>NW_024609857.1:162622768-163116975 GCF_016920785.2 Ixodes scapularis
AGATAAATGTACGAACTTTTTTGTCGTAAGAAAGTTTCGGGAATCTGACCTCAGATTTTTTTTCTAGAATGAAACAAGTTCCTTGATAATACCACGCGCGTCGGCGAGCAAGCGCGTGCGTGGCCGAGTGGTTACCGCGCTTGACTCTCGTGCGGAATATGAGGGTTCGATTCCAGGCAGCAGAATGTTTTTTCTTAATTTTTTCTACTTGGCACTCTCACAAATTCGAGAACTTTTTTGTCTGATCGAGTAACGAATGCCCTACGCGCCGAACGTTCTAGGAAGAATGTTCTAGAGATCCACGCGGCTACAAAAGGTGCTCCCCGTGGCAAGCCGCAGTCAGCCTCGCCCCAGCGTTCGACCCTGCTGTTACGCCGACTTCGACGCCTGCGACGCTCTGCTGTTATCTTGTGTTCACTTTTTTGTTTCGGGCACAAGTTCGCCCCATTAAACGTTTTAGTTTCCTCAGTTATTCTCTGTACTTTCGGTTAGCACCCGTGACAAAAAGTTCCAATGTGGCTTTCGTTCAGCATGGTTCACTGCCGATCACCATGTAAGCTTTGGGTCTTTCGTACATGAGGCGTTGTCAACAGGCAACAGTGTCCTTGCATCTTTGATTTGGAGAAGGCATACGACACGGTCCGGCGCTACGGCATACCACAAGATTTATTCCATCTTGATTTTCGTGGCCGAATGTTGAGCGCTGTACAAAGTTATCTGAAGCACCGTAGTTCCCGCGCGAGGCTGGGAAAAACTCTCCTGTAAGGAGCTCTCACAGAAAAATGGAGTTTAAATGGGATTAAACCTGTTATAGCGCCAGGTGGTGCAGGTTGAGAGGAACAGTTTATTTCCCTTTTCTTTGCTCTGACTTTGAAATTGAAAAGTTGAGGAAAATGAAGTCCCTCGGAGAGTTGTGCTAACTGTCACTCCTTTTATCGTCAAACTTAATTCCATTGGCCGTGCAAATCTTCCTTCAGTGCAATATTCTTTATGTGTTGATAATCTACAGATTTCCGTTTTGTCCTGTAATTCCTCCATTTGTGAACGTCGGTTCGAACCTGCGGTTAATAATTTGGTCAGATGGGCCGATACAAATGGTTTTAAGTATTTATTGAAAAACAACTTGTGTTTTTTTTTTGTTGATGTCGAATTCTTCAAGAACCGTCTTTAAACATCTATGGTACTCCTATTGATGAAAAAATTAACACAAGTTTTTGGAGCTTCTGTTTGATTCCAAGTTGTCTTTCGTTTCAGCTATTAAGAGCTTAAAACTCAAGTGTCTTAAATCTCTGAACATCCTTAAGTTATTATCACATGCATTATGGGGCTCTGACCGACTATGCCTGCTGAGCATCTATCGCTTCGTCATTCGCTCTCAGCTTGATTATGGTTTATTGTTTATAACTCTGCTCGGATACCAGTTCTGAAGATGTTGGATCCCATTCATCATCAGGGGATGCGATTAGCTGCTGGTGTGTTTCGCACCTTTCCTTTGCATAGCCTTTTTACAGAAACGAACTGTCCCTGGAGTATAGGAGATTTTCTTTGGGTTATATGTACTTCATCCGAGTACCCTCTGTCGCCGAGCACCTCGTTCGAGATAGTATTGAAAATATCAAGTTTTAGAGCACATTTCAAAGGAAACCTTCCCCTTTTATTCTATAAGGAATAATAGTGCATCACAATCTGGTGGGATGGATGCAAAGCCTCTAATAGTCCAGTACCCAACAGACATATATAGCCCCATGAAACATCTGCCACATGCATTGCGACCTTACACTTACTAAATCTAATAAAAAGGATGTTTCACATAAAGACACAAGGCAGGAATGTTTTGAACTTCAAACCAGATATGAGGAGTATGCAAGTTTTTATACAGACGGGACAAAAAAAAAAAAAGACTCGGAAGTAGGCTGTGTTATGGCGGAACCATCGGTAAATCAGATAAAAATAATCAATTCAACAACACCTATATTAACAGCAGACCTTTGTGGATTGATGGTGGCAGTTGATTACACAGTTAAAACAAAAGACTTCCTTACGCTGTAGTCTATACCGACTCTTTAAGTTCTCTAAAGGCAATCACATCAATCAACCGTGTAACAAAACCAGTGGTTTCTGGGTTAAAGAACAAGAATCTCTTGGTTGCAAAAGAAATCTTGACATAGTTTTTTGCTGGGTACCAAGCCATGTTGGCATTCCTGAAAATGAAGAGACTGATTGCGCAGCCAGCTCTGCTAATGATAGAGAAATCGACACGCACCAAATACTATATAGAGATTATTACAACTCTTTGAAACGCTGCATCCAAGCAAAGTGGAAGCTGGAGTGGAGTAATAAAACCGGCAACAAACTGTATGTGATCAAACCTTTTCTAGACGAGTGGGAGAGTGCCCGACATGGGGAGCGCTTCTATGAGGTCACGAATCGGTCATACCCGTTTTATACATGGACACCTTCTGAGGGGGGGGGGGGGGGGGGGGGGGCATGCCCCTCAATGTGGACACTGTAACTTACCTCTAAGTGTTATGCACATACTCATTGAATGCCCTATGTGTGTGATCCATGCCGTTATAAACACCTCTTACTGCTTTATAAAGGACGCAAACCACTACACCTTGCATTACTACTAGGTAATGCACCGCTCATCCCAAACAGCTGTTTTTTTAGCTTACTCACAGGTACAGGCCTTCTACACCGACAGCGATTTTACTTTATATCCTAAACACATTGACATTTTTTTACACTTATACACAGTCATGTGCATAGCCTTATTACATTCGCTACTATAGCCCTTTCTTCTCCATAAACCTGAATTGCCATAGTCTAAGCTAGGCGCAACATGGCCTTAGATGCGGATGCGCTATGAACTCCCAATAAATCAATCAAAAAGGAATCTATTTGTCGGTTTGCTTTATACTAACAAAACAAAAATGATGGTAGTCGGCGGAAAAGTCTGAAAAACAGAGTTCATGTTAATATGCAATTTGTACGCACACAGACGACGCTTAGGCTTGTCGTAATGAAACAGTACTTGCAAACCACGCACAAAGAATTCGAATATTCTGGAGCCTTTCGTGTTTTTTTTTTTTTGTTTTTTGTTCTGCTATTCTTTTGCTCCGTGTGACGAAAACAATCGAATTGTTCTCAAGCGAACTGTTTCTTCAACAAGAAAGGCAAGTTGCTTTTGCTGCTTTCACAAGATTCAACCGATAACGACAGCCAGTGTACTTTCGAACACCTTCGTCTAGCTCTTACCTGAATAGAACTGAGGCATAGTGACAATCTGTGGTAACCGACCGACTGACCTAACCCTCACGCTACTTTCCTTCAGTATCAGCGATTCTAGTGGTTCGGAACTGGCAGGGTGCTTGATTCGTGGGAAGAGAACGCTTCCGGCCAAAGGCTGAAAAATACGGTGCAGCAGTCATCTAGGGTGGCATGTATCCAGGAACGAAGTGCGCGTAGGATGTCCGTGGGGTACAAAATTTTTTGGGGGCAACATGGGACGATGAACCGTTATTGCACACTAAATAAAACGCAAAAAACAAACGACATTCACACATATAGAAGTATAAAACTTCTTGACCTAGTATTATCTTGGTGGCTAGATATTTGTCAAGTATCCTTTTATGTCCGGCAAAACAGTTGAGTAAAACGAATAGTATTGGCGAATAAATACAAATCACGAAAGTTCAAGTTAAGTAGGTCGCTCCTATTGAAACAATGTTAAAAATGTCCTCCCATTTGCTATATTAGACACGGGCTACTATGGTCTTAATTTGTTTTGTTTTTTTTTCATTTCACATCTTGCGTACTTGAGCTCGCCACAACAAGCCAAATACGGTTTAAGGCGGCATAACAAAGCACATAATATCATTTCTCTCATTTCATTTAGACTCAACATGATGTTTGACCAGGCGGAAACTGTTGGAGCAGTGTTCTCGTGCGCAATGCCCGTTGGCTTCCGAATGCTGCTCAGAGTTGTCTGTTCCGGGGCCACGTGCGTAAATATCTCCGAGGGAACAAGTTTTCAGGAAATGGTGAACACTGTTTGCAGATATCAGGTAATCCGATAGGTTTCATTAAAAAGAAACACATTTGCCAAAAAAACGTTTTATTACCGGAATGCTATTTTTTTTCTGAAACCTGTTTATTCACAGGGTGCACCAGATAACTTAACCAAACTTTAAAAATAAACGGAGCACACTGCGGGGAGTGAAATCAACTGTATGTTACTTAGCGTCTTTCGAAAGTTCACGACTTCTTTTAGTGGGCCTAGTTTTTTGAGTGATTCAAACTAATTAGCTAATTTTTAATTATTCGTTTAAGGGACGAGTCGTGAATCAGAACATTGCAGAGAGTATTAACAAACAACTACTTAAGATGTTTGCTACATATTACGAGTTGTAGGCTCCTTTTCTTTACCCTAAAAAGTAAGCTCGCATAAAATGGAAAAAAAAGAAAACACCTGACAACGCGCACTCACATCGCGTTTGCACCGCTGTGAAGGCTCGTTCACGAACTTGCAACCGAGTAGGACCGGCTGAGGCGAGACCGGTTTTTAAGCCTCTTGCGACGGCTTAGGACCTGCTCCGCAGCAGTGCATCTTGTCTTACGACGTCGCAAGAGGTTTAAAAACCGGTATTGTCCCACTCGGTCGTACTCGATGGCAAGTGCGTGAATGGACCTTTAGGCGTGCTCTAAAGGAACGAAGACCATCTTATTACTGTCGCGCTGTCCGATACAGCGCTTTACGACTGGAGGTGCTCGCGCCTAACTTCGGGGCCTACACCCACAAGAAGCCCTGTCTTGGAAAGTGTTAAAGTCGATTTCGTTCCTTCAGAGCGCGTCGGAAAGTGCTGCAATCACGATGCGGCGTTTTCAAGTGATCTTTTTTTTCTTTACATTTCGCAGGCCTTTTTTCAGGCTAAAAAAAGAATCGCTTAAAGCGTATTATGTTGCAACCACTTTAATTGGGTGTTTTTAACGCGCTCCACAACTTTCCTATTTACACCTCGGCCCTTCTGCGAAAAATTAAAATGTTAGCAAATTAGTCATAATTAAATAAAGAGCTAGGTGCACTAAAAAAATGCTAACACTTTCGTAAGACGCTTGCAAACGACAGAGTTGCTTTTGTCCCCGCAGAGCGCTCCACCTTTTTTTTAAGGTTTGATGTAAGTAATCTAGTATATTATTACGAGAGGAATTAACTAAGTGATGCAAATATTGCTGTCTTTATTGTTATCATTCTTAGTCTAACTCGAAAATAGACCCCACACGGCGACATGTAGGAATACAAAATCTCGAGGTCGGTGTACTGGTATCATGAAGATATAAATGCTTAGCTTGCAATAGTGAAGTAGTTTTCATTGTATGAACCGCCTCGATTTAACGCGGAGGCAAATTAAAGGAATGCTTCATTGATCGCGAACCTTCTAAAGTATTAAGACACTCGGGTAATTAGGTACGCACAAAAGTCAACGGCTAAGGTTAAATAATTTGTACTTTGTAACAATTCTTAAAACAAAGTGCATGCTTATCAGTCTGTCTTCCAGAAAGTTCATTCCTTAAAAACGAAGACAGAAATGTAACCTATGATGTATAAAGAAAAGAGTCGTGGTGAAACTCAGTAGCCCATCTGGTTAAACTTCTACTTGAAATTCCAAGTATGAAGTGCTTTCAAATGTTCGGAAGCGAATGCGTCAAAATATGATCGGTGCGCACGAGCTTTTTTCTATTAGTCTTTATTAAGTGCTACCAATCCAAAGGTCTAGTTTTCTTTCGCCTGTATAAAATAGTTCATACGTACGTGCAAACATTGCCCTAAATGTTAAAACTGCCTTTAAAGAATCTGTATTTTCCTCGAAATGCTAAACTCCACTTCCGTGATTTCTTTCATCTTTTTAACTCGTTATATTGCTCTTACTAGAAGCACCAATGACTATGTCTAACTTTGTTCCGCCTGCCTAAATATTGATTATGTATATTTGTGAACTTTATTTTTGTATATTGCAGCAGTGTTTTAGACTTTCTCTTTTTTGTGCTTACACTTATGTAATACATTCTTAGGATGTCCTTGAGGGCAATGAGCGTGAACTTAAACTTGAGTTTTCGCTTGAGAATAGCACTTCTTGAATTCACAAGGTCACCCCCCCCTCCTCCCATCCATCCATCCCCCCCCCCCCCCCCCCCCCCCGACACTGCAAAATTAGCGAGTTTAAGGACAAACAATGAAGCCCTCAGGAATACCTTCAGGTTTCAACCACGGTCATCTCTAAAAGAATATGAGGATTTCTAATCAACGTTGCAATTTTCAAGGCAAAAGCTGTGGTAGTTGTAATCCAAATTCCGAGAACAAAACATCACACATAGGCTTGGTGGCAAAGTGCGCTTCAGATATGAAATGTGTGTGTAATTTAATGAAAGTACTGCAGTGATCTAATAGCAACGTCTACAACGTGAGAGCGCGCGCCCTACTGATTAACCCTGTCAGAACTCACAAATGTGCCTACAACTCCTTCCACAAATGCACTAACGCCATTATTTTTAGTTGCAAACTTTAATTTCATACCATTTCAGTTACTTCCCACTTAAAGGCCCGGCTAGGGAATTACAGAAGTGGGGACAAACTCGAGTGGATTACATCGCCTTGGGAACCTGATATTATTTTGGTACCGAAACGTGGCGGACATCCAATGTCCAGAACACAGATTGACCCTTATGTAAGAACTAAAATATTTTCGAAAATGATCGAGTTTCTAAGATTCCTTGTGAAGTGTGATTTGTATCTAGAAATAAGATGGGTTTGAGTCGAGTTGGACTTCCGCCACGCGCTGATTGATTGGTATATGTTACCGCCTGCCTCGGATAAATCCCGGTGACTTCATTGAAAATATTTACACTTGTCTGAGCAAAGTGACAAGTGTTTACTTCAATGGCATTATCATAGTTGCTGGAAATTTAAACTTTCTTGGAATCAGATAGGCGAAACTTAAGCCATTTTTGAGTTGTATACATCCTGGTCCCCTCAACGAGGGTCTTTGTTTCAAACAAACCAGTATAAAGGATTAAAGTTCCAACTAGATATAACGTAGTATTATATTTTTTTGTTGTTGTTTTTGGTGCTGAACTTGCGAATTCAAATGATGTTATTGACCTTATTGGATATCACGTAATTGTACATGTAAACACATTTGCCCTTGAAGTGCTTCAGGAACTCTCAAAAGCAGATTAATAACAACATTCGCACGAATGTGGACGGATTAAATAAGATGAAACTCATGTTTTTCTCAGTATAACACAACCGTCACGCTGCACACGGTTAACGACAACTGGATTATACTCAAATCTAGACTGCAGCGTTTGCTTTCAATCTGTCTCTAAAATTTATACCAAAGTACCAGTAACCTACCATTGGTTTATAACCAACTTAAAAGGTTTACTGAATAAGAAAAAAACGGCTATTTACAAAAGGATTGATGACATGATAAACGCTAATATATGTCCCCTTCGTAACGGGCAGTAGCTTGCTCCCTTGCCCTTGTAAATCAATTTTCTTCCCCCCTGCATTTTTGTAACTATCACCAGGCAGTGTGTGATATCGCCAAGATAAATTTCAGAAGATCGGGCCAAAAAAACAAAAAACTAAAAGAATCACCTTCGCCAAAATAAACAACTAAATCGGTTTCACACGAGGTGTTTTGCGTACGCTTTGCTTTCGCGTATTGCCCACGCAACAACCAGCCACTGCCATACTAAAATTTTCCACTGACGTTTTGTAGGAAGCGGCAAGCAGCTAGAATAGAATAATAATAAAACATTATTGCCTCTACTTACAAAAAGAATGCAGTACAACGAACCTTCCTGATATGCTGTCACGTCCTATGTCGCCATCTTACAAATCACTAGCCCTTTTTACGTCGTCAGTTTACCTTAATAGAACTCCACGGCCGTGTGCAACACCAATGTTTCAACGAGCTCTTCACATACCGTGCGTGATGTCTAAATAAAATGTCCCCATACGTCGTATCAGCTTAAGTCTAGGCACAGCCGACTCTACGAGATAAGGGACCAATCAAGCCCTGCAGCCAAAAGAGCAAGAGACTAGGCCTCTTCTGTTACTCATTGCTTGAGCGATCATAGAACACGCACAGAAATATGACGAACATCATGATAGCGCCTTGTTTGACGCTGCCTGATTGCTCCCATCAGCTCGTAGCGTCGGCTGCGTCTAGACTTGAGGTGAAACAAAGTATAAGTTTCTGCATGGAGCCCGAAAGTGCCGAAAATACCCTGTTCTTCGTAGTATATTAGTATACCTCTGGAAATGGTGGAATACGGGCGGCTGAAAGTTGTACTACATCCCTCGTATTTGACTTCATCGATTCGAGTATTGACTTGAGTAACCTTGTTTTCCAGATTACGACGCTCTTTGCCGACAGCATGGCCGTACATCAACTCGCCGCGAATATGCTCCGAAGCGGAATTCGACTTCCCAGCGTAAAACATGTTGTGGTAATCGCCATCCGCGTAACGGAAAGGGCCGCAGAAACTATAATGTCGGCGTTTGATCTGAAAAGCTTCAGGAGCATGTATGGGACCACAGAATACGCGAACGTGATCTCCTGGCTGCCACGGGAAACAATGGAATATAATACGATCGGCTTTCCGGCCCCAGACGTGAAAATAAAGGTGAGCGATTTCTACGGATAAATACTTGAGGTTTTTTTTTCAGTTGAGCCGCCTTTTGCGCGAACACTTTGATAACAATTCGGCGTCTCGTCAATCTCCAGCGAGCACAGGCAGCCAAAAAACACGGCGGAGGGTAACAAGCCCGTGCTGGAGGCCGGGCGTCAAAAGTAAACGCACTGCCGTTCTCATCCTGCCAGTGCATGTACTTTGTTCTCGCCCAAGCTTGTAGTGCGGTGGAAGCTAGGCACTCGCCCGTAGCCTTGTAGCTGTGAAGGTTAAAGGAGATCAAAGAAAAGAGCGCGCGTAGGGGACCCGTCAGGGAGCGCCAAAGAATGCCCCAGTGGTAGAATCCGGAAGCACAGACGCGCTCCTTTTTGTTTTGTTTATTTCGGGAAATGAG
The DNA here is from genome assembly GCF_016920785.2 of Ixodes scapularis. Lineage (NCBI taxonomy): Eukaryota > Metazoa > Arthropoda > Arachnida > Ixodida > Ixodidae > Ixodes > Ixodes scapularis. Next base: position 162,631,863 of record NW_024609857.1, read on the forward strand.
CGAGTCGTGGGACTACCCTCCCCTAATACGCCCCCCCCCCCCCCCCCATTTCTCCGTGCGCCGGTAGCCTCTTTTCATAGCCTCCTTTCTCTTTGTCTCGCAGCGCTGACCGCTCATTCAACACCTCCTAGATGCCAAAGGCAGTAGAGCTCTTCTCGTGACGTCGCAAAGGAAGGCAATCGGGAGCGCGCGTCGAAGCGCCGAACCGGAGGCAAGACGCGTGGGTCGACCGTCGTAACAAAGCGCTTTTATTCTAATAAGCGTGTCTTATTAGATACAACGAAAGATGCACATCCCCCGGAATCATGACGTAGTTTTTCTCGGGACGCGCAAAGCTGGGCCGAGGCTGACGTGGAGAGGATGGCCTACTTGTTCCAGCCACCGAAGCGGCTGCTTTTGTACGAATTTTGAGTGACGGGTTAATCTTCTGTAATCTTGTAGAGGGACAATAGCGACTTCTTGGACACAAAAAAGACATTCTCGGGGAGAGGCGAGTTCCTCCTTCCTCTTTTCTCTCGTGGTGGCTGGAGGTCAGACAGTTATCGTCACTACCTGTCAAGGTTCCCAGACGGGCATTACAAACGAGGCGTTAGCAACAACCACCAGGTGCACTTTGCTAATCGTTTAATTCGTTTTAAAATTTCTTTTTGTGCCTTGTTCATCAAGAGATTGGTGTGTCTGATGTCATACTGCTCCCTTGAACACGAATAGACCAAGAAATAAGCGCCGAAACTTCGTTGTAGTATCCCTTTAATGGAAAAAAAATATTAGCTTTTACGTGTGGTAAAGGAACCAAGCTTACTATTTACGATGAACTAACCCACTTCTTTTTATAGGCTCAAGCTGCCTTTAAACAAAAAATGATTTATGCATTATTCAATAATACTATTACATTAATATAGCTAGGATTGTAGTATGAACGCAGTAAGGGCAAAAAATAGCATCAGTATAAATAAACGCATCAGCACAAACAGCGCACTTGCAACAATCGCACATAGACTTGCTATTCACATTCCAGTGTAAACTTGAATGTTATCACGCACATTTACAAAATGTCCACGCTATTGCACACCGATAACGACGAAGAACGAGATTCCATTCTATCACGAGACCAAACGAATCGACTGCAGCACTCTACTCGGGTCCTACATGAACAACAAAGCCCGTAAATAAGTTATTTGTCACTTGTCGATCGTATCCGTACATCCCACAATGTCCGTCACGAAAAAAATTTAACACGAACTCAAAGAACTCTTTCTCCGTGTCGAGGGAGAGAGATCTATCGAAAATTGACCAGTGCCACCCTTCACTTGTGGCCACACATGTCGATTACACCGTAGCAGGACCGAGAATCCACGCAAATGCCGTAGTATCAAGAAAACACAAAAGAACGACACACACGAGCAGCGGCAGAGCGTGGAACGAGACTTACGTCGTCGACCCATCTCTTGCTTGTGTGCGCTCCCTGCAACATTGACTGAATTTTTTTTTTCCTTGCTTTTGTGAAACGTCTCAGCGTTCCTTTTCAGAGAGTCAACAGCTCACACATAACGAGAATTTACCAAAATCGGAGCCCAAGAAAATGTCGCTGCCAGAGCCGGTTCATTCGAAAAGTGTGAAGAGCTGCGGAACTGCAGTGTGGTCTCGCGGTTTCGGGGATAATCATAAATATAAATTTGGTAGTTTCAACCTTGGTAGCGCGTTGTATATTTCGTTTATATTATATATATAATAAATTATACAAGGCTACGCATTTAAAATATATATTAATGCCGGATAAATGGGAAAGAACAAACCACGTGACCTGAGCGAGCAGACGACGCGGCCGCAGGAGAGAGAACCAGTGAAAGTGCCTTTTCACGACGTGTCCTCTCTTCCTCGGCCATTGTGACGACACCACTCAAAGCCCTGCGGCCTTAGCTTCTAGGAGGTTTTGGCTGATTGCACCTGGAAGTGGACTATGATTTCCGAGTTAATGCAATCATCCAAACGAAGATGTGTTTCGCGGAGAGGCCCCAGGCCGCCGCGCGGTGCTCTGCCCTGGTAACCCCAGAGCCGTATATTGGGAGAGTTCGGTCAGTGGGTGGTGGCGACGAGGGCGCCAGAGAGGAGAAAAATAAAGAAAAGGGAGGAGGGCGCCGAAGGAGCGAGAGAGAAAGAAGAGAGCAAAGACGGAGACGACCGCCATTTTGTTGCAACGCTGTCGGCGCGGAGCACTGTTGAGGCTACGCGCCGTCTGCTACGGGCTTATTTCTTTTTCACCGAAATCAATGTTTGCGTTCAAAATTGGAGGCACTTAATTCGTTAGTTTTTTAAGCCACCGAGGAATAACACTAAATATTTTCCTGCCAGAGCCTGCCAAATAAAAGGAAAGAACCGAAATTTGGATGTCGATCTCATGCATTCCGCCGGACGAATGAAAGAAAATGGCGGCCCTCCCCGCTAAGCTGGGAGCAGCCGAGAGTTCACGCGTATGCGCTCACGCCTCTCGCTCAGCGCCGCGGGCTGATTGGCTCACTCGGGACGGGGTCTTTCCGGCGGCGAGATCATAGACTGGCCAAACTGTCCCCATACACGGCTCTGGGTCACCCCACAAGCGGCTCTCTGCTACCCTATCGGTAACCAATCAATGCCGCCCCTCGCCTTTTTTTTTTGTCAGGCGGCCGGGCGTTATATGGCTTTATCTAGGAATAGACAGGCTTTTAAATATAAAGTAGGCTATGGCTCGCCGATCTAATTAACCCCCACCCTTCTATCACCTGTACAAATAATTAAATTACTTGTAGTCAATTACTTTTGGGAGTAATTTTGTAAGCGTTCGATTATATTTGTCCGAAAGTAATCGCAACAGTAATCTGATTATTTCGGAAGTACTAAGATCGCTTGCAAACGTTACTTTTGTTTTCCACCCTCGTTTTAGAGCGCAGCTCTTAGGCGCCCGTTTTCGGCTTGAGCGGCGTCGGCGTCAGTAACGTCACTGATGGCGTCATCATTGACGTCATCGGCATTGCCATCGTCACTGATGACGTCATCAGTCAGGTCATCGGCATTGTCACTAATGACACCATCAGTGACGTCACTGATGACGTCATTGGCATCGTCATCGTCACTGATGACGTCATCGGCATCCGCATCGTCATCGCCACTGATGACGTCATCAGTGACATCACTGATGACGTCATCGGCATTCGCATCGTCATTGTCACTGATGACGTCACTAGTGATGATGACGTCACTAGTGATGATGACGTCAACAGTGATGTCACTCGTGACATCATCGTCATCGTTACGTGACCTCATAGGGGTCACGTGACCCCGGTAACGTCACAAGACCCCCGTGAGGTCACGTGACCCTTGTGAGGCGACGGCGACGCCGCTCGAAGGGAGGAGTAGCAAACAGGATGAGGACGTGAGGAGGAGGGAGGAGGGGTATACCTTCCCCTCAGTATTCTTCCCTCCTCCCCCTCAAGAGCTGCGCTCTAATTCGGCGTTACAGGGAGTTGTAAACGGCTTTCATTGTTTTTTTAATGGCGCGTCTTTGTCTGCACAAGTTTTTCTACCAAGGATTCCTCGAATGAAACTTCCAACGGGAAACCCGGCTTACCGAAACTGGTGGCATAAGTAGATCGTAATTCGGTGATTCTAATCCAACAATTGAGCGTGCGAAAGTCCCATTTTTAGGCCAGCAGAGAAATCGGTCGTTTTAAAAATCTCAAATTATCGGGGAAAGTAACGGTTTTTTCTTCAAGTAACGGCCAGTGTCTTATCGCTCGATCAATCACGTAATTAAATTGCATACCTTTTTAAGTGAGAATAATTTGAACTTTAATTCGATTACTTTTTTCATAACGCGTACAAGACCGCTCGTTTTTCACGCGTGGATATCGGCGTATGTGTATGTGTTTGTATATGTGTGTGTGTGCGCGGGCGTGTATGTGTCTGTGTGTGCGTGACCTCGCGGTGAAAGAAAGACGAATGGCCGGTCCAACGAGCGCGCGTACCTTCTACCGCACTGTAAGGGGTAAATGGAGTCAAACACCAACTATCTTACGGGCTAACCGCCGATTTTAACCGAAACCAGATTGTGGACATCGACACCGGAAGAGTGGTTGGACCCGGGGAGCTTGGAGAACTCTGGGCCAAGTCCCCGACAAGCATGAGAGCCTACCATAACAACCCAGAGGCGACCCGCACAGTGGTTACTCCGGATGGGTGGCTAAAATCAGGTATACGTTTGAGACATTTTGAATTTGAATGTATTATAATATCTAGTGTAAAATATAAGCTAAGAAGTATCGTACATATTATGTTTGCCTGTTTTCTACGTTTGGCGGGTATCGGAAAGTTTATTGAACGCCGTTCCATTGAACGCCATTGCATAGAAGGGGACATTTTACCAAACACCATTTCATCGAAGGCCGTTTCATGAATAGTCCGACGTCGTTTCACCGAATTTTACTCTACGCAATGTTGGGAGTATTTTCTTTTTTTTTTAAATTATATATTAGCATCTTAAAACTAAATAGTGCCTTTTCGACTCTTTTTGATGCTGCTTTCAGGTAGTATTAGAAATTTCGACTTATCCTCATTCTGGTAAACCCGTTGGTTTAGAAAGCGCAGATTGCGCGATGGACATACGTTCCCTTGGAAGGGGAAACCGCTCGAGGAGGGTTTGGCCCTGACGGGGCGCTGTCTATAAGGCGAAAGAGCAAAGTAGAATATATTTTCCAAGTAAAGTATTTGGGTTCCGCTCCTTCCGGGCGTGCGTGTAGTCATTGCTTTTGGATTGCGAGGAACCTCTTGTGACGACCAAAGTAATCGTAAGGGGAGGAGTTTAACGCACCCGCTAATGTATCTACTGTCGAGACCAGTTATAACGAAGTCGGCTATAACGAAGTCGGCTAAAACGAAATAGCGGCTACAGCGAAGCGATCACGATTTCCTATTTGCTTTTGCACTTTGTTATAACCGAAGTCGATTGTAACGAAATAACAGCTACAGCGAAGCGATCACGATTTCCCCTTTCCTTTTGCACTTCGTTATAGCCGAAGTCGGTTATAAGAAAATAGCGGCTACAGCGAAACCATCACGATTTCTCATACTCTTTTGCACTTCGTTATAACCGAAGTCGGTTATAACGAAATAGCGGCTACAGCGAAACCATCACGATTTCTCATACTCTTTTGCACTTCGTTATAACCGAAGTCGGTTATAACGAAATAGCGGCTACAGCGAAACCATCACGATTTCTCATACTCTTTTGCACTTCGTTATAGCTGAAGTCGGTTATAATGAAATAGCGGCTACAGCGAAACCATCACGATTTCTCATACTCTTTTGCACTTCGTTATAACCGAAGTCGGTTATAACGAAATAGCGGCTACAGCGAAGCGATCACGATTCCCCATTCTCTTTTGCAATTCGTTATAGCCGAAGTCGGTTATAACAAAATAGTGGCTAAAGCGGAGCGATCACGATTTCCCATTCCATTTGCACTTTGTTATAACCGAAGTCGGTTAAAACGAAATAGCGGCTACAGCGAAGCGATCACGATTTGCCACTCTCTTTTGCATTTCGTTACAACCGAAGTCGGTTATAACGAAACAGCGGCTACAGCGGAGCGATCACGATTTCCCATTCCCTTTTGCACTTCGTTATAACCCAAGTCGGTTATAACGAAATAGCGGCTACAGCAAAGCGATTACCATTTCCCATTCCCTTTTGCACTTCGTTAACCGAAGTCGGTTATAACGAAATAGCGGCTACAGCGAAGCGATCACGATTTTTCATTCCCTTTTCCACTTCGTTATAACCGAAGTCGGTTATAACGAAATAGCGGCTACAGCAAAGCGATCACCGTTTCCCATTCCCTTTTGCACTTCGTTATCCGAAGTCGGTTATAACAAAATAGCGGCTACAGCGAAGCGATCACGATTTCCCATTTCCTTTTGCACTTCGTTACAACCGAAGTCGGCTATAACGAAATAGCGGCTGCAGCGAAGCGATGACAATTTCAAATTCCCTTTTGCACTACGTTATACCCGAAGTCGGTTATAACGGAAAAGTGGCTACAGCGAAGCGATCACGATTTCCCATTTCCTTTAACACTTCGTAATCACCGAAGTCGGCAATAACGAAATAGCGGCTACAGCGAAGTGATCACGATTTGCCATTCCCTTTTGCAGTTCGTTATAACCCAAGTCGGTTATAACGAAATAGCGGCTACAGCAAAGCAATTACCATTTCCCATTCCCTTTTGCACTTCGTTATTACCGAAGTCGGCTATAACGAAATAGCGGCTACACCGAAGCGATCACAATTTCTCATTCCCTTTTGCACTACGTTATACCCGAAGTCAGTTATAACGGAATAGTGGCTACAGCGAAGCGATCACGATTTCATATTCCTTGTCGCACTTCGTAATAACCGAAGTCGGCACTAACGAAATAGCGGCTGCAGCGAAGCGATCACAATTTCCCATTCCCTTTTGCACTTCGTTATAACCCAAGTCGGTTATAACGAAATAGCGGCTACAGCAAAGCAATTACCATTTCCCATTCCGATTTGCACTTCATTAACCGAAGTCGGTTATAACGAAATAGCGGCTAAAGCGAAGCGATCACGATTTCCCATTATCTTTTGCACTTCGTTATAACCGAAGTCCGTTATAACGAGATAGCGGATATAGCGAAGTGATTTCCGATTCCTGTTTACTTCCTTATAACCGGTCTCGACAGTATATGCTAAGTTGTGACATCATAAGCTTGCTGCGCTATCCGCTGGTTCGGCATGATCTGCCCCGTGACCTAGGATCACGTGTGGAGCTATAGCTCGTCGTTCGAGAGCTGCAGCTGTGCGTGCCGACGGTCGCTTGTTCACGCAGACTCGCGTGAGTCGTATTTGCTCCCGCTGTCAGCGCGCTTTCTTTTGGCCCTTCTCATAGCGTCGAGTATAGGCAATGAGCTGTGGATCGCACATTCCGGTGTCCGACGCCTACTGAGCCGCTTGGGAGAGCTCGCTTTTTTACATTTAATTATATCGAATTATGACTAAAAATCCCTTCTCTTTAGATTCTAATGAATTGTCTGCTATGGCTTGTGTATGCTTTATGTTGCTTTGCCCCCCCCCCCCCCCCCCCCCCACCCGAGTAGCGATTTTTTTCACACTCGAGAGTAACACTTTTCGCACGAAATTCAATCTATAAACACATGGTGTTAAAAAACGACATGCACAGCTCTAAAGCCATGAAAGCACGGACAATATACGAAGACTCTGATATCCAGTTTTATGGCCATGATGCCTGCCCTAGTGCCCTTCATGGGCATTGTCAGATAAAAAATGCCTAGAAAATTGCTGGGCAATTGTGTTGCACGTGAAACGTGAAGTTTCAGTCCGATTTCTCTGGGATTGACGTCTACGCTCTCGGCGTTCTTCATCGGTTAGTTAAACGAATGGCTTAACACATGGCATGTACACAGGACAGCCGTCTCTGGAGTTGAAATACCGGCGCTAATCCGAATTTAAACACCTGGTGCTCTTCCAGAACCTGAACCATCGGATCAGCGTCGAGCTAGGGCGTGTAACGCCATCACCTAGCTCAGCCAATCAGCATCGAGTGAATCAACGGCTTTACAAATTTCTAGATCCCCCCCCCCCCTTCCCTTCACGAGAAAAAGATGTTTCACGCGGGGAAGTATTCATTTCTGCAGAACGCCCAAGTCATGAGCAGGTGGGGTTAGACTGTCTTACTGCGTATGGCGATGTGCAGTTTCTTTATCCGGTGTGAACATCACGGTTCTTTTTTCTTCCAAATAACGTCACGCACGCCCTCGTGCGTTACAGAAACAAGAACGTTTTGAAGATCCTATGCGCGTTACGTTTATTAGGAAGTTTTGGGAGATCGTATTGGCGCTCCGATAACGATACCCGATAGAAAATACGACGGATGCGCAAAGGTGCGGGCGAAGTATCGAGAATACCTCCAGGGCAGTGAACAACAGGCGCCTCGGTCGGCTTCTAGTCAGCGCGGCTAGCGGCCAGAAGGGGAAACTTTGGCTAGTTAATGCCGCCGAATTATTGGATGAGCGTTGCATCAGAGTTGCGGAGGGTACTCGGACGTTCGTGCTTCATACGTGGTCGAATGATTTCTGCCGTCAGAAATCTCCAAATCTACCTTTAAAAAAAAATATTTTCAAAAACAGAAATTACGAGGTCTTCCTTTCTTTTGCATTTTTTGCTGACCGAGAAGGAAAAAAAAAAGATGCCTTCTTTTAACAACTTAGGGACCAAACATAGCCTGAATAGAGATGCTAATAGTTGTACCCTTTATAATGGGTGGTAGCTTGCACCGCGTAGCAGACTTACGCCACCTAGCAGACTGGAAACAAAAGCAATGTTTAGAAAAACTGTAGCTATCCATTCGAAAAAAAAACTGTTTTTGAAACGTTCTTGGACACCCCAAAAACTCTTTCAGTTCGTGAAGAGCTGTTTCGCCTCAAGCACTATCGCCCACTGGAGCACTAGAGAGGAAACTGGGCGATGAACTCTTTCACATCAATAAGGGAGCTTAAAAGTACCCCATATAGGTTTCTCACGAAGAAACATTTTAGGGCGTGCTTAAAATAACTTTTGAGAGTGCGAAATATAAACAAGCCGAGAAACTTTTAAGAGTTCTTCTACGACAAGATGTTTGTACAATGTAGATGACAGCGTCTGAATGAGATAACACTATGCAGTGGACGTTTCTGAGTAAGAACGCGTACCCAAAATATTGAGAGCGACCTTTACGTAAAACTCCTAGGTTGTATTATAATGCATGAAATTCAGTACTTAAAAAGAGATCGTTCAATTTTTTTTAAGGGCATTACACAATCGTTTTTATTGGGAGTGAAAACCAATATTTTTATAAATTTCCCCTCTGAATTTAAAATGGAAACCCACTCACAACTCATGTCACGGGACACCATTTTCACTGCTAAATTTAGGGGAGAAACCGAATCGATGCATAGGTCTCGCGACTTCAGGTTACACAACACAAATTCCCCCGCCAGATTTAGCAGGGAAACAACATTTTTTACGCGTTATGTAACGTCAGTGTTTTCGCTAAATTTAGCGGGGAAATTAAATTGTAGGTGTGGTGACGTGACGTTAATTTCGCCGTGAAATCTAGTGGCAAATGCATGGGCGGACGGACGGGCGGACGGACGGACGGACAGACCAAATATTTACCAAATATTTTGTAAAAATGCATTTCATGCTTTGATAATGTGGTCGAGTACGTTGGGGAAGTTTGCAGTCGCGTTCTTTTCTAGCCACATACTCTTGAACCAAATCACGCAACCATGGGGCAGCACTGATGCAGAAAAAGGAGGATTAAGAGTCTGCGAACGGATCAACCTTCGCAGGTGACAAACATAACTAGCCATCCCTCCTGCAAATTTGAATAGCCAAACTCCAGAAACCCACCTCCCCAGTGGGCACGGACCCAAGTTCACAGTGCACACAATGTCGAGTGCCGGACACATGCACGCACTTAATATTGGACTGCTAAAAGTTCTAGGTCGTTTGAAATCTCCATCTTGTTGACCTGCCACCCCGAGTACGACCCCCGAACTTACACCAAGTGATCAAATTCCTACCCCTTAAACTTCCCGACCACCACAATCAGATCCTGGACTCTCTGCTCGTCTTCATGGCCAATCTCACATAGCACATTTAGGCAACCATATTTTACCATTTCCATTTACAAATTGCTCTAGTTAAGAGAACCGGTTTTTATATCCTTCCGTTTGAATGGCAAACATACTTAATAAAAAGTAATTAAACAACGTTTCCAGGGAGATTGGGAAAATTGCTCATAAGATGGCGCGACCAATCTAGCCAAACTTTATTGCCCAGCCGGTATGGCTATCGAAAAAACACGATCTACTAATACTGTTTACTGTAATATCCGCGGTAAACAATAATCGTCGCAAGGAGGGCCGTATAATATCTGATGCACATTGCGTCACCCCGTTAGCGTAAACATGACATTAGCACGTTTCCGCATCTTACTTCGAAAGTGTATTGGCGTGCACAAAATTTTAACGCTCAGGTTAGGGTCCCCAATGAGAACTTCCTATTCCATTAGTACTCTTTTCGACAACCTTTGAATTCTAAAAAAAGAAAAAAATGGCGATGTATCAGTCGCGCCAACAGTGACATGCGGTGGCTATTCCAGTTTAGTCACGAGAAAAATGAATGAAAAAAAAATGGATACGGTGATGATAGCAAAATTAATTTTTCTGTTGTTCGACGGGTCACAAACACAATAATACGACAACAATAGCACGAGAAGTTGATACTTAGAGGAGTTAGTATATGTCTCATAATAACATTTTTCGAACAATTTTACAAGATCATTTTCTGATACGTAGAAGCTAAGGATTTTCAAAACACGGTTCAGCATGCTGAATGCTGCGGAATTGTGAAAGGAAGTATCTAGCAAACAAATTTCGCACGTTTACATTTTCGAAACTAGTCGTTGACTAGTCAGCGAAGCTAAGTAAGCTGAAATTAACACTATGCGGCACTGGTTCGAAAAACAGGTGCCCGCCCCAAGTCTTCGGCCTAGGGACAAGGCTGTAGTGTCTCTATAAATGCAACTGCTAGTGGGATTATGCCATCAGCTGCACGTCAAGTCGAAGGCGTGCCTGTCAACACGACTCACAACGTGAATGACCACCCTCGCACTAATCAGGATCTTCGTCCGAGGCCCCACTGGGCTAACGGTAACCCGGAGCACCAAAACCATGTGTCGAGTAGGCACCGACACCTGGGGCTGCGACCGTTACCCGATAACCATAAGAGTCCTCCAAACAGGACTGAAGAAACGGAAGCGAGAAGCCAAAACCATCGTTTGGGATGACTACAGGGCAAAGATGCTCTCCTTAATCGATCGGTAAACAGCTTCGAGGACCTGACCAAGATTATGGCAGAAGCCAACTTAAAGGCGACTCTCAGGAAGCTGGTCGACGAGAACGTACCCCACCCAAACACACGCCTCCCCGCCCTATTGAAACAGAAATCCAACAGCTTAGAAAAGTACGAAAAGCACTGAAAAAAGAGGAATCTCAGAAGAGCAAACTGCCTGGCAAAGAAGGCCCAAGCGTACGCGAACAAGCTCAGCAAATTCCACAGGTTATAACTCTGCGAAGACTTCAACGAACATATATCTCTCTCAAAATGGTGAGGGAGGCGTGCAACTCCATGTTTCGAGAAAAAAAGAATGGCAACGCCGTACGAAACTAGGCATTAAATACTGACAGGAGCGTGAAATAAGTTCTAGAAGAGACATGGAACATCTTTTTTCCTCAACCAAACAACCACACGAATGATTCCACGTACCAGACGAAATTCGAAGAAGAGGAACAAGAGCACTACAGCACGAATTTAGATTAAGAGAGTTATTGAAGAAGAGAAAGCCAGCTGGGTGGGCCGCTCCTTTCTCTGCTCCTGGTATTTTTGATGATTTTGGCCCTGTCTCTATTTGCAAGTAAGACAAATCTGAGCAATCAATCGTGTCCACGAACAACCGACTGCAGCTCATCGCGGTACGGGTTACTTCAAGTAACCCAAAACACGGCATAACCTCCCAACCCAGTACACCCGTATTGGCAAAAATAGTTAGTGTTCCACTCCCTGACGCAACAATAGCTTTCTGCTTCCGTCTTCGTATTTTATACCGGAGTTTCTTGTATTAGTCTCCAAGGTATTTGACAAGACTCTTCTCCTTGAACAGAACAACCGAATTTGGAAACAGGGAAAGATCAGTAGACACTGGAAACTGTCCTGGGTACACCCCATACCTAGGCGTGGGAAGAAGCCGACAAGCCACAAAACACAAGTCCTTTGTCCCTAACGTCGGTTCTTTGCAAGTTGGTCGAAGGTATGGTTCTCAACAGAATAGACTGGATCAAGGACGTGCGAGGCGTATACGATACCGTCCAGACCTGATTCAGGAAACACCTCGGCACCCAAGACAGCCTGGCCCTGATCAGAGAGAGAATACACGGTTCTCCCCAAAAGTGGAGAGCAAGCGCGAGAGACACAACTGAGAAGAAAGATGCTGGTGGCGGTCGGCACTGCCAAGGCTTTCGACTCGCTACCGCACGCGACCGTAGTGAACACCACGAAGAGACTGGGATTGTGGGGCAGGCCCCTGGACTTTGTAGAGTCTTTTCTGAGCGAACGACGATACAAGATCAAAATAAGAAACATTGAAAGCAGCGAGAAGTTCATAGTGGTTGGTATGCCGTAGGGCTTGGTCCTATCGCTAACGCTCCTCAACCTGGCCATGGCACCGCTCCTCTGGTGACTAGCCTGAATACCCGACCTGGCTTTCACGATGTACGCAGATGACATCAGCATATGGGCGCTAACCAGCAGAGACGACGCGGAGCAGCTTAAGACGTTACGACAGGGACTGGACATCATCGATGCATTCCTCACACTCACGGGCATGAAGCCGTCCCCGGAAAAAACAAAGTACCTGGTCTTTGGTGTGGGATGGGACCGAGCGAGGGCCAACCTAAAGTTCGACGGCAAGAATACAGGTAAAACGGAAGAACACGCGATCCTGGGGATGCACCTCAACTAGAACCTGGACACCAAACCCTGGTTACAAAGGATGAGTAGCACCTAAAAACAGGAAGTGGTCATCGTCAGAAGAGTAGCCTCTCGACATGGCGGTGCCGTCGAAACCATCGCCAAGACGATCATCCAGGCAGGGCTGATTTCCAAAATCGCCTACGAAATAAGATTCTATAAACTAAACAAGCAACATAAAGGCAAGCCGGAAACGCTACTGAACGAAGCGAGACACGGAACATCCGTTCTACCCAGGTCCACGAGAATCCGAGACGTACACAAAGCAGTTCCCCTGCCGTAGGTAGACATCGCCAAGCAGGGCAAAAACCACTTTGAACGCGAACTGCGCTACAGGGAGCAGGAGCGAGTCCTGGCCGAATTATTGAGATGGAAACTAAACGACGCAAACAGAAGCCACAGCGACATACCAGCGCCGCTCCCTCCATAGAAACAAGTCGTGGTCCCGTCCAACAAGCCTTTGCCTCGCAAGATGAATACCAGCAGTTATCCCGAGAAGAGTGAAATACGCCATGAAACACATTAAGGAGGTAAAGCAAACTCGGCACAACGTGATGATCGGCTACGCGGATGAGGCGTACTCCGAAGAAAAAAAAAAGGGGTGGCCCCCGCGTGGCACAGACCGAAAGAAGGAATCGCGCGCACAAAACTCTGTACGATGGGATACGGTTCAGCCGTAGAAGCAGAAGCCGAAGTTGTACTAGAAGCTGTACGCGAAGTGGGAAAGACGGCCGACAACGGAACCAAATTTTGAATATTCAACGATTCGCAAGACGTCGTGAGCGCACATAGGACACAGCTGCAAGCCAATCGAACGATCATAAAAATATGCCAGCTGGCCCTAAACCTGGGAATGAGACAAATCAGGTTGTCCATGATGTCCGCGTGACCACCCGGTCACGCGGACATCACGGGAAACGCCGCCGCGGACGCCGCCGCAAGGGAGCTCCTCCGTTCCAACCTCTGGCCCGACGATCGCTCGCAACAAGGTGTTCCGGTGACGTCATCAGGCGCAAGCTACGACCCGGTCGGTGCGATGCAACGCCGACGCGCCGACATCAGAAAGGCACTCCGCCGCAAACTCGCCGAAGAAGGTGAACAGCCCGAGGAAGCCATCCCAAAAGGCTATCGCAGACGACAGACGATCGGGCAGTGAAGACTCTGCGCCAGGAAGGCAATAAAACCGGCTGTCTTCAAGAAGTGGGACACGAAGCGCCACAGAGCAGACCCGGCCAACTGTGTACCAGACCCGGAGTTGCTCCCGTACTGCAAGGAACCCACCAAGCCTGACGACTGCCACCTCCTATGGAAATGCAGGAACTTCAAAAGAGAACGAACTATGGCACTGAGCCTCGTTGAACCGCAAGACAGACCCCATCACCAGCAGGGGCGTAGCCAAGGGTGGGTGGGGAAAGGGGTCGAGGGGCTTTAGTTCCCCCCCCCCCCCAAAATCCAGCCAACCCTATATTACACACGTGTCTTTTGACCCCCCCCCCCCTTCCCCTTCTCCGCACCCCAAGTCACGGACATCCCAGCCAACTCAGCCCCTCCCGAAACAAATTCCTGGCTACGCCACTGAACTCTAGCAACCTGTTGCCATCCCGTCGGGAAAGAGACCAAGAGAGGAGCCAATTCTGTCCAGCCTACTCTCCTTTCTAGAAAAGTCTGGATTGGCTATACGCATAGAAAATACACCCGCGCAGCAGCCCGACGGTGAAATACGGAAGGGGACAGCGAGAATACCATCTCCCAATATTTACTCCTCGCATCCCATACCTTTCTTCCCAAATCCTCTACCAACCCTACAATCGATCTAATTTCCCCCCGACCCTCCACCAGAATAAATTGTCGGCGAATGCTTCTCTGTATATCATCCTCGCTGACTCCATACTCTATGGAATCAAGCAAACGTTTTCTTTCTCACTCAGCTACAAACTTCGGCGCCAAAGCGGAGCCTCGCGCATCGTCTTCGAAAGGCTTCTTTGTGTTGTGTCTGGACCCTGCCATGACAGTCTCGGTCACTGAACTCCACTATCCTGTCAGGTCAAATCAGCCTGCCCAGTCAAATCCCTGACTAGGCAGGCTGGCTCACCCCCCAACATGGCCTCGTCGCCAGACTACTGCCCCAGCTGGTAGCATGTTCGTGCTGCACTGGGTGAACAGTAGTAACTATCGTCGGGCACCGAATTATGGTGCTTTAATAAGCGTTTATTTTCTCGATCACTCATCGAAGCTATCGCAGACACCGCCCTTGGGGATGAGTGAGTGATGTCCACGCGACTAAAGATGCTACATCCAACCTACAATTCGTTTAACCTTGCCGCTTATGAAGAATCGCTGGTGCGTTGCTGTTTTTTTTTGTTTTTTTTTTTTTTGGGGGGGGGGGGGAGGGGGGGGAGGGAGCTGTTTATTTAGCGGCTTTACGTCGTTGTTTCGAAGAACGCAAATCAAGGTGATCATGGTTTGAAGTCTTAATGAATGTTATCAATATGTCCGTGGTCTTAGAACCAAAGCAGATAAATTTATGTTGTCTACTGGGCGGTGAAGTACTGATAATTTGCAGGCTATCTTTGAACGCACATGAACGTAATGATTAAGAAAATTATCGAGAATCGGTCTGGGCTTCTTCTAATAGGTTCGACCTTCTTCTTGAATCATGTCATTTCCCCATATTTCAGATTCTGCACTCTTTAAGGTTGAACCGCATGTAAGCGATTTAGCGAGCTACGAGGCGAGCGACGGCGACATCGACAAGAGCCAGCAATGTAGAAGGAGATTTCTCACTGCCGCTCGTCGTGTCTCTTAGTTTTTGAATTTCTAGAAATCGTCGCTCATCGCTTTGGTCGCTTGCTCCCGTCGCTTTCATGCGGTCTGCCTCGTCGCGCGACTGACCGAGCGACAGTGAAGCGGGTCGCCGTCGCTTGTCTCGCCGCACGCCATATCGCTTACGTGCTGTTTATACTTTATAGACCACTTCTATATCTTTGCAAACATAGATGCAACTAAATATCTATCGCGTACAGATTTAATGAGATCTTAATCTACTGAACGTTGACTGGTTTTCTGGTATAATTAACACCGAGATGTCATAATGCGTTAAAAAGGGTCTCGTCTATTGAGCTATAAAATTTTTAATGGTTATACGCAAGAGAAAGCGCTTGCGAATTACTCCAGGGATAACCTTGATTTAGTTTTATTCAAACTTTCACGTTTTGTAAGTGACCAGCCTAAATCATCGGTTGGTAATTGCTGATGCTTACCGCTCTACACCTGTAATCTTGTTTTCAATGTCCTTACAGATCACACAAGTTCCCTACGTTATGAAATGTGCCTATAGACACAGCAGTGAGTTTTAGTATTGCGTATACGTGCAAACGCAAGCACTGGGTGTTTTGCGTTAGTGTTGCGTGTTCCACACTCAGCGTGCGCGCAGCTTCACACTGCGTCTTGGATTGCGGAATGGCGACGACGCGCTTGCGCAGGTTAGAGCACGCAACGCTAATGCAAACGCGCAACATTTGCGTTTGCATCTATACGGAATACTAAAACTCTCTAGTGATTTTTTTTGGTTTATTCAAATGTTCAACAAACAAAAATAAGGGACTGAAATTTTACAAAATACAGATGTTGATTCCATATCCCGAAAAGTACCTCAAATATGGTTCTTCAAGAATTTACAGCATTACTTAAAGTTGCAATAACATTTACATAGATTGTAAAGAAAGACAAAGCTGAATGGGTGGTGCAAAATGTAGCATATGTCGTGAACTGACAAAGAAACTCCTTGCTAATGGCCAGTTTCCTGTACCTTGAGCAAGTGGAGCGTAGCCTAAAAAAGC
Organism: Ixodes scapularis; assembly: GCF_016920785.2. NCBI lineage: Eukaryota > Metazoa > Arthropoda > Arachnida > Ixodida > Ixodidae > Ixodes > Ixodes scapularis. Next base: position 162,648,347 of record NW_024609857.1, read on the forward strand.
GACTCAAAAACTTCTGGCGTTTCATGAAGAAACATACCAGGCAGTCAAGAAATCTAACATTAACGCAATTAACCTGCTATTCCTACGTCTCCGAAGTCTGTTTCTGAGCTGGTTTCACATTATTCATTTTTGGTTTTTCTAACCTCTACACGCTGCCTGTGACATGGGGTTTTATTGACTCGCTGCCTTTAAAGAGCGGTACCGTCGATGACGTAATTTCGGCTATCGGAAAACAGAACTATACAGAACTATACAGAACCGACAGGGTTCAATTAAATCCCAGCATTATTGTGAAGGGCTTAATTACAATGTTGCACGACGTCTTTACAGAAAAGTGGAAGTATTCAAGTGTCGTGACGACTTTTAAATCGGGTAATTGTATTGATGACAGTCGGGTGATTTCATTTAAAATCGAATACGCGTTTCGAAGTGTGTTTATTGATTTGATTAAAAAATTTTAATATTATAGCCTTATTTCCACAATGCACAATACCACTCTTTAATGTTTTTAACAACTATTTGTTTCTACAATAACTTGAGCATGGTAAAACACTATATTTGTCCTGCTTGATTTTTGTACTTGCTTCTGTAGGTTATTATAAAAAGGTAAAACTCAAAGCACTCACAGTAATTTTGCTTGTAAATGTATGTATGACGCGTAGCCTATTTTTTGCTTGAAAATAAATTGCTTTGAAATATACAAACGCATATATCAAACGTGATTTGGCCAGAGTTCTTTTGCACACCTCCATATTAACTCTCCATGCTGTGCCAGTAACTCGAGCTCAAGTTTGTGCACAAGTGTAGTTTCCAAGCACGATATACTCAGAAACGTTAAAGTAAACGTTCCTGGCGGCGGACTAAACACGGCTCCAGGGAGATTCCTGTTGTCGTATAACAGAACATTTGTCAGAACTGAAAGGAAAGTAAGACAAACAGAAGTCTCATTCAGTTGAAATGTATTTAGGAAATTATCTACAGCCTATCAAACAAAACCAAACAGCTAGAACTTCCCAGCTTGTTGCCCCTGCTTCGCGTGTGGTGAGTTAACGCTTAATGTGCCTCAAGATTTTGACAAGTTCTTGGTCATTCGGAAAAGATGTTAGCTTCAGGTACTCAGTTCTGTCAGCGTTACTGTAATTTTAGTTTAATTTCCAAATAATCAAATACATGCTGTTAAAATGAACACAACTGCAGACTTACTCTGGCGTGTGGAAATTGTGACATTTTTATCATACAGGTTGAGGTCAAAATCTAGGTATTGGACTTATAGCTACTGAGTACTGCACAAAGACGATCTTCACTGTTTTATACAAATTCCAAACATAAAACATGCCGAGAAAGTAACTAAGGTTTAGAAGAAGAAAGTAGTAATTAGAATATACATAAGGTCTACTTGGAACACTTACCTGTTTCTGAAGCCGTCTAAAACGAATGACGATCAAATCAAAGCAAACAATATGTGCCTACGTGTTCAGTGCCAATTTCTGTGTGCTGCACCACTGTCATGATTTATAAGACAAGGGAAAAGAAAGGAATAAAAGAGAAATTTTCCGCGGCGCAAAAAAAGAAGAAGGATGAAGAGGCGCGAGAGGGGTCCGAAGAAATCCAACGAGGCGCGAGATTTGACGGCTGTCTTCTGGGGTTGCGGAGCTCGGGTCGGCTATGTCCCCTCCTCGAAATCGACTCCGCCAGGCTTGAACTGGTCGGCTATGTCCCGTCCTCGAGATCGACTCCGCCAGGCTTGAACCGGTCGGCTACGTCCTGTCCTCGCTATCGACTCCGCCAGGCTTGAACCGGTCGGCAACGTCACATCCTCGAAATCGACTTCGCCAGGCTTCAACCGGCCGACTACGTCCCGTCCTCGAAATCGACTCCGTCAGGCTTAAACTGGTCGGCTATGTCCCGTCCTCGAGATCGACTCCGCCAGGCTTGAACCGGTCGGCTACGTCCTGTCCTCGCTATCGACTCCGCCAGGCTTGAACCGGTCGGCAACGTCACATCCTCGAAATCGACTTCGCCAGGCTTCAACCGGCCGACTACGTCCCGTCCTCGAAATCGACTCCGCCAGGCTTGAACTGGTCGGCTATGTCCCGTCCTCGAGATCGACTCCGCCAGGCTTGAAACGGTCGGCTACGTCCTGTCCTCGCTATCGACTCCGCCAGGCTTGAACCGGTCGGCAACGTCACATCCTCGAAATCGACTTCGCCAGGCTTCAACCGGCCGACTACGTCCCGTCCTCGAAATCGACTCCGCCAGGCTTGAACTGATCGGCTATGTCCCGTCCTCGAGATCGACTCCGCCAGGCTTGAACCGGTCGGCTACGTCCTGCCCTCGCTATCGACTCCGCCAGGCTTGAACCGGTCGGCAACGTCACATCCTCGAAATCGACTTCGCCAGGCTTCAACCGGCCGACTACGTCCCGTCCTCGAAATCGACTCCGCCAGGCTTGAACTGGTCGGCTATGTCCCGTCCTCGAGATCGACTCCGCCAGGCTTGAACCGGTCGGCTACGTCCTGTCCTCGCTATCGACTCCGCCAGGCTTGAACCGGTCGGCAACGTCACATCCTCGAAATCGACTTCGCCAGGCTTCAACCGGCCGACTACGTCCCGTCCTCGAAATCGACTCCGCCAGGCTTGAACTGGTCGGCTATGTCCCGTCCTCGAGATCGACTCCGCCAGGCTTGAACCGGTCGGCTACGTCCTGTCCTCGCTATCGACTCCGCCAGGCTTGAACCGGTCGGCAACGTCACATCCTCGAAATCGACTTCGCCAGGCTTCAACCGGCCGACTACGTCCCGTCCTCGAAATCGACTCCGCCAGGCTTGAACTGGTCGGCTATGTCCCGTCCTCGAGATCGACTCCGCCAGGCTTGAACCGGTCGGCTACGTCCTGTCCTCGCTATCGACTCCGCCAGGCTTGAACCGGTCGGCAACGTCACATCCTCGAAATCGACTTCGCCAGGCTTCAACCGGCCGACTACGTCCCGTCCTCGAAATCGACTCCGCCAGGCCTGAACTGGTCGGCTATGTCCCGTCCTCGAGATCGACTCCGCCAGGCTTGAACCGGTCGGCTACGTCCTGTCCTCGCTATCGAATCCGCCAGGCTTGAACCGGTCGGCAACGTCACATCCTCGAAATCGACTTCGCCAGGCTTCAACCGGCCGACTACGTCCCGTCCTCGAAATCGACTCCGCCAGGCTTGAACTGGTCGGCTATGTCCCGTCCTCGAGATCGACTCCGCCAGGCTTGAACCGGTCGGCTACGTCCTGTCCTCGCTATCGACTCCGCCAGGCTTGAACCGGTCGGCAACGTCACATCCTCGAAATCGACTTCGCCAGGCTTCAACCGGCCGACTACGTCCCGTCCTCGAAATCGACTCCGCCAGGCTTGAATTGGTCGGCTATGTCCCGTCCTCGAGATCGACTCCGCCTGGCTTGAACCGGTCGGCTACGTCCTGTCCTCGCTATCGACTCCGCCAGGCTTGAACCGGTCGGCAACGTCACATCCTCGAAATCGACTTCGCCAGGCTTCAACCGGCCGACTACGTCCCGTCCTCGAAATCGACTCCGCCAGGCTTGAACTGGTCGGCTATGTCCCGTCCTCGAGATCGACTCCGCCAGGCTTGAACCGGTCGGCTACGTCCTGTCCTCGCTATCGACTCCGCCAGGCTTGAACCGGTCGGCAACGTCACATCCTCGAAATCGACTTCGCCAGGCTTCAACCGGCCGACTACGTCCCGTCCTCGAAATCGACTCCGCCAGGCTTGAACTGGTCGGCTATGTCCCGTCCTCGAGATCGACTCCGCCAGGCTTGAACCGGTCGGCTACGTCCTGTCCTCGCTATCGACTCCGCCAGGCTTGAACCGGTCGGCAACGTCACATCCTCGAAATCGACTTCGCCAGGCTTCAACCGGCCGACTACGTCCCGTCCTCGAAATCGACTCCGCCAGGCTTGAACTGGTCGGCTATGTCCCGTCCTCGAGATCGACTCCGCCAGGCTTGAACCGGTCGGCTACGTCCTGTCCTCGCTATCGACTCCGCCAGGCTTGAACCGGTCGGCAACGTCACATCCTCGAAATCGACTTCGCCAGGCTTCAACCGGCCGACTACGTCCCGTCCTCGAAATCGACTCCGCCAGGCTTGAACTGGTCGGCTATGTCCCGTCCTCGAGATCGACTCCGCCAGGCTTGAACCGGTCGGCTACGTCCTGTCCTCGCTATCGACTCCGCCAGGCTTGAACCGGTCGGCAACGTCACATCCTCGAAATCGACTTCGCCAGGCTTCAACCGGCCGACTACGTCCCGTCCTCGAAATCGACTCCGCCAGGCTTGAACTGGTCGGTTATGTCCCGTCCTCGAGATCGACTCCGCCAGGCTTGAACCGGTCGGCTACGTCCTGTCCTCGCTATCGAATCCGCCAGGCTTGAACCGGTCGGCAACGTCACATCCTCGAAATCGACTTCGCCAGGCTTCAACCGGCCGACTACGTCCCGTCCTCGAAATCGACTCCGCCAGGCTTGAACTGGTCGGCTATGTCCCGTCCTCGAGATCGACTCCGCCAGGCTTGAACCGGTCGGCCACGTCACATCCTCGAAATCGACTTCGCCAGGCTTCAACCGGCCGACTACGTCCCGTCCTCGAAATCGACTCCGCCAGGCTTGAATTGGTCGGCTATGTCCCGTCCTCGAGATCGACTCCGCCTGGCTTGAACCGGTCGGCTACGTCCTGTCCTCGCTATCGACTCCGCCAGGCTTGAACCGGTCGGCAACGTCACATCCTCGAAATCGACTTCGCCAGGCTTCAACCGGCCGACTACGTCCCGTCCTCGAAATCGACTCCGCCAGGCTTGAACTGGTCGGCTATGTCCCGTCCTCGAGATCGACTCCGCCAGGCTTGAACCGGTCGGCTACGTCCTGTCCTCGCTATCGACTCCGCCAGGCTTGAACCGGTCGGCAACGTCACATCCTCGAAATCGACTTCGCCAGGCTTCAACCGGCCGACTACGTCCCGTCCTCGAAATCGACTCCGCCAGGCTTGAACTGGTCGGCTATGTCCCGTCCTCGAGATCGACTCCGCCAGGCTTGAACCGGTCGGCTACGTCCTGTCCTCGCTATCGACTCCGCCAGGCTTGAACCGGTCGGCAACGTCACATCCTCGAAATCGACTTCGCCAGGCTTCAACCGGCCGACTACGTCCCGTCCTCGAAATCGACTCCGCCAGGCTTGAACTGGTCGGCTATGTCCCGTCCTCGAGATCGACTCCGCCAGGCTTGAACCGGTCGGCTACGTCCTGTCCTCGCTATCGACTCCGCCAGGCTTGAACCGGTCGGCAACGTCACATCCTCGAAATCGACTTCGCCAGGCTTCAACCGGCCGACTACGTCCCGTCCTCGAAATCGACTCCGCCAGGCTTGAACTGGTCGGTTATGTCCCGTCCTCGAGATCGACTCCGCCAGGCTTGAACCGGTCGGCTACGTCCTGTCCTCGCTATCGAATCCGCCAGGCTTGAACCGGTCGGCAACGTCACATCCTCGAAATCGACTTCGCCAGGCTTCAACCGGCCGACTACGTCCCGTCCTCGAAATCGACTCCGCCAGGCTTCAATCGGCCGGCTACGTCCCGTCCTCGCAATCAACTCCGCCAGGCTTGGATCACCGCGCTCGGCATCGTCATCTCGGTCCGAAGGGCACCCGCGGGCCAGGCATCATTCTCCGACGATCCGCCCAACGACGATCCACCCGCCACATTCCATGGTGACTATGCAGAGTGATGACTATTTTTGTTGGCAGTACATATATTTATTTTCGAATGCAAGATTAATTTAATTTATCCGACACTTTGATCGTATTCCTGTTTTTTTTTTTTTTCTTCTTCTTACAGTAAAGTACTTTCGAGTTCTCCCGGTGGCTCTGGTTTCCATGATCATCTTTCACCTTCCCAAACGAACCTGACAAATTAGCGAGCTTGCCAGGATTCGTCTAGGTGCATTACCCTAGTTGCGTTTTCTCGGGAAGTGAGAGAGTTGAGGGGAAGGCTGAGTTCGTTGTGTTAATATGGAGCTAGAACGAATAATCGCGTTGGGTAAGGAAGTGGGGTACACGGGGGGGGGGGGGGGGGGGCGAGCTAAAGAAATGGGTAACTGAAGAAAGAGTTCGGTCGGATGAAGAGAAAGCGCGCGTGAGAGCCGAGAGAGCTGAGGAACGAAATAACGTAAGGGAAGACCGGAAAGCAGCCGAAAGAGCGTTAGCTGCAGAGTGCGCTAAATTAGAAAAAGGAAGGGAGATTCAGCAGCTGAAAATCGCCGCACGTGAGATTAGTCGTGAAAGCGCAGAAACTGTGTGAGACGAGCACGGGGAAGCGCCAGGCTTAGCGATTCGAACGAGTCCCCACAAGTTAATGCTGTAGTTCGACGAACGGAGGGATGATCTAGACTCGTATCTGCAGCGCTTCGAACGTACAGCAACAGGGTTGAGCCGGCCTTTGAAAAAATGGGCAGCCACACTAAGCTTATGCTTAACCGGGGAGGTACCGTTTGTGGCTGGCCGGATGGCACCGGCGGATGCGTTTGATTACGGAAAGGTCAAGCTAGAGCTTTTCCAAAGATTTAGGTATACTAGGGAGGGATACCGCGAGAGGTTCCGCAACGCCGAACCCGAGAAGGGTAAAACGCGCAGCCAATTCGCTGCCCGATCGGCAGGATTTTTGACCGATGGCTTGAGATAGCTGGAGTTGAGAAGACTTCCGAGGCAAATTACGAGACTAGGTCCTGGTGGAACAATTCATGTTGACCAGCTCGAGCAAGCTCGCCGTCTCTTTTAGACAGCGTGATTGTCAGACTTTGGAAGACGTAGCAGCAAACGCTGACATCTTCCTAGAAGCTCAGAAACCATCGAGCTCAAATAGGCAAAAGTCAGACGAGGCAACAAACAGGCAAGGCGCTGGAAACGAAAGCACTCACGCAAGAAGAGAGACGCGAAAAGCTATCCGCTGCTTCATCTGTGGGAAGGCTGAACATAAGGTAGAAAATTGCAGAAGTGACGCGCAAGGCAAGAAAACAGTGACGTGTTGGAATTGTGGCTATGCTAATCATAAGACGGAAAGCTGCAAGGGAAGGCAGAACGAGAAGCAACAAGCCTCGTGCTTATGGACTGCGTCAACAGGGGCTGTTGACGCGCCCGACGACTCCTTCGTAACACTGAATAATGGTGACAAAATCCCGGTAGTAAACGCGGCCATGGGAACACCTCCAAAGTTCTTAGTAGAGAACATTCCGGTCGTGGAAGGCCGTCTCGGGGCGCACAAGATAACGGTATTAAGGGATACAGGGTGTAACACCGTCGTGGTCTGTAAGGAGTTGGTTCCCCGAGACAGCCTAACAGGAAAGTCAAGCCCGGTGTTTCTGCTAGACCGCACGGTTCGATATCTGCCGGAGGTATAGTTTTACGAACACCCTACTATACAGGGAAAGTTGCGGCAAAATGTGTCATTAACCCTCTGTATGATCTGGTACTTTAGAATATAGCCCAAATGCGGGAGGCCAATGATCCAAACCCAGACTGGGAAAATAAAAACGAAGAGAGTCAAGGTCAAGTTTTGGCCAAGCCAACGTCGAAGCCGGAAGCACCTCCGAACGCCGTTGAAGTCGGCTTCAATGGTCGCATGATACCGGGATTGTCCAAATGTACTGACGAGCTCCGGAAAGACAAACCAGCAGAAGTTGCATCCGCGAGGGAGAAGGGAGCGGGGGGTCAAATGGAAGGACCAGAGCGACCTTTGAAAGTATCGCAGGCGGCAGTGATCGATGCGACAACTAAGGAGCTCGCCATGGAGCAGAACGTGGGAAAACGACTAGAAAACAGAAGGGCAAGACGAAGTTCCAGTACTTTCTTAAGAACGATTTGCTACGCAGGGCCATTGAATATTCATCCGGCAGAAGGGTAGAGCAACTTGTACTCCCGAGAGGGTTCAGGACCGCCATCGGGGCTCTAGCACATGACTGAATCATGTCAGGATACCAGGGCATGAAGAACACGCTCAACCTGGTGGCGGAAGAATTTTTGTGGCCTTGTATGCAGAGCAAGGTCAATAGATACGTTCGGTCGTGCGATGTGTGCCAACGCACAGTACCCAAGGGCAAGCCGGGGAAGGCACCCTTCGGAAGCTTGCCAGCTATCGAGACGCCCTTTCAGAAAGTCGCGATAGGCATAATTGGCACCATTGTACCAATCGCGAGCTCGGGAAACAGGTACATTCTGACAATGGTGGATATGGCTACGAGATACCCGGATGCGGTAGCGATGGAGAACATTGGATCCCAGTAAGTGGCCGAAGCACTGGTGGAAATGTTCACCAGGTACGCTGTGCCACAAGAGATCCATAGCGACCGCGGGACCACCTTTACCTCAGAGAGGATGGCCAGCGAAACCTGAGGTTCGGTCGGAGGAGGTGCTCCGCCAGAAGGTCTATGGCTATGATTCAGGACTTGCCCGTCTTTTGCTACGCCCAAGCTGCAACGAAAACTCTTTACCTCACAAGCCCGTGATTCGAGGTGACTACGGTGAGCTGCACCTCTTCGCGGTTCGTCCACGCAACGATCTATCAGGGGCATTCTATGTGAGGGACTGAGGGACGCATCTTTACCCGTCATTGAACTACATAGTTAAACCCACTTCTTGTATTCCTTTTTTTTTTTGTAATTATTTTCCTGATTTGGCTTTTGTTTGTATTTGCATTCTGTAAATAGAATGTAGCAACTCCTCTGCCGCTTGACGTTCTTTTCATTCCACTTGCGACCCCCCTCGGGCGAACCGTGGCAACCACTTTCTGTCTTTGTTTTTGTAATATCTTAAAGATGGAATTGCAAAACAAGAACTGATCCCTGTGAGCCTTTTACAAGGCTGACCTCACAAGTTCCATGAAGAGGTGACAAGAGGAAAGCGTTCATTCTGATATATCTTTTTTTTTACCTGGACCATTGTACTGACTCGACCAAATCTGTGAATGCCAGTCATTGTTAAAATTTAATCAAGGTCGAGCGTAAGAAAACTGAAGTAGCTAAGGGACTGGAATGTTAGCGACATCAGGAGTATTGTTTGTAGGTTTAATCTGAATTTAACAGCCGCTAGGCTTAAGTTGGTGCACTCTCCGAGAGGAAAAAAATATGACTAACCGAAGAAGACAGACAAGATGAGGGATAAAATATATACCCCGACTCAAGTGTCCCAAAAGTAGGACGAAGTTGACGAGGAAGGAGCCTCGTCTACCTGGTCAGTAGACAACGCCTTTAGGGGTTTTGCCTCTTTTCTCCTTGTCCTCGTGCACCGCAAGGTGTCTCGAGACTCCTAGCTCCTTGCAAGGAGTCCCACCGGCAGGAGTTCCCTCCTGCCGGTGGCCCCGATCACGGCCGAGGGAGAGCGGCTCAGCTTTGTACTCGCCAAGGTGGAGCGACTACGGGTACGCCTGCACACCAGCGAATCCCCTCGGCACGCATCTGCAGCTGGCTTTGTTGGCAGTGGTGCCGCCGGTCTCTGGAGGCCATCCTACTGAGAGATCGACCAGAATAGACTTAGTGCTGCGAATGGCTCGTGCGAAAATTTCGCCATCGCTGGAAGGTGCCTGTCCGACCTTTTGCGTGGAGGATCAGTGTGTATGATGCCCTCGGCGCCTAAGCGGGGCTGCCCTGCCTCTGGACAAAAGTCTGCCTCGTCAGCTGCCGCTCTATACAAGGTAACTATCAAGACTCGAGCCTGCTTCGAAGTCTCAACGTCTTCCAATCGTGCGTTTCAACACGCCTTGGATTTTTGCCTCCAGACTAAAGCCTTTCAAGGCTACCCTACCGAAAAACCCAGTATAATATTTCGCTATCTGGATTATGGAACTGGAAATCTATCTGAATGCTATCTAGACTTCAGGTTTTCAGAAATTATTCCTTTGTCTACAATCTGGACTTCAGGTTTCCAGAAACAATTCCAGTTAGAATTCCAGTTACGGTTATACTGGGGTATTCAGTAGGATATGCTATTCACAAGGTCGCAAATACTGCGTCCATCTTGGTACATTTCCTTGCGGAGGTCGGCCGAGCCCTGGGACTGCGGGAAATACCTACGTCAACGAACAACGCTGTGCCCGCACAAGCATACTTGACACTTGTATATAACCTTGCTTAATACGTTGTGAACGGCGTGGACCCTGGCGAAACACCGGAAGAATGGATACACTTCTAGGCACGCTCGTCAAATCAGGTAATCTCAGCTCGCTACATGGGTTCGGGGCGTACAAGCCTGGTCACCCTCCAGGCGCTGCGTCTCCTCCTGACCGCATAAATTACTATGGCGGCCCCTTGAGCTTCCATCCGCTTCGCCCAGCGGTGGTTCTTCATTAAAAATGCTTACGTCCGGACCATATGCGTTCTTCGTGTCCTTATCCATCGGACTCGACCACAGAGTCGCCGGAAACCCCCTACCGACCATCGAAGGTGCTCCCAAATGGGCAACAAATGGCGTCAGAGGAGCCGGTGTGTTATGTTTTCGTCGTCGCTGCGTTTTAACTCCTGACTGCTGAAGTTTCCTCGGACTTTCAAGCTGGCGAACGACCTGTAGCAGAACAGGTGTCTTCCGCCTCTGATGCTGCATTACCATCGGGACTGCGGCAGGCAGCGGCATGACACTTTTACGACGCCATGAGGCGGAACTCGAGGGAGCACAAATGAAAACGCCGTAAACACCAATCGGAGGTACACATTCCAGACACCGTAGGTAGCCTGTCGCTTCGGCTCGGGGCCGTCTGTGTCCCCCGATTTGTTAATCGGCCGTTTGAAGGGACCATGAAATGACCTTTTTACTTTTTATAGATAACTTTTACATTAAACCGTCAATGTTCACTGAATGCCGAACAGGCATCCGTTTTCGTCTCGGTTTATTAACTTCTACACAAAAAATTATTGAAATATCGACTTTTTCATTCTCTCCAACTGACCGCAAAACAAGCCGTGACGTAAACCGTTTCCGGAACCGGAAGTTCTCTCGGCAATAGGAGAATGGGAGTGTTAGCGGCAACGAGTTGGGGTGCGCCGGTAGGTTTTACTGCGCTGATGTCACCGACGTATTTCCTGAATCGGCGCCTCTCATCGCCGCATCGCAGCTGAGCGAAATTCAATGAGATATGTTGCGCTACAGCGACAGCATGGGACTAGTCCCATACGCCGGTATGCCTGTTGGGAAGTGCAGCGAGTCTTCCGGTGAAGACTCCAGAAGTCAACCACCCTGTCATTGTTGGCAGAAGGGCCGGCCCGTGTCAGTCGTTTGCAAAGCGACGTAGATGGCGTTTTTCGCGGCCTCGGAGATGCAGGAGCGAGCCGACGTTAAAAAAGATACGTTTGAACTACCAGTGTCAGCAAGAGCCACGTAAATACCTGTTTACACTCGGAGCGGACGCGCGCGTTCGATGGAAGTGCTGTATTCGCGCTGTTTGTAAGCGCTTCGGGACCGTTCTTTTACGATTGCAACTCGATACTGACGCGACACTCGGCAAAGAAAGGTTGGACCGGGGTTGTACGTATACCTCCCACGAACTGTTATAGCTCGACAGTGACGTGCAGTCTGTCAGAATAAAAATGGCATACCAATAACAAAGTGTACATACCGTGTTACGAAGGTAATCCATACGGCGTTTATTTCAGCTCTATATCACACAAAACAAGATAGAATCGACGAGAGTCCCTTTTCGACGAGTGTTCGTCAACACTGCCTCGGAAAACAAGGGAACCTTGAATTGAGGTCAGTGATCAAACTATAATACGGGAAGGGTCCATAAGGGTCGCGCGGGCATATTCCATTTAGCACGCCAGCCGGTCGTATACGCAGACGGTCTTGCGACGAAGCAACGCAGCGCCGAGTCGGAATGCCTGCTAGGCCTATATTCTGAGCACCTCGCTTCGTCGGAGTCGGTGGATCCAGCGTTCTTGTTCGTCGTGGTCTGTTTTAAGTACTGTTTTCTTGCTGCTTGAAGTCGGCACGCGCGGGAAGAACACGTAGAAAAATAAACGTTCAGTCAGTCAGAGTTTTGAGAGGAAGGAAAACAAAGAAAATAAACGTTCGTCGGCGGCCGCCGCCACCCAAGTAACTGTCGGCCCTGCCCTACTGCGCACGCGCAGTAGTTGCTTTGTTTACCACACGATAGATGGCGCTTGGCTCTCAGCATTATCAAATTTGGCAATTTTCGCCACACATCTCTAATTATGCTACAAAATGTGGATCTGAATATTATTTAACAAAACTTTTAGGAAACATTCGCCGGCTATTTATTGTTTACGATCGCGGAGCTGGTGAGGTAGGCTCTTACCCAATAGGCGACCTGGATTTGGCTGACGTGCTCCATTTCCGCGGATGCATCGTAGTGAACAGGCGAAGGAAGGAAGGCGTAAAAGAGTCCAGTTTTCTTTTAAAAGTTCTATAGCAAATAATTTTTTTTGGCTCCCTATTTTTGTGTTTTTGTGTTTCTTTTCACACCTTTTACGACGTGCGGTGGATGAAACTCGATTTTAAAATCATTTCATGGTCCCTTTAAGCTTACCTAATTGAAAACTGTACCAAATGCTCACACTCTATGCTCTTCAATACCTTGCTTCCTTAGTCATTGTTTTCGCTGCATTGGTATTTGCTGCTAATCCATTTTCCCAAGAGCTCTACTTCCCGATTTTGATGCTCTGTGGAGAGATGTTTATGTTACTGATATAAAGTAACTAAATGCCGTTATTTGCTACTTATTCATACATTAGCCAAGGCACTCGTTACTGTGATAAAAGAACGCGCTACACAAGCTTGAAAGCAAGGCGCTACTTTTCCGTCAATATGAATGTGTCGTTTATATGAAACAGCAGCCGCTTCTAATTTTTGTAATCGTTAGAATTACATGCTTGTTAAGGTGTTCATTTCCGGATAACTGTGGCTATTGGGCTGAAGTTTCGCCGCGCATACACAGCGCCACTCCTTTTCATGGCGAGGCGCACCCATACTAGTTAAGGTGGTTGCAAACTGACGCTGTGGCCCATGGCGAGCCGAAAAACTTTCATGGCAAAGCAGGGGAGATTTCATTCCTCGCGACAACATGTTCCGGAAAGCTACGGCTTCCCGCCCCGTGAAGTGTTCAATCACAAAACCACTGGATGCTACCAATCACATTCACGAGCGGGGGTGGAGAGGAAGTGAAGGCTTGGGCAAGGCTTGCCTGGCTCGGGAGTCGGGATTCGCCCGACTCCCGAGCGAGTTCACGCACCGAGCACGTGGACAGAGACGTTAGGGAGTTTTAGAATAGTGCACGCTAAAGCTTTGCGCACGCAAAAAATAGCGTCGTCGCCACTGCGCATACGCCTTGCGTATGCTTTTTTTTGAAAATTGCGTACGTACGCAAAAAGTCTGTGCGCTCCTCCAAGGTCGATTTGTAATAAGGAGTTGGCTAAAGTCAAGACCATCAGAGTTAAGAACGGCGTCGTGATCGCAACATCGGCGGCATCCTCGCGACTGCGATTTTCAGCACGGGACGACATTGCACTCGGTGCGGAAAACCCAGTAAGGTGGGCAACGATCTCCGAAAACTTGATGCTTGCGACGTGCGAAAATTTCTCGTCAAAGGTACGGTGTGCAAAACTCAGTACACGACACCTCTATTACCAAGGAAACACAGGCGGACACGATCGGTCGACGGCTGGCGTCGCATTCTCACGTTTAAACAAATGTAAAACGTAACTCTGGACCAAAAAACTTTTTTTTTGTTAAATTACAGCGTTTCATGTGTGAAATAAAATTGTGACTATCTTGGTGGCGTTTCAAGCGCGGGATGCTTGGGCTTTTGCGTCGCAGCGGAGAAACGCTGTTTAAAACTTTCTTGCGTAGCGTGCGCTAACGCAAGTGCTAAATTCAGCGCTAGCGTGCGCTAAAATTGCGAACGTTATTCTCAAACTCCCTATTTCCACTGGTGGGCCGGTTGGCCAGTCACATCGCTTCCCCCTCTCCGACTCACCACGGCTCGCTGTCGTGTTCAAACAGATAGTTGGGAAGGGGAGCCAGCTTTTTTGACGGAGCGGTGAGCCGTTCACGGACCACGCCGCCAGTTTGCGTACCCCTTAAGGTGCACTGACAAGTCAACGTCATTTTTTTTAATTATTATCCGAAACGATTGAAAACGATACCTGGACGTTATCCTCAGAATTCGAAATTGGGGAAGTAAACAAAAAACAATTTTCCAAAGCCAGATTTGAAGTTCCCGCGCGATCCGCGCCAGTGCTCTGACATCCAAGATCAAGTCGTCCTGCAACTCAAGTTTCCCTCACGCCTTCGAACCGTACCTACACGAAGTGTCGTGTTCGCCCGCGTCCCGCGATCAACCGCCCTTCTGTGAGCAGACGACGCTTCACTTTCGAGTATCAAGTTTTTTTACGGCTTTTTAAGCAATCTCAAATGCTTTGAAACGGCGTGAGGTCGAAGAGAACGCGCAGTGGATCTTTCTGAGTTACGTTAGGGGCCACGTCGCGCCGGTTCTGCGCAAAAGGCTGCCCCAGCGGAGTCACATATTAAACTAAGGCACACAGACACCAAACCCAGTTGTTTTGACCGTTTGACGATTTCCTTTCCAAGTCCGAGAGGTCGTCGGGCCTTTGAAAAAGAGAACTTCGACAGATCCCCCGACTCTTCGATCATCCTCATATGCCGGCGCCGCCATGTTTCCCGAGGGAGGGTACAAAGTCAAGAGGCCAAGTCACTCCGGACCTCAAGGGCCGTAGTGCGTTCGCAATTGCGTTAGAGAGCATCTTTTAAGAATGGCCGTCTTAAACAATATATAAATGTTGCTTACATAGTTTCTAAATTTAATAATTTTTGACGTCACAAATAAAAAAGAAAAAGCGAGGAGGTGAGAAGAGGAAGAAAAAAAAAAAGCCAAAAATAATAAAGGCGCGCGCGCGGGCGTGCGAATTATTGCTTTTGCGTTGTGGTATTTTTCCTTGTCTATGATTACAATCAGTATATACAGCGCCAAAAAACGACAGGACAAAGACGAGAGTAAACAGGACGAGGCGCTCGTCCTGTTTACTCTCGTCTTTGTCCTGTCGTTTTTTGGCGCTGTATATACTGATCATGAACCAACTAGCCCAAATTTCTACTTTGCTATGATTACAACTTGCATCGTTTTAAACAACAAAAAATACGACCTTTGAGGTGTCAGTGCCCCTTTAAGACGTGCGCGGGGCAGACGACGCGGGAGGCTGGTGCGCTTGTTGTGCTGGCCTCGCGCTTCGTAAACAACCTACCGAAGGCAAAAGGGCAGTGCACCAGGTATTGTTGTGGTCGTGTAATCAAATGCCACAGCAGCATAATAAACAGAAAGGAAAATATGTGTCCTAATAAAAGTTTTATTCGTTTCTTGGGAGGTAATTCCAGAAAGATCGCCTGAAGCTGCGCATAGGACAGGGTTGATGAAATATTGTCGTATGGTTCAGTAGTGCAACTACGCTTACTTTTCATATTAATAGCGTTTCTTCGTATATCGCGCGAAAAAGCATGCAAGAGTTTTGCGTTGTTTGGTGGAGCCCGTGCCGTCACTTTGAGGTTGGACTGAGCTCGCGCTCACAGGGTCCTCAATCCGCAGATGACGAACGATCTACCAGAAGTCCCTAACGTAAAGATACGATGGCTCCCCGTGGATGTTGATGAAAGAAACCGGAATATACAGTTGCCATTTTTTAAGCTATTTTAAAATGAGAACTATACTCCGTTTCACTGTAAGTGCGAGCATGGTAGAAGCGACAACAACGACCTCTGGACTTACAAGCGTCCCCGCCTAGCACGCGCGCTCGTGCAGTGCAAACACTGTTCAGGGCCACACGCTTGCGTTTGTAGCTTCGGCTCCGCTTGCGATTAAGGGGAAACGGGGCATAAGCTCATTTAGCTTACATGACAGTTTTGTTCCCCGATGCTTACAAGAGAAGGCGAGGAAGCTGCCAAAGACATTAGGTAAAATGAGGCAAGTAATCGTAGCCCACCTTGTGCACTGACTTCAACAAATGGTTGAAAATAAATTGGAACTTTTGGCTGTACTCTAGTTATTTATGTATATTATAAAAAAGAGTGTATTTAGCCTACACCAAGCATAATTGCTCTCCAAGGAATGTTAAAACATTTGACTCAAGAACATTCCTAGATCGACCAATAGGAGCGTGCTGGTAATTATAGAAGTATAAAAAAGAAGTAAAATAAGTAGAATGAGAACAGGACACATCACCAAGGTAAATATCTAAAAATGTATGATTAAAACTCATAATTAACCACATTTTTCGAAAGAAAAATAAAGTAAATATTGGTTTCCTTTCCTGGTATTGTGCCTAGACAGCAAACAAAAAAAAAACAATCACTCTAGAAACCTTACATACATCGTAAGGAAGATAACACTAGAAGGGGACGGAAAACACGCTTCGTTTTGTGCAAAACTTAAAATTTATTTGTAGTGGCATGTATCCAAGTTAAAAATGTTTATAAAATTAACAAATAAGGGGGACATTATTGGCACAAGTGCAAGTTGATCGGTGGTCACTCCTTTTACTCATAAAGGTGCGAGTTCGTGGTACCAACTCACGTACGTGCGTCGTGCGTGACGACGCACGTGCGTCGTGACGCACTATGCACGTACGCGTGACGCGGACGTGCGAGCTCCGTGTGTCGAACGTGCGTGTTAAAGTGTGTCGTTACGACGCAGCGTCGTAATCTACCGGTTTGACGGCAGTGCTACATATGCGCAAACACAAGGTGTCGTAGTGAATAGAAGAACTTTTCGATTTTGTTATTCGATCCGTTCAGAATACCTGGGAACAGATGAGCGGTGTCACTTTCACGTCCCACTTCGGTTTCCTTGGATGGCTTTACCTACTGTTGCGGTCTGGCTGTGCATGTCTCGTCATTTACACAGCAACCGGTAACTCAGACTTTGCAAGGAGGCTTGCATGGTTCAGGCAGTGTCTGCGACAGCGCAGCTGTACGCGAAAAGACAATTTCAGCAATACAGCATCCTCATCCCTTCCAAATAGCTCGGACTTCTCAAGAGCGAGCGAAACCATAAATACAAACAGCATTTGTCTCGAGACGGATGTCTTAGGTGACGCTGCCTCGCACTTGCGAGACGCACTTCGCTGCCGACAAATGCTCTTCTCTCTGGATTATCTCCTCTACCCCGGAGACCTGGCACACAGGCAGCCTTCTTTTGCAGAGGTTTCCGTTCCTAAAAAAAAAAATATAATCACCGCTTCTTCGACAGGGCGAAAGCCGCAATATTGCAACGAGCTGCTCGCTATTGCAACCGACAGCACGACGGGGCACGCGAACGTTACAGTAGGGCGAATTTGCGTCACGGCGCGGCGCCTCAAGTATCGCTCCCGAGCGCCCCCCGCGCCAGCCGAACAGTCCCAAACTGACATACCCTGTGCACATATTTTTGTGTGCAAATTACCATACCCTGTGCACGTCTTTTTATGTGCATTTTTTAGTGCAAATTACAGATACGAACTGGGGTGAAAACTAGCTATAGCACTTGTGTTGCAGCCGGACCCCTACAGAAGTAACTAAATGTCTTTACTCTGTACTTCGTCAAAAAGTGAGAAAATTACGTTCCTCGTTTTTTTATTTTAAAAGTAACTACGTCGTCACTTCATTAGCGAAAAGATGTAACTACGTACAGGTAACGAAATATCTACAGGTCTGGTCCTGTATAACTGGCTAATGGTTGCTATTGCGTCCACAGGAGACATCGCCTACTACGACGAGACTGGACGGTTTTACCTCGTCGAACGGTTGAAGCAGTTCTTTCTCTGCATGGGACGCCAAGTTGCGCAGTCAGACATCGAGACTGTCCTGCTGACTCACGAGGGCATTGAAGAAGCGGCCGTGGTTGACGTTCCCCATCCGGAATACAATGATGTGGGAAAGGCTTTTGTGGTTTTAAAGCCATCCCACCGAAGAGAAACTACGGCACAGGAACTGAAGGAGTTCGTTTCAGGTAATCACTTTTTTTCTGTATCGAGTGCGATAAACATGGTAAGCACAGCCAGTTTACACGATTATTTGCATCAATTTTCTTAATAGTTTGTTTTACCAATTGCTTATGTAACTATTATACATATTGCATGAAGTAATTTTATGCCGGCCCGATGTCCACGCACTGTGCATGCGGACGTAATGTGATTAACTGTATAGGCGTAATATAGCAGACCAACTTCACGCTGTTTAATCCGCTAACGTCTAATTCGAGGCTAGGGTAAAGTGATGCTGCACTTGCGGCATCGCACCGCTTGAATCTCAGGCCGCGTACATTACAGGGCTTCCGTGTGCATAGAATAAATCAGCGTCCCCCTTTAAGCAGACATTGATGAAGGTCCCTCCAAGAAAGGTGCCAGACCCATAGGTGCAGTTTACACAAGGATACATTAGTGTTCGTTAAAGTGACGCAGCTATCAATGTGACTTTACAGTGGATTCACACGGGAATGATCCTTTCTTTGTGCACTGCTCTACAGTATTTAAGGATTTTTATGACGTTGAACTGGCAAGAGGTATAGACGACTGTACTGGTAGCGAAAGCAATGCGGGCAGATATTAAGGGAAGAGTAGACGAGAGAGCGCGCGGTGATGTCAGAACACCTAGCTCTGGTTTGAAGGACTAGTGGGTAGACAACCCAGGCAGCACACCAATGTCGGTCCGACATTGGCCTAACATTGGCAAAGACCGGCCTTAATATTGGACAATATTGGAAGCGCTACCCTTCCCAACGTTGGCCCAGTGATTGGTGCCAATGTTGGGCCACTGTTCAGCCATCGTTCCAGCCAATGTCGGCCCTATCATCGGTGCCAATGTTGGGCCTTTGCTAAACCATGGTTCCAGCCAAGGTGCTCCCACATTAGCGAATACCGGCGTAATATTGGACAACACTGGAAGCGCGACCCGATCCAATGTTGCCCGTTATGCTGATTTTTGGCCATCGTTGCACTCGCCCAGCTCTTTGCAAGTGCATTCACCAAGTTGTTTGCAAAAAGGAAGGTAAACAGACACAAGAGATTGTTTTAAAATCTCCAAAAAGTTTATTACATACAGCTTATATTGTAGACAAGCACAAACTCAGCAATTTGTAATATGTGAAGAGGTACTATTCAACTGTGATACAACTAAGAAGATTGCAAAGCAAACACCAACCGGGGTAATTCTTGGGTAGTGTCCAGTCTCCCGGCAGCTGGAAGAATTTTTTCCCCAAAATTCTACCGCTATTCGCCCTTCATTGGCGGTGCAGTCAGTTCATCGAACGACATTTAATAGACAGATCGTTTCATCAACACGCGATGTTTCATAAAAAACTCAAAATACAATTTTTTCCCTCTTTTTTTTTTTTTTTTTTGCAATGAACCGCTTCAGACTTGGCATGAAGCGGCGTGAAAGGGTGGGCTGGTTCGGTGAGCACGCGCCTCAGGAATACACTTGCGTTGAAATGCCCCTACAGCGTGCAATTCGCGTAACGCATGGCAAGGAAACGTTGCGCTTCAGAAATACACGCGCGACGAAATGCCCCTACAGCGCGCAATTCGCGTAACGCATGTCGATGAAACGAAAATGTCGACGAAAAGGTGGCCACGAAACGTGTTTTTGCGAAACGCACGGAGAATAAAAAAGTCAGCATTCTGCCTGCAGTTGTGACATTATTTCAGACAGATAAGGGCAGGCGACTGTCAGGTAAGATTGCGGGAAACTTATTCACCCGGCTGCTAGGAGATAGGCCCTGCCCAATTCTAGAGGTTATCCGGAAGATTACCCATACGAGAACGGGCAATGATCACCAAGTAGGTTGCAGCGCATTTACTTTGAAAATACCGGACTTGAAAGGTCTAATCCAACATATATGTAAACACGGGCACTGCAGAAAAACCACTCTAACACAAAAACCAGAAGGAAGTGATCCGTGAAGATTCAACACGATGTAGCACACGCTGCCATTTGCCGAACCGAACACTAAACGATTCAGAAGAATGTCTTGGGCTTCTATGAAGAAATCGACACGGGTGGGACTTTTCGAACGAGATACCATTTACCACAGAAGCGAAATCCACAGCGGGCCCGCACCCCGCAGGCCGCATCACACGCGAGGTCCGGTCTTCGCGACGCAGGCATTCCGAGTTTTTCAACGGCAAATGCGTCATCCGTCAAACCATGTGATCACGCTTCTGCCGTTACCCGCGCACAGAGAGCAGATTCAAACGATAAAACGTGTACGGTTCATTGGTCCGGCGAGTACGGACCGTCTACCGCGCCTTCAGCTTAGGGAGAGAGAAAAAAAGAGAAGGAGGACAAAGGAAGCAGGCTAGAACGGGGGTGGGGTGCGCTTACAAAGGCTAATCTTCAGGGGCATCTCAACAATGAACGCAGCGAGAGAATTTGTCACTTCTACCCAAGGTTATAGTGCAGTAGATGTTATGCGTGACCTTGGGCTTTAGGCAGGTTCCGTGCTCTGCCTTATCACCAGCTCCGAGACTGTAGTCAAGTGACCCTAACCGGAGACACGATTGGCCTTAAACACGCATAGAGTCTACCCTGCTGTCAATACCGATTTAACAGGACAGCTTTTTGAAGGTCAGCTTTTGAACTTCTAAAGCTCTCCAGCCCAAAAGCGGTTCTAAACGGGGCAAGTTTGAAGACAGTATGTTTTACGCGACTATTTTTTTGCGCTCGATGTAAACAAGTATATCTATAAGTATATAAATATATTTTTATCAATAAATTTAAAACTGTTTGTACGCTGTTAGGTTCGCGTTTTTAAACTTCAAATTGTTTTACGAAAGAGTTACACATAAAAGACACCCCGAACAGCACATCGTCCGAATTTCAACACACGATGAATCGCCGACGCTCGCAGACGGGAGGTTGCGATGCTGCGCGAACGGTTTCTGAAAGATGCTGGGTAGCCTACTTCGAGCGCAACGGCTTCGCGACCGTTCGAAGGGCAAATGATTCGCGACAACGAAGTAGTGTCTAGCAGCTTCAGTAAGCTAACGGGGCTCGAGAGTCCCACGCTCACATTTCCGCAGAGCGAGCGCGGCCGGCCAGATCGAGGCGCAGTATGCTCTCGCGTCGCGATTGCTACGTCGTTGCTCTGCCTACACTGATGACATGTGCACTGGCAGTCAAAGCAACCCTCTCGAAACTTCACTCGAGTTTAATATATGACTTTATAGCGCGATATACTCTCGTAAAACTGAGAGTCACTTCGGTTGCGGCGTAAGCGGCGGCTTTATGTTTGTTGACACCTGCGTCGACAATGACTAAATATGCACAGAAACATTAAATATAAAAAATAGAGCACGCAGAAAGAAATACAAACATGACAGGGGCACGGACAAAGAGAATACGTTAACGCTACGTATATACCCTTAGCAAAAAGAGGCCGTACTTCAAACGAAGTTGAAATATATTTAGTACGAATATTCGTTTTGTATTTATTCTGTATTATTTTGGCCGCATTCGAAATACGCGCGTAATGTATTCATAATACATTATAAATATGAATCAAAAAATATTTTAGATATACCAAAAATATTATTCCTTCACACTCAAGATGCCATTTGTGGATTAAAAACCGGTTACACAATTTTTTTTTTTATTTTCGATTTTGTCAGCAATTGGAGTCCCTGTGGTATTTGAAGGCACTACTAAATACATCTCACAAAGCCACATTAAAAACGAACACAAACACAAACACCATGACGCACTGAAGAGCTCATTCACAGTCCCGTTGACTGCTCTAGAGCCTTATATAGCCTACATATTGAAGGTAATATTTTTTCGGTGACCACCTCTGCGCTTATTAAGGTTACAAGTATTCGATCTTCTCCTCGGGAGTCTGTCAAGGGGGAAACAGTGTTTTGAAGTTTGTGGACGATATCTCTTACAAAAAGGTACAACTAATACAAATCTCTTACAAAAAGGTACAACTAATAACAATTCGGCACAGTCCCTAAGACAATACCCAAACAAACGGCTCATAAAATACATGTTATTGCTTCTCTGCGTAGCACCACTGAGGGCGAAGCGAATCAAGGCAGTTTCTTCACTTTAAAATACTGTAAACCACTTTATTTTCGTTAGGACCTAATTCTCGCAAAGTTGGCGAATCGCCTACAATTCCGAAAAATATGTCCCGTGAACAATTCCGGCAAAATGTCAAAACATTAGAATCTATATTGCGATCCCAGCGCGTCGCGAAAATTAGAATTTGCGAATTATTCCAAAACTCCAACTTTGACCTAAATCGCGAAATATTGAGCCCGCGAAAAATAAATATTTTACAGTAGTTGTTTTGCCTTTCCTTTTTAGTAGCTGACTATTTAATATGGTAGTTAATGTCACTGTATTAAAGTCACTATTCACATCACGTACAATGGTGAGTATACACGTTCAGTGAACTAACATCGTGCTAACAAAACCACGCCAAACGTATCTGTTCACAGCACCTGCTGAAGCTTCGCAGCATCAGCAAATGTTGTGGTTGTAGTTCCCGAACCCCGTTTGTGATTGGTGTGCAAGGAACTGATCAGGTGTGTTCTCCATAGAAAAAAGGAAACAATAACATAAACTGGGCTGATTTATCAGTGCGATGCTGCGCAATTCAATTGCCAAACTAATCAAATGTATTTAGGAGCTTCAGCATACTCCATATCTGCTTGAAGTGAAATTCAGAAGGGGAGCTTTTAAATATTTTCGTAGTTTAAGTCAAACTACCAAAGTATTGCAGTCAAAAGGTACTTAGAGTATAACACAACAGTATTTACGATTTTCAGGTATTTTAAGAGTATTCTGCACGTATTCTTGATTGCTCCATTTTTTTAGGGTTGGAGTATATTTTGCATGAATTAAATAAATATTTCAAGAAATATATGTGAAAGGTATTTTGTGCCTATTAATTTAGTATTTACATATTTCAAAACGCATGAAGGGAACTTCAAATGTAGTTTAAGTAAAGGTATTTTAAAATGATTTTTAGAAGTATATTTTAGTACTAGGTAACAAAAAAAGAAGTTTATATTTTCGGTATATTTTTCGTGTACTTACAATTATGAATTGTATTTCAAATACACTCAAATTAGAATGTGGTATATTTCAAACGTATTAGTTTTCGCTAAGGGTATACAAAATAGATTGTAAAAGACAAAAATACTTAAATCTAAAGAACGGAGTCAAGTTGTCAACGCCGAGGTAAGGCAATGCGAATGGAGAGCAGCCGGCAAAAAAAACCTGCAATAGTCCTATAGGCAGCTAAGGACGTATTTGTGATCGCGGTTATAAAGCGCCGGCGACGTACGCCCCATGAAGTTGGCTAAATAAAATTCTCGCCCGAGCGAGCTCATGAATGACTCTTTTCCAATTTCCTACCTCTGCAATGCAAAAAAGAGGTTCGCGGGTCTATAGCCTAGGCGACATAAATATCGATAAGCCATTGGTTATGGCAGTACCAATATTGACCAGCCTATAGCAAGACATCACCAATATTAGAAAACCCTTGGCTTTGACAGTTCAATATTAGCCAGCTTAAGCCAACGTATATTCAATATCGGAAAAACATTGGCTCTGAAAGTCCAATATTGTACAGGTTATGCCGGCGTGTATCCAATATAGGAAAGCTATTGGCTTTGACAGTCCAATATTGGACAGCCTATGCCGTCGTATAACCAATATCAGAAAGCAAGTGGCTCCGACAGTCCAATATTGGACAACTTATGCCGGTATATATCCAATATTGGAAAGCTATTGGCTTTGACAGTCCAATGTTGAACAGCCTATGCCAACGTATCACCAATATTGGAAAACCATTGGCTTTGATAGTCCATTATTGTCCAATGTGTTTCCAATATTGGAAAACATATGGCTCAGTTGGGCCATTGTTGGACCATTCTTTGCCACATGAAATCCAATGTTGGCCCAATACTGTGTGCTGCCTGGGAATACACTCTAATCGTAATAACGCACGGTGGTCGCTCCTTTCGCCTTAAGTCAACGGCCGGGACGGTCAACGACCGTCCCGGCCGTTGACTTATTGCGCTATTTCATGTATAGTGCTAACCGTACGCGTACAATGCACTCTTTTTCCTTTTTTATAATAATGTACCAACTCTCAACTCTTTCAACGCCTTGTGCGAGCACTTTGCTTAAGTTCTTTGTCTGTTTTAGCCGCTGCTCCGTCTTCTCGTAATCCACTCAGTTTTCCAAGAAGGTTTATCTCTCGGGAGAGCGCAAATCCGTCTTGTGCTAAAGATATGTGAACACCTATACATCTGTCGAGTGGGTAGGGTATGCTGTGTACGGCCGTCGAACGTTGAATATGCGGGACCCTTGGCAGTCCGTAGCAGCAGGTGTCGGTGCTCCCTCATGTTTTCAAAGACCGGAATCGGGGGCTAATTTAAAGAGCAGAAAAAGGGGGAGGTTCGGAAGGGTTTCTACATCAGACTTTCCGGGGAAGGACGCATAGGCCGGCCTTCTTTTTCAGTGGTCGAGGCCGAGTTACGATTTTTATTGTCAAGCATTCCGCGGGTCGTTTGTAAATCACAAATGTTTTTTTTATATATATATTTTATTTTCTACTAGAAAATTCTGCAAACCCTTTCATCAAAAATTGTTACTAGAGATCAGGCACGTAGCCAGGGGGGTGGCATATAGGGCCCGAGCCCTCCCCCCCCCCCCCCAATCTACCATTTTGCTTGGTCCTCCTCTCCCCCCTGCCCCTCATACAGCATTTTGTCATGGCCGAACCCCCCCCCCCCCCCCCTACAGCCTACAGCCAGGACAGTGCCCGGACGTTCGATTTTTTTCCGCTCCATTAACTGGATTTCAACTCCGTCCTAACCCACGGTCTTGCGTGATTATTTTGTTGACTTGATTCATTTTCGGGCTGTTTTTATTACATTGAATATTTAATGTGTGATAGATTTATGGGCATTATATTATTTGGTTTGGAATGATACGTTACGCGATCCTGCCCTCGTTTAGATGTAGAAAGGAACTAAAGAATTTTTTTTTTTTTTTACTTTGACTGTTCGAGTTTTGCTATTACCAAACTGGTCATAATTTCTATTCATAATACCGCAGTAAGTTTTTTATATGCCTGCAGCAAATTATGGACTGTAGAAAACTTACGAAAATATTATGTTGTTCACCTCGTCAAAGTTACTACTTTCATTATGTTTTGCTTTACTGCAGAACGCCTCGCAGTCTACAAGCATCTTTACGGTGGAGTTGTTTTTGTTGACTCCATACCAAAAAACGCACTCGGAAAAACAGACAAAAGAAGTTTAAAACGAAGTGCATGAACACCGATGAAACAATTCTGAGGAGACCAAGACTGCCAAAAAATGGGACATTGGGTCAAAGATTAAGCATTTCCAAACACCAGTAACAAAAAAGAAAGAACTAAATAATGTCGTTGTGGCGTACAAAAATAAAATGGCCTTGAATTTTACAGCTGTGAAAGTCTTTTTTTTTGTCGTTGTTGTTGGTTTGTATAGAAAGTGCAATAGGGTACAAACAAGCACTTTTTTTTTCTTCATTCATAGTTAGAGACTGTCATCGAAACTACTCTTTTAGTGAAATCTTTCACCCTTTCCACTCTGGTGAGGAAGGAAGACCAGCGAAGCTGTACGCTCGTCCCGTGTGTTTCTTCTTCGTCCTCGTTGGTTTTGCGCTCTGTTTCCTAGAATGAATTAGCTCGCCCAACTATCCATTCTTCTATGATAGCTGGAAAAGTTGCCTCCATCTATGAGCGACGGCGGCAACCAGACTGGTTCTCTGGTTGCCGCCGTCGCTCATAGATGGCGGTAGCTGTCCAGAGTTTTGTGTCGACATTTGTTTGGTACCGGACACGAAACTGGGGAAACTAGCCCTTAGCTCCGCTGTAGAAAGGCTAATTTGGGCAATAAGTACTAGCGTTACAATTTGATGCCGTCAATACCTCTATTGTGTAAAATGCAGAAACGGGCCCACGTCATGTGTTCTCGCAAAATGTATCACGTATTGTGCGTGTGGCTTTTCTGGTGCATTTTTTTTTCAGGTTAAAAGCAAAATAATTAATTTTTCTAAGCAGATAACAACGTTTCATGCAGCGCGTAAGTTAATTTGATTTCAACTATAATACTATAGGCAGACTTCACGTGACCCGACATTAAATTCCTCCTACATTTCTGACGAGCAACAAAACAGAGCGTTATAAATGTGAAAACCATCGTATCAATCGATATGGCCCAGCAGCACATAGCTACAAAAGTATTATGCAAGGTATTAAATTGCTACAAAACTTGAAAGTATAAAACAGCGAGGACGAGGACGGGAGGAGGTCACCTTTCATTCAGCAACAACATAGAATGGCACAACGATAAAACCGCCCCAAAGCTTTCAACCTTCTCAAGGAGAAGGAGATCATTGCTACAAAGGAAATGGAATTTACTGTAAATATAAAAGTTTAAAAAGCGATGGCGTCACGACGAGGTATCACTAATCTAGTTATCTCTGATTACTTAGAATTCAACCTGTCATTGTCAATGATAATGAAGGCGCAGAAATATTGTTGTTTACAGTTCCAAAGGGAAATTTACTTTAAGTTTAAAAGTTTATAAAAGTTTAAAAGAGTTTTTCAAACTTTATTATTTAGAGCACATTTCGCTTTGGGGCTGTAAACAGCAATATTTCTGCACCTTCGTTATCATTGACAATGACAAAAGTCGAATGCTAAGTAATCAGAGATAACTAGGTTAGTGATACCTCTTCGTGACGCGAGCGCTCTTTAAACTTCTATATATTTACAGTAAATTCCCTTTCCTTTATAACAATTATCTCCTTTCCCTCCTTGAGAACGTTGAAACCTTTGAGGGGAGGTTTCATCGTTGTGCTATTCTATGTTGTTGCTAAATGAAAGATGTCCCGTTCCCGTCCTCGTCCTCGCTGTTTTATTCTCTCAAGTTTTGTATCTATTAACCAACACGCTCGTTTTCAATTGTTAAATTGATAGAACTAACCAACAAACAAGGTACACAGGGCGTTTCTCGAAACGCAGACTAAATTGCTCCTGCAAGAATTTTGTATCGCACGAACAGTCATGTCGGCGTAACTGCGCGTTGCATTATGGGACGTTTTCGTTGCTACGCGTTGTGTGCTGCACAGGCCACTATGGGAGCTTCGTTTTAGTGTACTTTTACGTACCGCGTCGAAATCTTGTATTTTCCTTAGGTCTTTTCGATATTTAGGACATTCATTTAGTCATTTGCAATTTATATTTCGATGTAGCTATTGTATTTTCTTATTTATGGAATCGGACAGCGAATAGGTCGACAATACAAGATTATGAGGCTTCAATGACCAGGTAAGTTCATCCCATTCTTACGTTTTTGTCGCTAATAAAGGCAGTCAACTCTATTGCGACATATGCAAATTGCAACTGACGCAGTAAGGCTATCACAGTCGTGCTTCTCGCTGCATGTGCCCGCTCGTTTCCGTAAAGCCGACCCGCATGTAAGCGATTTAGCGTGCGACGAGACGAGCGACGGAGATTTCTCACTGTCACCCGTCGCATCGCTCGGTTTTGGGATTTCTGGAAAACGTCACTCACCGTCTTGGTCGCTTGCTTCGTCGCTTCCATGCGGTTTGCCTCGTCGCACGACTGACTGAGCGACAGCGAAGCGGGTCGCCGTCGCTTATCTGGTCGCTCGCCAAATCGCTTACATGCGGTTTATACTCAATTAATTTCCATGCACACAGAGTTGAACCATTGGCGCCTCGATATTAAGTATAAACCGCATGCAAGCGATTCGGCCAGCAACGAGACAAGCGACGGTGACCAGCTTCGCTGTCGCTCGGGCAGTCGCGCGACGAGGCAAACCGCATGGAAGCGACGGGAGCAAGCGACCAAGACGGTGAGCGACGTTTTCTATAAATCCCAAAGAACCGAGCGGTGCAACAGGCGACAGTGAGAAATCTTCGTCGCTGACTCTCGTCGTTGTCGCGCCGCTCGTCTCGTCGCACGCTAAGTCGCTTACATGCGGGTCGGCTTTACGGAAACGAGCGCGCACACGCAGCGAGAAGCACGACTGGATAGCCTTACTGCGTCAGTTGAATTTTGCATTTGTCGCAATGGTGTTGACTGCCCTTTATTAGTGAGGAAAACGTTAGAATGGGATGAACTCACATGGTCTCTGAAGCCATAATCTTGTATCGTCGATCCATTCGCTGTCCGATTCCATTTCATAAATAAGAAAATACAAGAGATTTGTTGAAATATAGATATCAAATTATTAAATGAAAGCCCGAAATATCGAAAAGACCTAAAGAAACAGCATGATTTCAACGCGGAACGTAAAAGAACGCGAAAACAAAGCTCCGGTAGTGGCCGGTGCAGCGCACAACGCGGAGGAACGGCGAGAAACTGAATGGCCGCTATGGCGGCGGGGCTCACGTGACGTCAAGATGGCGGCGCCCATGAAATGTTGCCTGAAAGGGTCTAGAGCGGGGAAATGTTTCGGCTAAACTTAGCGCGGAACTTTTTCTGATAAATTTAGCGGGTAAATTTTTCCGCTAAATTTAACGCGGGAATTTTCTTGATAAATTTAGCGCGGAATTTTTCCCGATAAACTTAGCGGGGAAATCTTTCAGGTAACTTTAGCGGAAAATTTTTCCCGCCAAATTTGGTGGGAAAATTTTCCGTTAAAGTTAGCGGAGGATTTTTCTGCTAAATTTAGTAAGAAATTTCTCCGTTAAATTTAGCGGGGAAATTTTCCACTAAATTTAGCAGAAACATTTTTCGTTAAGTTTAGCGGGAATATTTTCCCCCTAAAGTTAGCGGGAAGATTTTTCGCTAAATTTAATTGGGAAATTCTTCTGCCAAATTTAGCAGGGGAATTTTTCCACAAAATTTAGGGAGGAAATTTTCCGCTACATTTAACGGGGAAATTTCCCGCTAAAAATGTTACCACTATATTTCGCTGGAAATTTAGCGAACATTTTCTGCGAAATGGCAGGGAAGGAGGAGGGGAGGGTTCAGAGAGGCATATCCTCCCCTCCGTACCCTCCCCTCCTCCTCCTCAAGAGTTGTGCTCTAATTCGACGTCACAGAGAATTGTAAACGTCTCATTTTTTTAGTGGAATGACCATTAAGCAAGTGCTCAACAAAATCTTCCTCACTCGTGGACACTAATAAAATATGCGCTACATGTGCCATCTAAGCATGGCCTCCGTTTGCAAGAAGCCATTTATGGAGACGTGGTGCCGCATATCAAAAGACTTGGCTTCTCGCGACAAGAATCGTCCAGTTTCTTTCCGACTCCCGACTTCTTTTTTTTTTTATTTCGAGTATCCTAAGAGCCCTGGGGTAAGAGTATTGCATATTGGAGTGACTCATTAAAATATTGAGGGTCAATATGTCACGGAGTGAGTCCATCACTTGGAGGGAAACGGTGGCTTCAGACAGGCCATTAGAGCCGACAGGCCTGTTGATGATGATGATTGGGGTTTAATGGCGCAAGAGCGACTTTGGCTATATTGCGCCAGACAAAATTACTTCAGACGGCTATACTGGGAAAGAGATATTAAAGTTTTCATGTTAAAAGCTACAGCTGATATATATATCCGGTCTTTTTAAGAAAGTCAAAAACACGGTTAAGTGGCACTAAAGGATGATCACCAAGCAAAAACATAGGATGAAATGGAAGGTGACCTCTAAAAAGTTCAGAAAAACTTTGCCGTCGATGTTGGTGATGAAATGTGCTATGAAATAAGATATACAATGCCACAATGAGCACAGAGCTTTTCGTCTTCGCCACAAAGAAGATGTAGATGAGCCAGACGTGAATGGCCAATCCTAAGACGGCATAAGAGAACCTCTAGTCGACGTTCCTTATGGAACGAGCTCTCCCACAGGGCCAAGATGGGTTTAATGACATGAAGTTTATTGTTGCATTCCGCATCCCACTCCGACTGCCATGCCTTAAAAAGTGATTTCATCAAAAGTGGCCTAAGGTCCTGATAGGGTAACCCAAGAGTTGTTGCCGAGTCCTTCGCACTTGCAGCCAGTTGATCTGTTGCTCCTTCCCTGGAATTCCTACATTACTGGGCACCCAGCAGAATCTTATGGTGCGTCGAAGTTGGAGAGCCCGATTTATTTTAGACCGTATATGTAGTACAAGGGGGTTCTTTGTAGGAAGTTTCGAAGAAAGAGCCTGTATCACGCTTTGTGAATCGACAAAAAGGATAGCCTTTAATATTTTGTTACTCATGATATGTTCAATGGCTAGAGAGACACCATAAAGCTCTGCAGAGAAAATGCTTGCCATACCATCCACTTGCAAAGCTTTCTCAAAGGCACCAGAATATATGGCACAACCAACAAAAGATGAACAAGGCCAGGATTCTCGGACATTTGCTTTAGTTCTCCGGGGTGCCCCTAGATGGCGCGATGAGCAGAGTAAGTGGCGGAGAGTGGAAACGGCGGGCCGCTCCCCAGCTGCTCCGCTCTCCCTTTCGGGTGCCGTGGTCAACTCGGTGGCTCGTTACAACAGTGGCGTATCGTTACGCTGGTCGTCTGCTTGAGCACATTGCTACATCCATTTTACCCTCTTCGAGAGGAAGAGGCTCTGAAGCAATAAAACGCACACGTTCTTTCGCTTGTGTTTTTATTTATAATTTTTGTAATGAAGGCTCTTCCTGCTTGCTAAAGATGTGTGTCTCGTCAATGTGTATTGAACCTAAAATATTAAATAGGTAAGAAATATTACTAAAACGGGATAATAATTTTCTTTGCTCCTAAAGTGAGAGCTCTCCGGCATAGAAGAAAGGCACAAAGTGTGAGATCTTCCGCGGTTCCGTGCCCTTTCCCCTTTCCTCTTTCTTATTGGAACTATGTAGGCGCTGTTTTGTAACGTAAAATTTAAGGCTGTTGTAACTGCAGCAGAGTGCACAACTGACTGCGATTACGGCGTCTCTGGAGATACAGTTTATGTTTGTTTTCACGTTGGTCAACAGTCACCACATCCCAGTGACGTACCCGGAGAAGAGATTTCTGAGCCCCTTTCCTTCCGTTTGACTACACCCCCCCCCCCCCCCCCCCCCCCAAGAAAAAATGCCTGGCTACGCTACTGCCAAACACTACATAATATTTTAGTCGCGGTTTCCACTACAGTGTGTTTTCACCCACAGTCGAAACTCTATTTTTTGGCTCAGCATCTGCATGCTTGAAAAGAATTTTTCGACTTTTATATGCGATTTTTTCCCCCACAAAGAAAATTTTCATGACCCGGCAACACTGCAACCCATCACGAAATATAAGCAGTAATATCCAATTCACAGTGGCGGTTGAGGCGCTTTTGCGAAGCGGTTGCGAATACCGTTCGAAAAGCGGCGTCGTTCACATACACCGAGCCGCTTTTAGCAGTTGCTCGGTAGTTATCCATTTCTTCGAGAGTTTACCAGACTTCCATCGGGCAACCTTGTTTTAGAATCCAAAATCCAGTTTAGTTTTCGATCCAAATCCAAAATATTTTCTCGGAAAGCCCCGCACACGCCGCACACGGCAGAGCTCGCATAGCAGCATTCTTTTTGCGCGCATCCGGACCTCGAAGATACCCGACCAACTATTTTTTTTTTCGATGTGGACTCTTCTTTTGTGAATAGGCTGACCTCAATCTCTAAATTAAAAAGCCAGCTTTGTCCTCCCGCTTCCCCGCGTCGCCCGCTTCCCCGCGTCGCCCGCTTGCCATCTTCGGAGTGGTGTGGGTCTGTGTGCTTCGTGGCGAGTCATTAGTCAGAACCTTCTAATTATTTAGCGAGTTGGTTGTAGTTTGGAGCGGATATGTCTTCGTCGGTCTGATTCTGTTGCA
The DNA here is from genome assembly GCF_016920785.2 of Ixodes scapularis. Taxonomy (NCBI): domain Eukaryota; kingdom Metazoa; phylum Arthropoda; class Arachnida; order Ixodida; family Ixodidae; genus Ixodes; species Ixodes scapularis. The sequence continues at coordinate 162,680,270 of NW_024609857.1, forward strand.
CCCGTGTGTTTGTGTTTGTGCTTCATGGCGTGTGGATTGTGTTTTGAGGCGGATATATCCTCGTCGGAGTGAGGTATCATGGGTTGGATATGGTGTTTGTTTGACATAAAGCTCAAATAAAACGTTTACGGATTACCTTCTCATCATCTGGTACATACTTTTTTTATTTCTTAAGTTGACCGACTGATTGAGACGTGAGTGAGACGCTAGAGTAGTAGACCCCACCAACCTAACCAAATTGGGTGCTACGTGATTATGCATTTGACATCTGCTTCACCCTTCGTATTGACAGCTTTCCGAGTTTTGCGCGAGCAACGAGGCGGTCATAGAAACCTGTCACTTCGGGCGATCGGAGCCGTATCTTCAGTTTGCGGGGAAATTCAAAACGCGGCGACAAGTGTTTTCTCTTTCTCTTTTTTTTTTTTTGGGGGGGGGGGGGGGGGGGGGATTGAAGTTTTGGGCTATCTGATCCGAGCAAAGCCCTTTTGAAGGACCGACCGTGTATTATTTTTACGTATTATCGCTGCGAACTCGTTACCTGCGTGAAAATTACATCGAATCGTTGATTTTGTTGCTTCATTGGAAGCTTCCCAAAAGGCGGAAGTCATGTTGCCTCAAAGGCGAACACGCCAGTCGAACGTCACATGAGCGCCGAGCTGCGATTGGCTAGTCATCTCGCTGCTGGCAAAGGCGGCTGAGAAAGTCGGTCCCGAAGCGGTTGGCCAAAAGCGGCTCAACCGCGCCGCTCCAGCCGCCTTTGCGGTCGAAAACGGGCCCGTCCGCTTTGCGGTTGGTGAACCGCTGCCAGTGTAAATGCGCCATAAGCGATCGATTTCTGCTGATTCAGACTTGATTCAAATTTAATTAAAAAAAGCTCAAGACGGTGCATAACAATGTCTTGGGGTTATGGTGACTCTGGAGATCGGGATACAGGAACTTTTATTTACCTTCCCACATAGGCGTTCACGGGCTAAAATCTCTAAATATTAGCAACGTCGGTGCAATAAGCCTGTCCTACATAAAGAACAAAAACATTGCTTTGGTGAATACCGTTACAACCGCAGCGAGAGCTATGAAATTTGTACGTCTATTATTGTTTACGAGCATACAGTCGAAAACTCGCAGTGAGCTCCAGGGAGTTACAGAAACGTTCACAAAGAAAAAAAAAGAAAAGAAAAACACACAAGTCGAACATCTTTCACAGTTACGACAGCTGATCCGGCAACAGTTGCAGGAACTTTTTCTTCTTCCAATGTAAAAATCGACAAATGAAATAACAGCAAGTCGGACTAAATAAGCTTACGACAATCTTATATTTCATGAAAGGCGATAGGTTGCCGTGCAGTTAAAGTGAGTTCACGTATATTGAAATATTCTCTTTTTAAATGAGTATCGTTTCTACTTAATTTTTGCTTCTCAGCTCTTTCTCGTGCTATTTACCTGTGCGACAATCCCGCTACTATGCCAGAGGCGTGGACTCCTTGCTCACGGGCGCACCTCGACTACACAAACTTTCGCTCAGGAGGAACAACTTTAAAGATAAAGAGCTCGAGTCATTAGCAATTAGCATTGAAACAGATGTATGTTACGGAAATTATCATGAAAGCGAAAAGCGTAAAATGAAGAAACAATTTTAGACACACTAAATTTGAATAATTATTGAATATTCACTGATTAATTAGCGAATAATTACCAAAATGCAGTCTGATCACCATGATCACCTAATGGTGAATTCTGCTCGTAGATTTTAAGCGATCCGAAAAAGGTCCGCGCTCGTGCGTTTAGAGTAGTGTAAGCTAGCTCGCGTTTGCATGAACAGAAAAATAACGAACAAAGACCTTCAAAACCACTTCAAATCTACGAGCGGAATTCGACACGTGTATGGCATCCAAGTCATGCTAATGGCGGCCGGTCCTTCTTGTTCACCATCGAAACCGAAACAGATCGAGAAATAACTTTATGATGAAAAACACGTGCTTGTCTGCCGTTGACGCAGGAAAGTGACGCTGCAGGGCCCAATTGATATATTGCATTCGGATTACCGCCCTTAGCCTGTCTAATGTTAAACAGATGCTTGAGCCACCAGATGGCACTGCGGAATTTTCGAAAGGGTCTGCAGTGCCACAGGGCAACGACAGTATGCTTGTTCTCTTGCTGCATTGAAAATGCGAGTACATTTACGGAGCGGTGGCATTTTAGTTTTTGGTTACGCCGTGTAAGCAAAGCAAAGCTAAAGATAAGCGCCACTGGCCCTTTGAGTTGAATGACTATTTCTCCAGGAAACATTTTTGAGTTGTCGCACTTTGTTGTGCCCAGATGCACTCAGGCTCCCCCCGACCCTACGTTGTTCCTCGACCTTTCTGTGATGAACGATGGGCCCCCACACTCGAACGAGTCTGTAACCTCAGTCTCATTTTATGCGTTATGTTATGCAATTCTGTAAACGTTCACCCGAAAGGGATAAGGGGCGAGATTAAAGGCCGACCTACAAAAAGCTTTTCCTAAGGAAAATCGTCCTCGTTATCTCTACAGCGGGGGACTCCTTTTCGTTGCTGCATCTTGGGGTGGGATAAGCCGGGATAAGCTCATTATCCGGGGTTAAGGGGGGGGGGGGGGGGGGGGGCAGGGCTAGACGACGGCGATTTTGTGCCTTCGAGAAATCTTGCTACGTACCTCGAGTCGGCAGCCGAAATTTTTCCTCCGTAGACGCCTCGCCTGTTTGTTTCCCACTGCAGTGCAAGGTTTTCTACTGGACATTTTGGCTATCATTTTCAATGCATTCGAACGTGGAAGTAAATACATCGCATGAACGTTGCCCTGATTATTTGCAAACTAAAAATGTGGCACTATACTGTTGCAGCCCAATCAATTTCATCATCGATCATTTGTTGGTATGATTCCATGGTGAAAGTATGTTCATCGCGATTCCACAGAAGTGCGTCGTTTCAGAGGCAGAAATAGGTCGTTGTGTTTATTTTCTGGAAATACTCGCTCCTTTAACGCTCGAGTGCGTAAGGACAATACACTCGAGGGAGTGCGTAATACTTTACAATTGTCGTTGGCGGCAATCAAATGTCTGAGGGAAGTGCACCATATTGGATCGCCTCTGAGCAGCTTTTGTTGGCTTTCGGATATCGTGGATATTGCTCGTCGTGAGCCTGGAATGGCTGGTCGTCCTTTTATTTCGCACAACACAAAGACGTTTTTCAAGCGTCATTAAAAACTGAGAAATACAACAATTGCAAAGAAAATGTAAAATATGAACTTGCGAAAAAATTTTTTCTTTTTTTTTTATTGTTTTTTTTTTCGTTTCCGCGCCAATACACAGAATAGTGACCGAGCAACGAATTTCCGCAAAAACATTGCTCCTTGGAGAGAGGACTCCAGGGTATGTGGTAGTGAACGTGTCATTGAGTTTGTGGAGCTAACAGGCGACCTTTGAATGTAGCCTTCCTCACAAACAATGCCCGGGATATTTCCATTTTCTTGCCACGCTATTGAAAGGCATGAAGCTGGGAAAATTCATGTGCACAAATGCGCTGCTTGTAAGTGTGAGTACCTGGTTTATAGCACAGGTCAATTTAGATGTAAATAGTTCAAACAGTGTGCACAAACATTCGCGTCCTGGTGGAAGACATGGAAGCATGGCGAAAAGAAGTTTGCTGAAAATTCGTCTCCATTGCATTGTACTGGTGTGAAAAAGCATTACGTATTTCTGTTTTATTTCCGAGTGAAAATAATAACAGCGTTGAGAAACGGAACACTGCGTTTTAGTAACGTCGAAAGGACAAAACAAAAACAGGACAAACTATACGAGGCGTTTTGCGTCGCTCAGCTTCTCCTGGTTCCTTTTCCGGAGCCTTTAGAAACGGGATCAAAAATTATGAACCTACAGAAACGACTTACCACATTACAGCAGTTCATTTCTATTTCGACAAGCCCTTTTCAAGAGTCTTGCATAGTTCAGCTTGTACTGTCCCTGTTTCCATTTTCGGTATCTTTCAATAAAGTGAGCATGCAGCAACTGGACCAACTTACCATTCATAATTTGCGGAGAAGAAGCGGAAATGCGACAAAATAAATTGGTGTTTGCAAAAAAAAAGAAAAATGTGTGTTGGAGAGGTGAGTGTCGGAAACATGGCGAATGATTACAGCAGCGATGAGAATCAGGAAATAAATTTAAGCTTTACTCATTCAGCCTTTTTGGCCTTCGATGATCCCGTACCAGTCGATGCTTCTTTATGTCGCCACTTATCCGGCAAGCGAAGTCGATCGAAATGTCCTTGAGCATGTCGAGAAAACAAGTATACCATTTCCCGCACTACCGTAGCAAGGCGGTGGTAAGAGAGAATGTTGTTGCACAAACACGAGTGGTACTCGCGCTGTCGAAAGAGGCCTATGCACGATCTTTTTCGTATCCCTGATGATATTTATATAAGCATTCGAAGATGGCAATTGCATCGAATTATCATACACTGACCTCACCTTACCGGTATAAAAAAAAAGGGGGGGGGGGGTTGTTTTGGGAAGGTGATAATATTTATTCTAACTCAGGAGAGCTGCGGATCATAATAAAGTCGACTCGCTCATACCTGGAAAGCCTGTGGGGCCGGATCTATAGATATGAGCAAAATGTTTTATACAGGTTACAGGCTACTGAGAATTTATGATAGTGCAAACGATAGGCCGTCGTGATACCCATCTTACGACGGTGCCGTCTTCATTAGAAGCCAGAATTTCGGTTTGCTTGTTCCACCCTCCTGACGCCAGTGTTGTCCAATATTGGCTAAATCCGGTAAAGCGTTGATCGTACAGGCCTGTACTAAAATTTAAAGGGCCTCTATCAAGTAATTAAACAGTCACCAAACAGAGGTAAATACGAATAAATAAGCAAAATAGTCCAAAATAGGATGAACAACTTATGAGAGGATATATATGTTTCTAAGAGCAATGAAGAGATTAGGGAAAGCCACTTGATTGATATGTTTCGGAAGGAACTATTGACGACCCGAACCCTTTATTGCGCGAGCCAATCCTTCCGCAGACACGGCTCCAGCAGCAGCGCGACCCCTGCAGCTGCCCCGGCCCCTCGATCTTCACCGACCAAGCGGCCTCGCGCCTGCAGAAAGCGTTCGGTCGCGCTGGCTTCCTCGCGAATTGAGCGTGCCTCCAAGGCGAACACCAGACATGTACAAATTACTCAAAAAAGGTAGTTAAATTAAGTTATTGAGTATCAATGCCAGAAGTAATTGGAGTAGAGTAGAAATTACGCATTGGTAATAGTAATTGAGTAAACTACTAACTAATGTAAAAAAAGAAGCGAATTACTTTGAAGTTACTTTCGAAGTTACTTTTTATATATGTGTGGTAGCAAAATGAACAGAAGTTTTGATCCGTGAAAAATCCTGCGAACCTAAAATTAATGCAGTAATTTTATGGTTTGCGTTTTCACCAAAATAGTTTATTTGCTCGCAGACGCAATTGTCTTTCAAAGTTCTTATCGCGGAGTTTTTTCCTTTTCCTCCTAAAGACATCCCCAGTCAAGCTAAAAAGACGTTCCACCGTGGCGCTGGATAGAACGACAGCGTTGAATTTCAGAAACAGACTGTGCAGGGTCGGGAATGCGAGTGTCAGCATCTTTGGTGCCTATGACGAAACATGTGAGGTTTGTCTCGGCTAGAGGGTCTTTTATAACAAACTCGCCTCCTTTTTTTCTTTTTCTTCGGCAAGTTGAGATTGCTATGTCTGGTTCCTCTTTATTCCCACGACGCTCGGAGAGTACGCTGAGTGAGCGCACCTGACCGTCATGGGGTAAAGTCTCGCGCCACGACGTTGAGATCATCCGGATGACTGCGCGTCTCATTCCACTCCTAATGCTACGCTACAAAAAAAAAAAAAGAAAAAAGTTTTTTTCGAAACGAAGTATGTTTCGCCACTGACGCCGGGTCCAATAAAATGTTCTCCCAATGGTGACTCGCAATCCTCGCCGGCGATTACGGTATCTTGACACGCCTGACAAATAAATCGTCCTCGCCAAAGAGGAGGTCTCCCTGGCGTGGAAGTTCGGAAGGACGCGAAGGATTACGCGAACAAGCATCCTCGCTCGTAGAGTTGCAGGTCGAAGCGGGAACGTGCTTGCTCAAATGAACGAATTATCTGTCTCTGCGTTTGTGCGCGGGGGAGTCCGGCTTCGCAAAGGAGTATGCGCTGACGACGAGGCGACCATGGGAACAGTCGCCCAGGTGCAAGGTCATCCCAGTGGCGTCTCCAGTGCAACCCCCAAACCACTTGAGGTACTCACTAAAAGCAAACAACACGCAAAAAAAAAAAATCCTTAAAGTGTTTTTTTTTTTTTTTTTTTTTTTTTTTTTTACGGTTGCAGCTGAAGGCGCGGCCCCTGCGTGCATTGACCGGATTAGGTTAATACCCGACCAAGGCTTGTTAAGCATCTCTTCCTGCGTTCGTGCGCGACAGTGTTATGTTTTGGCTGCTCGTCGCCACCTTGGCCCAAGGACGCCTGTGATGCAGTTTCTACGGCTGCCGAATAGAAGTGCGTAGGAACGGAATGTGAGGGGGCCCCTTGTTCGGGAATGCCACTTCATTTGCCGGCAACTTATTTACTTATGTGCTCAAACTTTTGTGATCAGCAAAATTAGCACTACATTTCGAAAGTAGTACTAATTTTGCTGCCTGTATGCTGTGGAATAACGGGAAGCGGAAACGATCTGCTAAAACTCCCTACTGTCTCTATGCTGTGAAATAAAGTAGTACTAATTTTGCTGCCTGTATGCTGTAAAACACATGAAACTATCCTAAATCCAAGGTTTGACTCGGCTCGGGGTTCTAGTCTTTGGGCAGGACGATTGCGCGTATGTCGAAAAAGTGGTCTTTCTGATATAATTCGCGCCTTTTCTTGGCGGAGTAACCTTTCTTAAATGACCAGATTCAAATTCATTTATGTCGAAATCACGTTTGCACTCGGCGGGACGCCATTTTACACACATGAAACTATCCTAAAACCAAGGTTTGACTCGGCTCAGGGTTCTAGTCTTTGGGCAGGACGATTGCGCGTATGTCGAAAAAGTGGTCTTTCTGATATAATTCGCGCCTTTTCTTGGCGGAGTAACCTTTCTTAAATGACCAGATTCTAATTCATTTATGTCGAAATCACGTTTGCACTCGGCGGGACGCCATTTTACACACATGAAGCTATCCTAAAACCAAGGTTTGACTCGGCTCAGGGTTCTAGTCTTTGGGCAGGACGATTGCGCGTATGTCGAAAAAGTGGTCTTTCTGATATAATTCGCGCCTTTTCTTGGCAGAGTAACCTTTCTTAAATGACCAGATTCTAATTCATTTATGCCGAAATCACGTTTGCACTCGGCGGGACGCCATTTTACACACATGAAACTATCCTAAAACCAAGGTTTGACTCGGCTCGGGGTTCTAGTCTTTGGGCAGGACGATTGCGCGTATGTCGAAAAAGTGGTCTTTCTGATATAATTCGCGCCTTTTCTTGGCAGAGTAACCTTTCTTAAATAACCAGATTCTAATTCATTTATGCCGAAATCACGTTTGCACTCGGCGGGACTCCATTTTACACACATGAAACTATCCTAAAACCAAGGTTTGACTTGGCTCGGGGTTCTAGTCTTTGGGCAGGACGATTGCGCGTATGTCGAAAAAGTGGTCTTTCTGATATAATTCGCGCCTTTTCTTGGCAGAGTAACCTTTCTTAAATGACCAGATTCTAATTCATTTATGCCGAAATCACGTTTGCACTCGGCGGGACGCCATTTTACACACATGAAACTATCCTAAAACCAAGGTTTGACTCGGCGCAGGGTTCTAGTCTTTGGGCAGGACGATTGCGCGTATGTCGAAAAAGTGGTCTTTCTGATATAATTCGCGCCTTTTCTTGGCAGAGTAACCTTTCTTAAATTACCAGATTCTAATTCATTTATGCCGAAATCACGTTTGCACTCGGCGGGACGCCATTTTACACACATGAAACTATCCTAAAACCAAGGTTTGACTCGGCTCGGGGTTCTAGTCTTTGGGCAGGACGATTGCGCGTATGTCGAAAAAGTGGTCTTTCTGATATAATTCGCGCCTTTTCTTGACGGAGTAACCTTTCTTAAATGACCAGATTCTAATTCATTTATGTCGACATCACGTTTGCACTCGGCGGGACGCCATTTTACACACACGAAACTATCCTAAAACCAAGGTTTGACTCGGCTCGGGGTTCTAGTCTTTGGGCAGGACGACTGCGCGTATGTCGAAAAAGTGGTCTTTCTGATATAATTCGCGCCTTTTCTTGGCAGAGTAACCTTTCTTAAATGACCAGATTCTAATTCATTTATGCCGAAATCACGTTTGCACTCGGCGGGACGCCATTTTACACACATGAAACTATCCTAAAACCAAGGTTTGACTCGGCTCGGGGTTCTAGTCTTTGGGCAGGACGATTGCGCGTATGTCGAAAAAGTGGTCTTTCTGATATAATTCGCGCCTTTTCTTGGCGGAGTAACCTTTCTTAAATGACCAGATTCTAATTCATTTATGTCGAAATCACGTTTGCACTCGGCGGGACGCCATTTTACACACATCAAGCTATCCTAAAACCAAGGTTTGACTCGGCTCAGGGTTCTAGTCTTTGGGCAGGACGATTGCGCGTATGTCGAAAAAGTGGTCTTTCTGATATAATTCGCGCCTTTTCTTGGCAGAGTAACCTTTCTTAAATGACCAGATTCTAATTCATTTATGCCGAAATCACGTTTGCACTCGGCGGGACGCCATTTTACACACATGAAACTATCTTAAAACCGAGGTTTGACTCGGCTCGGGGTTCTAGTCTTTGGGCAGGACGATTGCGCGTATGTCGAAAAAGTGGTCTTTCTGATATAATTCGCGCCTTTTCTTGGCAGAGTAACCTTTCTTAAATGACCAGATTCTAATTCATTTATGCCGAAATCACGTTTGCACTCGGCGGGACGCCATTTTACACACATGAAACTATCCTAAAACCAAGGTTTGACTCGGCTCGGGGTTCTAGTCTTTGGGCAGGACGACTGCGCGTATGTCGAAAAAGTGGTCTTTCTGATATTATTCGCGCCTTTTCTTGGCAGAGTAACCTTTCTTAAATGACCAGATTCTAATTCATTTATGCCGAAATCACGTTTGCACTCGGCGGGACGCCATTTTACACACATGAAACTATCCTAAAACCAAGGTTTGACTCGGCTCAGGGTTCTAGTCTTTGGGCAGGACGATTGCGCGTATGTCGAAAAAGTGGTCTTTCTGATATAATTCGCGCCTTTTCTTGGCAGAGTAACCTTTCTTAAATGACCAGATTCTAATTCATTTATGCCGAAATCACGTTTGCACTCGGCGGGACGCCATTTTACACACATGAAACTATCCTAAAACCAAGGTTTGACTCGGCTCGGGGTTCTAGTCTTTGGGCAGGACGACTGCGCGTATGTCGAAAAAGTGGTCTTTCTGATATAATTCGCGCCTTTTCTTGGCAGAGTAACCTTTCTTAAATGACCAGATTCTAATTTATTTATGCCGAAATCACGTTTGCACTCGGCGGGACGCCATTTTACACATATGAAGCTATCCTAAAACCAAGGTTTGACTCGGCTCAGGGTTCTAGTCTTTGGGCAGGACGATTGCGCGTATGTCGAAAAAGTGGTCTTTCTGTATAATTCGCGCCTTTTCTTGACGGAGTAACCTTTCTTAAATGACCAGATTCTAATTCATTTATGTCGAAATCACGTTTGCACTCGGCGGGACGCCATTTTACACACACGAAACTATCCTAAAACCAAGGTTTGACTCGGCTCGGGGTTCTAGTCTTTGGGCAGGACGACTGCGCGTATGTCAAAAAAGTGGTCTTTCTGATATAATTCGCGCCTTTTCTTGGCAGAGTAACCTTTCTGAAATGACCAGATTCTAATTCATTTATGCCGAAATCACGTTTGCACTCGGCGGGACGCCATTTTACACACATGAAACTATCCTAAAACCAAGGTTTGACTCGGCTCGGGGTTCTAGTCTTTGGGCAGGACGATTGCGCGTATGTCGAAAAAGTGGTCTTTCTGATATAATTCGCGCCTTTTCTTGGCGGAGTAACCTTTCTTAAATGACCAGATTCTAATTCATTTATGTCGAAATCACGTTTGCACTCGGCGGGACGCCATTTTACACACATGAAGCTATCCTAAAACCAAGGTTTGACTCGGCTCAGGGTTCTAGTCTTTGGGCAGGACGTTTGCGCGTATGTCGAAAAAGTGGTCTTTCTGATATCATTCGCGCCTTTTCTTGGCAGAGTAACCTTTCTTAAATGACCAGATTCTAATTCATTTATGCCGAAATCACGTTTGCACTCGGCGGGACGCCATTTTACACACATGAAACTATCCTAAAACCAAGGTTTGACTCGGCTCGGGGTTCTAGTCTTTGGGCAGGACGATTGCGCGTATGTCGAAAAAGTGGTCTTTCTGATATAATTCGCGCCTTTTCTTGGCGGAGTAACCTTTCTTAAATGACCAGATTCTAATTCATTTATGTCGAAATCACGTTTGCACTCGGCGGGACGCCATTTTACACACACGAAACTATCCTAAAACCAAGGTTTGACTCGGCTCGGGGTTCTAGTCTTTGGGCAGGACGTTTGCGCGTATGTCGAAAAAGTGGTCTTTCTGATATCATTCGCGCCTTTTCTTGGCAGAGTAACCTTTCTTAAATGACCAGATTCTAATTCATTTATGCCGAAATCACGTTTGCGCTCGGCGGGACGCCATTTTACACACATGAAACTATCCTAAAACCAAGGTTTGACTCGGCTCGGGGTTCTAGTCTTTGGGCAGGACGATTGCGCGTATGTCGAAAAAGTGGTCTTTCTGATATAATTCGCGCCTTTTCTTGGCAGAGTAACCTTTCTTAAATGACCAGATTCTAATTCATTTATGCCGAAATCACGTTTGCACTCGGCGGGACGCCATTTTACACACATGAAACTATCCTAAAACCAAGGTTTGACTCGGCTCGGGGTTCTAGTCTTTGGGCATGACGATTGCGCGTATGTCGAAAAAGTGGTCTTTCTGATATAATTCGCGCCTTTTCTTGGCAGAGTAACCTTTCTTAAATGACCAGATTCTAATTCATTTATGCCGAAATCACGTTTGCACTCGGCGGGACGCCATTTTACACACATGAAACTATCCTAAAACCAAGGTTTGACTCGGCTCAGGGTTCTAGTCTTTGGGCAGGGACGATTGCGCGTATGTCGAAAAAGTGGTCTTTCTGATATAATTCGCGCCTTTTCTTGACGGAGTAACCTTTCTTAAATGACCAGATTCTAATTCATTTATGTCAAAATCACGTTTGGACTCGGCGGGACGCCATTTTACACACACGAAACTATCCTAAAACCAAGGTTTGACTCGGCTCAGGGTTCTAGTCTTTGGGCAGGACGATTGCGCGTATGTCGAAAAAGTGGTCTTTCTGATATAATTCGCGCCTTTTCTTGACGGAGTAACCTTTCTTAAATGACCAGATTCTAATTCATTTATGTCGAAATCACGTTTGCACTCGGCGGGACGCCATTTTACACACACGAAACTATCCTAAAACCAAGGTTTGACTCGGCTCGGGGTTCTAGTCTTTGGGCAGGACGATTGCGCGTATGTCGAAAAAGTGGTCTTTCTGATATAATTCGCGCCTTTTCTTGGCAGAGTAACCTTTCTTAAATGACAAGATTCTAATTCATTTATGCCGAAATCACGTTTGCACTCGGCGGGACGCCATTTTACACACACGAAACTATCCTAAAACCAAGGTTTGACTCGGCTCGGGGTTCTAGTCTTTGGGCAGGACGATTGCGCGTATGTCGAAAAAGTGGTCTTTCTGATATAATTCGCGCCTTTTCTTGGCAGAGTAACCTTTCTTAAATGACCAGATTCTAATTCATTTATGCCGAAATCACGTTTGCACTCGGCGGGACGCCATTTTACACACATGAAACTATCCTAAAACCAAGGTTTGACTCGGCTCGGGGTTCTAGTCTTTGGGCAGGACGATTGCGCGTATGTCGAAAAAGTGGTCTTTCTGATATAATTCGCGCCTTTTCTTGACGGAGTAACCTTTCTTAATTGACCAGATTCTAATTCATTTATGTCGAAATCACGTTTGCACTCGGCGGGACGCCATTTTACACACACGAAACTATCCTAAAACCAAGGTTTGACTCGGCTCAGGGTTCTAGTCTTTGGGCAGGACGATTGCGCGTATGTCGAAAAAGTGGTCTTTCTGATATAATTCGCGCCTTTTCTTGGCAGAGTAACCTTTCTTAAATGACCAGATTCTAATTCATTTATGCCGAAATCACGTTTGCACTCGGCGGGACGCCATTTTACACACATGAAACTATCCTAAAACCAAGGTTTGACTCGGCTCGGGGTTCTAGTCTTTGGGCAGGACGACTGCGCGTACGTCGAAAAAGTGGTCTTTCATATGTAATTCGCGCCTTTTCTTGGCAGAGTAACCTTTCTTAAATGACCAGATGCTAATTTATTTATCCCGAAATCACGTTTGCACTCGGCGGGACGCCATTTTACACACATGAAACTATCCTAAAACCAAGGTTTGACTCGGCTCGGGGTTCTAGTCTTTGGGCAGGACGATTGCGCGTATGTCGAAAAAGTGGTCTTTCTGATATATTTCGCGCCTTTTCTTGGCAGAGTAACCTTTCTTAAATGACCAGATTCTAATTCATTTATGCCGAAATCACGTTTGCACTCGGCGGGACGCCATTTTACACACATGAAACTATCCTAAAACCAAGGTTTGACTCGGCTCAGGGTTCTAGTCTTTGGGCAGGACGATTGCGCGTATGTCGAAAAAGTGGTCTTTCTGATATAATTCGCGCCTTTTCTTGGCAGAGTAACCTTTCTTAAATGACCAGATTCTAATTCATTTATGCCGAAATCACGTTTGCACTCGGCGGGACGCCATTTTACACACATGAAACTATCCTAAAACCAAGGTTTGACTCGGCTCGGGGTTCTAGTCTTTGGGCAGGACGATTGCGCGTATGTCGAAAAAGTGGTCTTTCTGATATAATTCGCGCCTTTTCTTGGCAGAGTAACCTTTATTAAATGACCAGATTCTAATTCATTTATGCCGAAATCACGTTTGCACTCGGCGGGACGCCATTTTACACACATGAAACTATCCTAAAACCAAGGTTTGACTCGGCTCGGGGTTCTAGTCTTTGGGCAGGACGACTGCGCGTATGTCGAAAAAGTGGTCTTTCTGATATTATTCGCGCCTTTTCTTGGCAGAGTAACCTTTCTTAAATGACCAGATTCTAATTCATTTATGCCGAAATCACGTTTGCACTCGGCGGGACGCCATTTTACACACATGAAACTATCCTAAAACCAAGGTTTGACTCGGCTCAGGGTTCTAGTCTTTGGGCAGGACGATTGCGCGTATGTCGAAAAAGTGGTCTTTCTGATATAATTCGCGCCTTTTCTTGGCAGAGTAACCTTTCTTAAATGACCAGATTCTAATTCATTTATGCCGAAATCACGTTTGCACTCGGCGGGACGCCATTTTACACACACGAAACTATCCTAAAACCAAGGTTTGACTCGGCTCGGGGTTCTAGTCTTTGGGCAGGACGATTGCGCGTATGTCGAAAAAGTGGTCTTTCTGATATAATTCGCGCCTTTTCTAGGCAGAGTAACCTTTCTTAAATGACCAGATTCTAATTCATTTATGCCGAAATCACGTTTGCACTCGGCGGGACGCCATTTTACACACATGAGACTATCCTAAAACCAAGGTTTGACTCGGCTCGGGGTTCTAGTCTTTGGGCAGGACGATTGCGCGTATGTCGAAAAAGTGGTCTTTCTGATATAATTCGCGCCTTTTCTTGGCGGAGTAACCTTTCTTAAATGACCAGATTCTAATTCATTTATGTCGAAATCACGTTTGCACTCGGCGGGACGCCATTTTACATACATGAAGCTATCCTAAAACCAAGGTTTGACTCGGCTCGGGGTTCTAGTCTTTGGGCAGGACGATTGCGCGTATGTCGAAAAAGTGGTCTTTCTGATATAATTCGCGCCTTTTCTTGGCAGAGTAACCTTTCTTAAATGACCAGATTCTAATTCATTTATGCCGAAATCACGTTTGCACTCGGCGGGACGCCATTTTACACACATGAAACTATCCTAAAACCAAGGTTTGACTCGGCTCGGGGTTCTAGTCTTTGGGCAGGACGATTGCGCGTATGTCGAAAAAGTGGTCTTTCTGATATAATTCGCGCCTTTTCTTGGCAGAGTAACCTTTCTTAAATGACCAGATTCCAATTCATTTATGCCGAAATCACGTTTGCACTCGGCGGGACGCCATTTTACACACATGAAGCTATCCTAAAACCAAGGTTTGACTCGGCTCGGGGTTCTAGTCTTTGGGCAGGACGATTGCGCGTATGTCGAAAAAGTGGTCTTTCTGATATAATTCGCGCCTTTTCTTGGCAGAGTAACCTTTCTTAAATGACCAGATTCTAATTCATTTATGCCGAAATCACGTTTGCACTCGGCGGGACGCCATTTTACACACATGAAACTATCCTAAAACCAAGGTTTGACTCGGCTCGGGGTTCTAGTCTTTGGGCAGGACGATTGCGCGTATGTCGAAAAAGTGGTCTTTCTGATATAATTCGCGCCTTTTCTTGGCAGAGTAACCTTTCTTAAATGACCAGATTCTAATTCATTTATGCCGAAATCACGTTTGCACTCGGCGGGACGCCATTTTACACACATGAAACTATCCTAAAACCAAGGTTTGACTCGGCTCAGGGTTCTAGTCTTTGGGCAGGACGATTGCGCGTATGTCGAAAAAGTGGTCTTTCTGATATAATTCGCGCCTTTTCTTGGCAGAGTAACCTTTCTTAAATGACCAGATTCTAATTCATTTATGCCGAAATCACGTTTGCACTCGGCGGGACGCCATTTTACACACATGAAACTATCCTAAAACCAAGGTTTGACTCGGCTCAGGGTTCTAGTCTTTGGGCAGGACGATTGCGCGTATGTCGAAAAAGTGGTCTTTCTGATATAATTCGCGCCTTTTCTTGGCAGAGTAACCTTTCTTAAATGACCAGATTCTAATTCATTTATGCCGAAATCACGTTTGCACTCGGCGGGACGCCATTTTACACACATGAAACTATCCTAAAACCAAGGTTTGACTCGGCTCGGGGTTCTAGTCTTTGGGCAGGACGATTGCGCGTATGTCGAAAAAGTGGTCTTTCTGATATAATTCGCGCCTTTTCTTGGCAGAGTAACCTTTATTAAATGACCAGATTCTAATTCATTTATGCCGAAATCACGTTTGCACTCGGCGGGACGCCATTTTACACACATGAAACTATCCTAAAACCAAGGTTTGACTCGGCTCGGGGTTCTAGTCTTTGGGCAGGACGACTGCGCGTATGTCGAAAAAGTGGTCTTTCTGATATAATTCGCGCCTTTTCTTGGCAGAGTAACCTTTCTTAAATGACCAGATTCTAATTCATTTATGCCGAAATCACGTTTGCACTCGGCGGGACGCCATTTTACACACATGAAACTATCCTAAAACCAAGGTTTGACTCGGCTCGGGGTTCTAGTCTTTGGGCAGGACGACTGCGCGTACGTCGAAAAAGTGGTCTTTCTGATGTAATTCGCGCCTTTTCTTGGCAGAGTAACCTTTCTTAAATGACCAGATGCTAATTTATTTATCCCGAAATCACGTTTGCACTCGGCGGGACGCCATTTTACACACATGAAACTATCCTAAAACCAAGGTTTGACTCGGCTCGGGGTTCTAGTCTTTGGGCAGGACGATTGCGCGTATGTCGAAAAAGTGGTCTTTCTGATATATTTCGCGCCTTTTCTTGGCAGAGTAACCTTTCTTAAATGACCAGATTCTAATTCATTTATGCCGAAATCACGTTTGCACTCGGCGGGACGCCATTTTACACACATGAAACTATCCTAAAACCAAGGTTTGACTCGGCTCAGGGTTCTAGTCTTTGGGCAGGACGATTGCGCGTATGTCGAAAAAGTGGTCTTTCTGATATAATTCGCGCCTTTTCTTGGCAGAGTAACCTTTCTTAAATGACCAGATTCTAATTCATTTATGCCGAAATCACGTTTGCACTCGGCGGGACGCCATTTTACACACATGAAACTATCCTAAAACCAAGGTTTGACTCGGCTCGGGGTTCTAGTCTTTGGGCAGGACGATTGCGCGTATGTCGAAAAAGTGGTCTTTCTGATATAATTCGCGCCTTTTCTTGGCAGAGTAACCTTTATTAAATGACCAGATTCTAATTCATTTATGCCGAAATCACGTTTGCACTCGGCGGGACGCCATTTTACACACATGAAACTATCCTAAAACCAAGGTTTGACTCGGCTCGGGGTTCTAGTCTTTGGGCAGGACGACTGCGCGTATGTCGAAAAAGTGGTCTTTCTGATATTATTCGCGCCTTTTCTTGGCAGAGTAACCTTTCTTAAATGACCAGATTCTAATTCATTTATGCCGAAATCACGTTTGCACTCGGCGGGACGCCATTTTACACACATGAAACTATCCTAAAACCAAGGTTTGACTCGGCTCAGGGTTCTAGTCTTTGGGCAGGACGATTGCGCGTATGTCGAAAAAGTGGTCTTTCTGATATAATTCGCGCCTTTTTCTTGGCAGAGTAACCTTTCTTAAATGACCAGATTCTAATTCATTTATGCCGAAATCACGTTTGCACTCGGCGGACGCCATTTTACACACACGAAACTATCCTAAAACCAAGGTTTGACTCGGCTCGGGGTTCTAGTCTTTGGGCAGGACGATTGCGCGTATGTCGAAAAAGTGGTCTTTCTGATATAATTCGCGCCTTTTCTTGGCAGAGTAACCTTTCTTAAATGACCAGATTCTAATTCATTTATGCCGAAATCACGTTTGCACTCGGCGGGACGCCATTTTACACACATGAGACTATCCTAAAACCAAGGTTTGACTCGGCTCGGGGTTCTAGTCTTTGGGCAGGACGATTGCGCGTATGTCGAAAAAGTGGTCTTTCTGATATAATTCGCGCCTTTTCTTGGCGGAGTAACCTTTCTTAAATGACCAGATTCTAATTCATTTATGTCGAAATCACGTTTGCACTCGGCGGGACGCCATTTTACATACATGAAGCTATCCTAAAACCAAGGTTTGACTCGGCTCGGGGTTCTAGTCTTTGGGCAGGACGATTGCGCGTATGTCGAAAAAGTGGTCTTTCTGATATAATTCGCGCCTTTTCTTGGCAGAGTAACCTTTCTTAAATGACCAGATTCTAATTCATTTATGCCGAAATCACGTTTGCACTCGGCGGGACGCCATTTTACACACATGAAACTATCCTAAAACCAAGGTTTGACTCGGCTCGGGGTTCTAGTCTTTGGGCAGGACGATTGCGCGTATGTCGAAAAAGTGGTCTTTCTGATATAATTCGCGCCTTTTCTTGGCAGAGTAACCTTTCTTAAATGACCAGATTCTAATTCATTTATGCCGAAATCACGTTTGCACTCGGCGGGACGCCATTTTACACACATGAAGCTATCCTAAAACCAAGGTTTGACTCGGCTCGGGGTTCTAGTCTTTGGGCAGGACGATTGCGCGTATGTCGAAAAAGTGGTCTTTCTGATATAATTCGCGCCTTTTCTTGGCAGAGTAACCTTTCTTAAATGACCAGATTCTAATTCATTTATGCCGAAATCACGTTTGCACTCGGCGGGACGCCATTTTACACACATGAAACTATCCTAAAACCAAGGTTTGACTCGGCTCGGGGTTCTAGTCTTTGGGCAGGACGATTGCGCGTATGTCGAAAAAGTGGTCTTTCTGATATAATTCGCGCCTTTTCTTGGCAGAGTAACCTTTCTTAAATGACCAGATTCTAATTCATTTATGCCGAAATCACGTTTGCACTCGGCGGGACGCCATTTTACACACATGAAACTATCCTAAAACCAAGGTTTGACTCGGCTCAGGGTTCTAGTCTTTGGGCAGGACGATTGCGCGTATGTCGAAAAAGTGGTCTTTCTGATATAATTCGCGCCTTTTCTTGGCAGAGTAACCTTTCTTAAATGACCAGATTCTAATTCATTTATGCCGAAATCACGTTTGCACTCGGCGGGACGCCATTTTACACACATGAAACTATCCTAAAACCAAGGTTTGACTCGGCTCAGGGTTCTAGTCTTTGGGCAGGACGATTGCGCGTATGTCGAAAAAGTGGTCTTTCTGATATAATTCGCGCCTTTTCTTGGCAGAGTAACCTTTCTTAAATGACCAGATTCTAATTCATTTATGCCGAAATCACGTTTGCACTCGGCGGGACGCCATTTTACACACATGAAACTATCCTAAAACCAAGGTTTGACTCGGCTCGGGGTTCTAGTCTTTGGGCAGGACGATTGCGCGTATGTCGAAAAAGTGGTCTTTCTGATATAATTTGCGCCTTTTCTTGGCAGAGTAACCTTTATTAAATGACCAGATTCTAATTCATTTATGCCGAAATCACGTTTGCACTCGGCGGGACGCCATTTTACACACATGAAACTATCCTAAAACCAAGGTTTGACTCGGCTCGGGGTTCTAGTCTTTGGGCAGGACGACTGCGCGTATGTCGAAAAAGTGGTCTTTCTGATATTATTCGCGCCTTTTCTTGGCAGAGTAACCTTTCTTAAATGACCAGATTCTAATTCATTTATGCCGAAATCACGTTTGCACTCGGCGGGACGCCATTTTACACACATGAAACTATCCTAAAACCAAGGTTTGACTCGGCTCAGGGTTCTAGTCTTTGGGCAGGACGATTGCGCGTATGTCGAAAAAGTGGTCTTTCTGATATAATTCGCGCCTTTTCTTGGCAGAGTAACCTTTCTTAAATGACCAGATTCTAATTCATTTATGCCGAAATCACGTTTGCACTCGGCGGGACGCCATTTTACACACACGAAACTATCCTAAAACCAAGGTTTGACTCGGCTCGGGGTTCTAGTCTTTGGGCAGGACGATTGCGCGTATGTCGAAAAAGTGGTCTTTCTGATATAATTCGCGCCTTTTCTTGGCAGAGTAACCTTTCTTAAATGACCAGATTCTAATTCATTTATGCCGAAATCACGTTTGCACTCGGCGGGACGCCATTTTACACACATGAAACTATCCTAAAACCAAGGTTTGACTCGGCTCGGGGTTCTAGTCTTTGGGCAGGACGATTGCGCGTATGTCGAAAAAGTGGTCTTTCTGATATAATTCGCGCCTTTTCTTGGCGGAGTAACCTTTCTTAAATGACCAGATTCTAATTCATTTATGTCGAAATCACGTTTGCACTCGGCGGGACGCCATTTTACATACATGAAGCTATCCTAAAACCAAGGTTTGACTCGGCTCGGGGTTCTAGTCTTTGGGCAGGACGATTGCGCGTATGTCGAAAAAGTGGTCTTTCTGATATAATTCGCGCCTTTTCTTGGCAGAGTAACCTTTCTTAAATGACCAGATTCTAATTCATTTATGCCGAAATCACGTTTGCACTCGGCGGGACGCCATTTTACACACATGAAACTATCCTAAAACCAAGGTTTGACTCGGCTCGGGGTTCTAGTCTTTGGGCAGGACGATTGCGCGTATGTCGAAAAAGTGGTCTTTCTGATATAATTCGCGCCTTTTCTTGGCAGAGTAACCTTTCTTAAATGACCAGATTCTAATTCATTTATGCCGAAATCACGTTTGCACTCGGCGGGACGCCATTTTACACACATGAAACTATCCTAAAACCAAGGTTTGACTCGGCTCAGGGTTCTAGTCTTTGGGCAGGACGATTGCGCGTATGTCGAAAAAGTGGTCTTTCTGATATAATTCGCGCCTTTTCTTGGCAGAGTAACCTTTCTTAAATGACCAGATTCTAATTCATTTATGCCGAAATCACGTTTGCACTCGGCGGGACGCCATTTTACACACATGAAGCTATCCTAAAACCAAGGTTTGACTCGGCTCGGGGTTCTAGTCTTTGGGCAGGACGATTGCGCGTATGTCGAAAAAGTGGTCTTTCTGATATAATTCGCGCATTTTCTTGGCAGAGTAACCTTTCTTAAATGACCAGATTCTAATTCATTTATGCCGAAATCACGTTTGCACTCGGCGGGACGCCATTTTACACACATGAAACTATCCTAAAACCAAGGTTTGACTCGGCTCAGGGTTCTAGTCTTTGGGCAGGACGATTGCGCGTATGTCGAAAAAGTGGTCTTTCTGATATAATTCGCGCCTTTTCTTGGCAGAGTAACCTTTCTTAAATGACCAGATTCTAATTCATTTATGCCGAAATCACGTTTGCACTCGGCGGGACGCCATTTTACACACATGAAGCTATCCTAAAACCAAGGTTTGACTCGGCTCGGGGTTCTAGTCTTTGGGCAGGACGATTGCGCGTATGTCGAAAAAGTGGTCTTTCTGATATAATTCGCGCCTTTTCTTGGCAGAGTAACCTTTCTTAAATGACCAGATTCTAATTCATTTATGCCGAAATCACGTTTGCACTCGGCGGGACGCCATTTTACACACATGAAACTATCCTAAAACCAAGGTTTGACTCGGCTCGGGGTTCTAGTCTTTGGGCAGGACGATTGCGCGTATGTCGAAAAAGTGGTCTTTCTGATATAATTCGCGCCTTTTCTTGGCAGAGTAACCTTTCTTAAATGACCAGATTCTAATTCATTTATGCCGAAATCACGTTTGCACTCGGCGGGACGCCATTTTAGACACATGAAACTATCCTAAAACCAAGGTTTGACTCGGCTCAGGGTTCTAGTCTTTGGGCAGGACGATTGCGCGTATGTCGAAAAAGTGGTCTTTCTGATATAATTCGCGCCTTTTCTTGGCAGAGTAACCTTTCTTAAATGACCAGATTCTAATTCATTTATGCCGAAATCACGTTTGCACTCGGCGGGACGCCATTTTACACACATGAAACTATCCTAAAACCAAGGTTTGACTCGGCTCGGGGTTCTAGTCTTTGGGCAGGACGATTGCGCGTATGTCGAAAAAGTGGTCTTTCTGATATAATTCGCGCCTTTTCTTGGCAGAGTAACCTTTCTTAAATGACCAGATTCTAATTCATTTATGCCGAAATCACGTTTGCACTCGGCGGGACGCCATTTTACACACATGAAACTATCCTAAAACCAAGGTTTGACTCGGCTCGGGGTTCTAGTCTTTGGGCAGGACGATTGCGCGTATGTCGAAAAAGTGGTCTTTCTGATATAATTCGCGCCTTTTCTTGACGGAGTAACCTTTCTTAAATGACCAGATTCTAATTCATTTATGTCGAAATCACGTTGGCACTCGGCGGGACGCCATTTTACACACACGAAACTATCCTAAAACCAAGGTTTGACTCGGCTCAGGGTTCTAGTCTTTGGGCAGGACGATTGCGCGTATGTCGAAAAAGTGGTCTTTCTGATATGATTCGCGCCTTTTCTTGGCAGAGTAACCTTTCTTAAATGACCAGATTCTAATTCATTTATGCCGAAATCACGTTTGCACTCGGCGGGACGCCATTTTACACACATGAAACTATCCTAAAACCAAGGTTTGACTCGGCTCGGGGTTCTAGTCTTTGGGCAGGACGATTGCGCGTATGTCGAAAAAGTGGTCTTTCTGATATAATTCGCGCCTTTTCTTGGCGGAGTAACCTTTCTTAAATGACCAGATTCTAATTCGTTTATGTCGAAATCACGTTTGCACTCGGCGGGACGCCATTTTACACACATGAAACTATCCTAAAACCAAGGTTTGACTCGGCTCAGGGTTCTAGTCTTTGGGCAGGACGATTGCGCGTATGTCGAAAAAGTGGTCTTTCTGATGTAATTCGCGCCTTTTCTTGGCAGAGTAACCTTTCTTAAATGACCAGATTCTAATTCATTTATGCCGAAATCACGTTTGCACTCGGCGGGACGCCATTTTACACACATGAAACTATCCTAAAACCAAGGTTTGACTCGGCTCAGGGTTCTAGTCTTTGGGCAGGACGACTGCGCGTATGTCGAAAAAGTGGTCTTTCTGATGTAATTCGCGCCTTTTCTTGGCAGAGTAACCTTTCTTAAATGACCAGATGCTAATTTATTTATCCCGAAATCACGTTTGCACTCGGCGGGACGCCATTTTACACACATGAAACTATCCTAAAACCAAGGTTTGACTCGGCTCGGGGTTCTAGTCTTTGGGCAGGACGATTGCGCGTATGTCGAAAAAGTGGTCTTTCTGATATATTTCGCGCCTTTTCTTGGCAGAGTAACCTTTCTTAAATGACCAGATTCTAATTCATTTATGCCGAAATCACGTTTGCACTCGGCGGGACGCCATTTTACACACATGAAACTATCCTAAAACCAAGGTTTGACTCGGCTCAGGGTTCTAGTCTTTGGGCAGGACGATTGCGCGTATGTCGAAAAAGTGGTCTTTCTGATATAATTCGCGCCTTTTCTTGGCAGAGTAACCTTTCTTAAATGACCAGATTCTAATTCATTTATGCCGAAATCACCTTTGCACTCGGCGGGACGCCATTTTACACACATGAAACTATCCTAAAACCAAGGTTTGACTCGGCTCGGGGTTCTAGTCTTTGGGCAGGACGATTGCGCGTATGTCGAAAAAGTGGTCTTTCTGATATAATTCGCGCCTTTTCTTGGCAGAGTAACCTTTCTTAAATGACCAGATTCTAATTCATTTATGCCGAAATCACGTTTGCACTCGGCGGGACGCCATTTTACACACATGAAACTATCCTAAAACCAAGGTTTGACTCGGCTGGGGGTTCTAGTCTTTGGGCACGACGACTGCGCGTATGTCGAAAAAGTGGTCTTTCTGATATTATTCGCGCCTTTTCTTGGCAGAGTAACCTTTCTTAAATGACCAGATTCTAATTCATTTATGCCGAAATCACGTTTGCACTCGGCGGGACGCCATTTTACACACATGAAACTATCCTAAAACCAAGGTTTGACTCGGCTCAGGGTTCTAGTCTTTGGGCAGGACGATTGCGCGTATGTCGAAAAAGTGGTCTTTCTGATATAATTCGCGCCTTTTCTTGGCAGAGTAACCTTTCTTAAATGACCAGATTCTAATTCATTTATGCCGAAATCACCTTTGCACTCGGCGGGACGCCATTTTACACACATGAAACTATCCTAAAACCAAGGTTTGACTCGGCTCGGGGTTCTAGTCTTTGGGCAGGACGATTGCGCGTATGTCGAAAAAGTGGTCTTTCTGATATAATTCGCGCCTTTTCTTGGCAGAGTAACCTTTCTTAAATGACCAGATTCTAATTCATTTATGCCGAAATCACGTTTGCACTCGGCGGGACGCCATTTTACACACACGAAACTATCCTAAAACCAAGGTTTGACTCGGCTCGGGGTTCTAGTCTTTGGGCAGGACGATTGCGCGTATGTCGAAAAAGTGGTCTTTCTGATATAATTCGCGCCTTTTCTTGGCAGAGTAACCTTTCTTAAATGACCAGATTCTAATTCATTTATGCCGAAATCACGTTTGCACTCGGCGGGACGCCATTTTACACACATGAAATTATCCTAAAACCAAGGTTTCACTCGGCTCGGGGTTCTAGTCTTTGGGCAGGACGATTGCGCGTATGTCGAAAAAGTGGTCTTTCTGATATAATTCGCGCCTTTTCTTGGCAGAGTAACCTTTCTTAAATGACCAGATTCTAATTCATTTATGCCGAAATCACGTTTGCACTCGGCGGGACGCCATTTTACACACATGAAACTATCCTAAAACCAAGGTTTGACTCGGCTCAGGGTTCTAGTCTTTGGGCAGGACGATTGCGCGTATGTCGAAAAAGTGGTCTTTCTGATATAATTCGCGCCTTTTCTTGGCAGAGTAACCTTTCTTAAATGACCAGATTCTAATTCATTTATGCCGAAATCACGTTTGCACTCGGCGGGACGCCATTTTACACACATGAAGCTATCCTAAAACCAAGGTTTGACTCGGCTCGGGGTTCTAGTCTTTGGGCCGGACGATTGCGCGTATGTCGAAAAAGTGGTCTTTCTGATATAATTCGCGCCTTTTCTTGGCAGAGTAACCTTTCTTAAATGACCAGATTCTAATTCATTTATGCCGAAATCACGTTTGCACTCGGCGGGACGCCATTTTACACACATGAAACTATCCTAAAACCAAGGTTTGACTCGGCTCAGGGTTCTAGTCTTTGGGCAGGACGATTGCGCGTATGTCGAAAAAGTGGTCTTTCTGATATAATTCGCGCCTTTTCTTGGCAGAGTAACCTTTCTTAAATGACCAGATTCTAATTCATTTATGCCGAAATCACGTTTGCACTCGGCGGGACGCCATTTTACACACATGAAGCTATCCTAAAACCAAGGTTTGACTCGGCTCGGGGTTCTAGTCTTTGGGCAGGACGATTGCGCGTATGTCGAAAAAGTGGTCTTTCTGATATAATTCGCGCCTTTTCTTGGCAGAGTAACCTTTCTTAAATGACCAGATTCTAATTCATTTATGCCGAAATCACGTTTGCACTCGGCGGGACGCCATTTTACACACATGAAACTATCCTAAAACCAAGGTTTGACTCGGCTCGGGGTTCTAGTCTTTGGGCAGACGATTGCGCGTATGTCGAAAAAGTGGTCTTTCTGATATAATTCGCGCCTTTTCTTGGCAGAGTAACCTTTCTTAAATGACCAGATTCTAATTCATTTATGCCGAAATCACGTTTGCACTCGGCGGGACGCCATTTTACACACATGAAACTATCCTAAAACCAAGGTTTGACTCGGCTCGGGGTTCTAGTCTTTGGGCAGGACGATTGCGCGTATGTCGAAAAAGTGGTCTTTCTGATATAATTCGCGCCTTTTTTTGGCAGAGTAACCTTTCTTAAATGACCAGATTCTAATTCATTTATGCCGAAATCACGTTTGCACTCGGCGGGACGCCATTTTACACACATGAAACTATCCTAAAACCAAGGTTTGACTCGGCTCAGGGTTCTAGTCTTTGGGCAGGACGATTGCGCGTATGTGATGATCGCTACCGGAGGTAGCGGTTACACCACCCTTGGGGTCCCTTTTGGGGTAGAGAGGAGAAGAAATGCCACGAGACTCGGATTTAAATTAGGACGTTTATTGTCCGACTGGGGACGTAAGGTGTCCGCTCACCCGCTTGGGCCGGCGCTTGGAACCTGGCAGGTTGCACGTCATTCTCTCGTGTCGTGGCCTCTTGTCACACGGCACGGGCTGGTGAGGTCGGGCTGTGGCTGCTTGTCAGCAGGCACGGGCCGGTGAGGTCTGGCTGTGGCTCCTTGTCAGCAGGCACGGGCTGGTGAGGTCTGGCTGTGGCTGCTTGTCAGCAGGTCCGGGCCGGTGAGGTCTGGCTGTGGCTCCTTGTCAGCAGGCACGGGCTGGTGAGGTCTGGCTGTGGCTGCTTGTCAGCAGGTCGCTCGCCGACGTCCATCCCGGGACAAGCTTCAGTCGCCGAGCCCTGACGGCCGATGCCTTTCCGTCCTTCGTTTCGTTCCCTCCCTCGCAATCGGGGCAGGCCTCGATTGGGACGCTCTTGATCTCCTCCTCGTTCTCGAGCCTTTTTCCCCTTCCGGAACCTCCGTGACGCTCTTCATCTCCTCCTCGTTCTCGAGCCTTTTCCCCCTTCCGGAACCTTGACGGACGCCAACCTCTAAACCCGTCAGGGTCACCAATTTTTACAGTCCCCGGAGACGCCACCCGTCGAAGATGATCCGCACGTGCAACACAAAAAGCGCGGAAACGCGCCAGACAAAAATAAGCCTCGCGTCGCCAGACAGCCGAAAGTTAGCCCTCTCCTTGACCCCATACCTCGTCTCCTTGGAACGGAGGGCGCGCTGAGGATTAAGATTAGCCACGGTGTCCCCACGTCCGGTCACGGATAATCCACCAAAGTTGTTCTCGGGAAAGGTCCCCAGTTTGTGCGCACTTCACAATCGCCACCACTTTTTTTTTTTTTTTTTAAACAGTGTAGTCAAGCTTTTGTTCAGGTGACAACAACAACAACAAAAAAAAAAACCCACATCACTGCACGTCGCTTCGCTGGTTTTTCCCCTTCTTTTGTAAGAGCGGAGACACACAAAGTCCCCAGTCTGACTCAGAATCCAAAGAAAAGGAACACGTTTGGTCAGGTGCATTAAAAGAAAGAAATACGCTCTAAACATACAAACATGCTCTATAAAACTATCATGCCTGCATCCGAGTAATGAATCTTGAAGAATATGCGCAAACGGGCATAGACACCCTCCATGTACTTCTCTATTGTGGAGTATAACTCAGTTCCCAAACATTCGGATCGATCGCGACTGCGTGACCCTATGGCTGCTCCAAAGACTCTGGAGCTCTTTCCGTCTGATTCGCCGTCGGACTTCCCTGCTCCTGAGACAAATGCGCTCGCCGCAGCTCACGCTCGAACTCCTCGACGGCCTCAAAAAACTCCCGGTCTGATGAACGCGGAGGGCTCTCGTCGGGTAATGTTGGTTGTTCCCGCTGAAAATCTAGTTGCCTTGTTCTTGGCCGGTCGGCCGCGGGCGCTTCTCCGTCGGCCTGAGGGTACGGGCCCTCATACATCATTCTCTTTAACCTGTTGGCGTGAACGGTGAATGTACCCCTTCCCCCGTTACTACACCTCAAACGGTAGACAACTGAGCTCAACTGTTCCACCACCCGATAAGGACCTTTCCACTTTGGGGCAAGTTTTCGGGACAGGCCCTGACCGGTTTGCTCCACGCGAAGGTAAACTCTTTCTCCAACCTCGAAATCGGCATCTGCCGAGCGCTTGTCATATTGCCCCTTCCGACTCTCTGCTGCCATGGAGGAGACCTCGCGAGCCAGCTCATGAGACACCCGCAGACGAAGTTCAAGCTCCTCCCTGTAGTTCTCGAGTGTGCCGTAGTAAGGAAGCTGAGGGCGCGTCAACAGCTCCTGCGGGAGATCCGGGTCTCTGCCATACACAAGGTAGAATGGAGTCTCGTTGGTACTCTCGTGTGTAGCGGTATTGTACGCAAACATTACATAGGGAAGCCAAACGTCCCAGTCTTTTTGGTCCTTTGCGACCAGATGTGAAAGCAACCCCTTTACGGTCTGGTTCAGCCTCTCGACTGCTCCGTTAGCTTCGGGATGGTAGGGGGTTGTCCGAAGCCTCTCTACACCAAGAAGCTTGCAGACCTCTGTCATTAATCCCGACACGAAGTTACTGCCTTGATCAGTCAGAAGCTGGTGCGGTACCCCATGCTTTAGCACGATCTTTTCAACAAAAGCCCTCGCCACCGTCTCCGCTTTCTGATCAAACAAAGGGAGGGCCTCGGCGAATCTCGTGAGGTGGTCGACGAACATGAGGATGTATCGGTGACCATCGGCCGTACAGGGCAACGGTCCCACAATATCCATTGCCGTTCTCTCAAACGGCCGAGTCACCTCACCGAACACCTGCAGAGGCGCCCTCTTTCTCTGTTTCGAGGTCTTCCGGAGTTGGCAGGATTCGCAGCACGCGCAATAGTGCTTAATTTCCTTCCTCATGTCACTCCAGAAGAATGACTTTTCGATCTTTTGTCGTGTTTTCTTTTCTCCAAAGTGACCTGCGTACGGGGCATTGTGAAATGCCTTCAATACGTCAGGCACCATACATGCTGGCACAACGAATCTCTCCGAGAGGCACCCTCGGCGACTGCCCTCTCGCTCTTGGGAAATCTTGCAAAGCAAGCCCTGGTCATTCATTTTGTACTCCGATTGGAGTGCTGGCTCCGAGGGAAGTCGCCTGAGCAAGGCCTCAAGAGAGGGATCATTTTGTTGTTCCTCCCTTAGCCTCTCTTCGCTTATGGTTGGGACGTAAGATGTTACCAACTTAACGTGGGCCGGAGGGTCACGCTCGGGAGTTCTACGGCTCAGGGCGTCTGCATTAGTGTGCGCTTTTCCCGCTTTGTGCTCTACCTCGAAGTTGTATTCCTGAAGCTGCAGGTTCCACCTCGCCAGCCGAGAACTCGGGTCTCGCATGTTCATTAGCCATTTTAGAGGGCGGCAATCCGTGGTGATCTTACAATCGCGACCATACAAGTAGCATCGAAAATGCCGGACCGCCCATACCAATGCTAAACATTCTTTTTCAGTCGCGCTGTACGACTGCTCGGCCTTGTTCAGCTGGCGACTTGCGAATGCCACCGGGTGCTCGTGCCCATTGTGTCTCTGGGACAGAACCGCCCCAAGGGCGTACTGTGACGCGTCTGTGGCGAGAACAAACGGAATACGGAAGTCGGGGTACCTCAGGATCGGAGCCTCGACCAGTCTCTGCTTTAAACTTTGAAAGGCGCCCTCGGCATCGTCAGTCCACTCGAACTTTACATTTTTGGCCGTCAGGCGTGTGAGTGGTTTCGCTTTCCTAGAGAACTGGTTGATGTGTCGGCGGTAGTACCCGATAAGGCCCAAGAACTCCCGGACCTCTCGCAGGTTCGTCGGGCGAGGAAAGCTCTGCACGGAGCTTACCTTCTCTGGGTCCGGTCGAACTCCCGCCGCGGACACCATGTGTCCGAGGTATTTCACCTCCGCCTTCAGGAACTGACATTTTTTTGGCTTTAGTTTTAAACCCGCGCCCCTAAGACGCCGAAGCACACTTTCGACATCTTTCATGTGCTGATCAAAGGTCTCGCTGTATATGACAATGTCGTCCATGTACACGTGGCAGACCTGACCCACCAGCCCTTCTAGCACCACGTCCGCAGTACGCTGCCACACCGCGGGGCTATTTACGAGCCCCATAGGCATCCTGGTCCACTGGTAGTGCCCGTTAGTCGTGTTGAACGCTGTCTTTTCTTTGTCAGTGGGATCCATTTCAATCTGCCAAAATCCAGAGGCCATGTCTACCACAGAGAAATATCTGGCCGACCCCAACTGAGACAGCGTCTCCTGGATATTTGGCAGAGGGTATGGGTCCACACGTGTCACGCTGTTCAACTTCCGGTAGTCGACGACAAATCGAAACGATCCGTCCGCCTTCTCGACCAAGAGCGCCGGCGACCCCCAGGGCGACTTGGAATGCTCCACTATGCCCGCCTTCATCATGCCTCCCACCTGGCGATCCATCTCCTCCCTCTGTGAATACGGAATACGGTACGCCCGCTGATACACAGGCGTGGCGTCACCGGTGTTAATCCGGTGCTTGATCTCCCCGCACTGCCCTAGGTCTAGATTGGTCCTGGCAAAGACGCCCGCATATCGTCTTATCACTTGCCGGAGCTCGACCAACTCCTCTCCGGTCACATGAGCAATGTCGAAAAGGGAATCAATCTCCGCGTCTGAGAATGCCTCGGCGGTCTTCTGAACTGCACGAACGCATTCCACCTCAGCACTGAGCTCCGCGCCATGAAACAGTGCTACATTCTTGTTCCGAGGCAGTGTCAACTCTTCCAACGTGAAATTGGCTATCCGCACAGGTACCCGGAGGTTTTCAGTTACGTGGACCAGCGCCGATGCTCCCGCGAGTCCGTGTACCGATAGCGGGCCGGTCTCCACAACGCCCAGCTCTCCCGCAGCGATTGGTTTGGCCAGTTTGGCCCAACACACGACTTCAGACATCGCAGGTATAGTGCAAGGACTGGCAAGGCGCACCGAAACGCCCGCTGGAGTAACCCGCCCCGCACCAACACTGCCGCCATGCTCAGTCGCAGGAGCAGTCCGCCAATTCCAGATGGGAATCTCGTTTTCACCGACCCTTAAAACTTTTCGCGTTTTGAGAAGGTCGATGCGCTGACTGGAAAGGACGTCCTGACCCAAAATCCCGTCAACGGGAACGGCCGGGCCGTCCGCAACCACGTAGCATGCGTGATCAAATCGGTGCTCCCCCAAAGCGAACTGCATCAAGAAACACCCTCTGATGTCAATTTCCTCCCCGGTTATTCCTACTAATGGCCCGTGGCTCATGTTCGCAACGGCCGGAGATTTTTCATTTGCCTCAGTTACCTTCTGCAGCACGCTCTCACGAATCAAAGTCACCCGTGATCCAGTGTCAACGAGCAAGTTAACGCCGAAACCATTAACACTGCACGCGATCACGGGGCTCGTTTCCCTTGAATACCGGATGACAGCTACCGGCTTCGCGACCACCTTGGGCGCCGGTTCCCCGCGCCCTCCTGCCCTGTCTTTCGCCCTTTTTCCGCCTTTCTCTTTCCGACTACTAACGACTGCCGCCCCCTCTTCCTCCCTAGCAGAGGGGACGTCTATACGTTTTTTGGATACGTTTGCGAACGATCCTCTGCGGGTCGCTCTCCACAGCTGCGAGCCATGTGCCCGACCCTGCCGCACGCATAACAGGTTGGAGGGCCGGTCGACCTGCCTGGGCGTCTGTTGAACGACGGCAATCGCGTTTGTTCCATCAACATCTTCTCGATGTTACTTAGCCTTTCTTTGAGTTCCTGCAACTCGGTTTTCTCCTTTCCGTCACCCTCACTCACTAGCCGGATTCCCGCGATGCCGTTGCTCAACGACTCGTTCGCCTCCTCCCTAGCAGCAAAGTGTACCGCGTCGTCGAAACTCTTAGGGTCACGTGACATGACAAACCTCCGAACGGGATTCCGGAGCCCAGCCACAAACTGAGAGCGCACCTGCTCGAGCAACAATTCTTGTCTCATTTTCGACTTCGCGTCCGGAGAGCCGTCCGAATCCATCACCGTAGCCTGAGCGAGAATCTGAACGCGAGTCGCGAACGTTCGCACGTCTTCACTCGGGAGCTGCCTCGCCCCCATAAACCTCTGCACGCAAATCGTTAGCGGTTCGGTGTCGAAACGGCTCAGGAGAACCTGTTTGAGCTCCGTGAACGTCTTAGCCGACCTGGCCTTCGCGTCATTCCATACGAATTCTTTCGCAGCCCCCAACATCTTACATTTACATAAGCACAGCGTGGTGGCGTCATTCCACAGCCCCATAGTAGCCACTTGCTCCACAACAGTCAAAAACTCTTTAACTGAGCCGTCACCTCCAAAACTTGGGATTAGGTTGCTTAATGCAAGCAGACTAGGAGCCATTGCACTACTGCTTGCGGCGGAATTCCCGGAAAGAGCCATGCCGGCCAACACACAGACCAAACGTGCTCGAAATCCCGTGGCACTCCTCCAGCTCTCTCTGGCAAAGGGGATCCAGACAAGTCGGGTCAATGCCAACCGCCAAAAGTTAAATGGATCCCACCGCTGCCACCAATGTGATGATCGCTACCGGAGGTAGCGGTTACACCACCCTTGGGGTCCCTTTTGGGGTAGAGAGGAGAAGAAATGCCACGAGACTCGGATTTAAATTAGGACGTTTATTGTCCGACTGGGGACGTAAGGTGTCCGCTCACCCGCTTGGGCCGGCGCTTGGAACCTGGCAGGTTGCACGTCATTCTCTCGTGTCGTGGCCTCTTGTCACACGGCACGGGCTGGTGAGGTCGGGCTGTGGCTGCTTGTCAGCAGGCACGGGCCGGT
This sequence comes from Ixodes scapularis, assembly GCF_016920785.2. Classification (NCBI taxonomy): domain Eukaryota; kingdom Metazoa; phylum Arthropoda; class Arachnida; order Ixodida; family Ixodidae; genus Ixodes; species Ixodes scapularis. Next base: position 162,711,879 of record NW_024609857.1, read on the forward strand.
GAGGTCTGGCTGTGGCTCCTTGTCAGCAGGCACGGGCTGGTGAGGTCTGGCTGTGGCTGCTTGTCAGCAGGTCCGGGCCGGTGAGGTCTGGCTGTGGCTCCTTGTCAGCAGGCACGGGCTGGTGAGGTCTGGCTGTGGCTGCTTGTCAGCAGGTCGCTCGCCGACGTCCGTCCCGGGACAAGCTTCAGTCGCCGAGCCCTGACGGCCGATGCCTTTCCGTCCTTCGTTTCGTTCCCTCCCTCGCAATCGGGGCAGGCCTCGATTGGGACGCTCTTGATCTCCTCCTCGTTCTCGAGCCTTTTTCCCCTTCCGGAACCTCCGTGACGCTCTTCATCTCCTCCTCGTTCTCGAGCCTTTTCCCCCTTCCGGAACCTTGACGGACGCCAACCTCTAAACCCGTCAGGGTCACCAATTTTTACAGTCCCCGGAGACGCCACCCGTCGAAGATGATCCGCACGTGCAACACAAAAAGCGCGGAAACGCGCCAGACAAAAATAAGCCTCGCGTCGCCAGACAGCCGAAAGTTAGCCCTCTCCTTGACCCCATACCTCGTCTCCTTGGAACGGAGGGCGCGCTGAGGATTAAGATTAGCCACGGTGTCCCCACGTCCGGTCACGGATAATCCACCAAAGTTGTTCTCGGGGAAGGTCCCCAGTTTGTGCGCACTTCACACGTATGTCGAAAAAGTGGTCTTTCTGATATAATTCGCGCCTTTTCTTGACGGAGTAACCTTTCTTAAATGACCAGATTCTAATTCATTTATGTCGAAATCACGTTTGCACTCGGCGGGACGCCATTTTACACACACGAAACTATCCTAAAACCAAGGTTTGACTCGGCTCAGGGTTCTAGTCTTTGGGCAGGACGATTGCGCGTATGTCGAAAAAGTGGTCTTTCTGATATAATTCGCGCCTTTTCTTGACGGAGTAACCTTTCTTAAATGACCAGATTCTAATTCATTTATGTCGAAATCACGTTTGCACTCGGCGGGACGCCATTTTACACACACGAAACTATCCTAAAACCAAGGTTTGACTCGGCTCAGGGTTCTAGTCTTTGGGCAGGACGATTGCGCGTATGTCGAAAAAGTGGTCTTTCTGATATAATTCGCGCCTTTTCTTGGCAGAGTAACCTTTCTTAAATGACCAGATTCTAATTCATTTATGCCGAAATCACGTTTGCACTCGGCGGGACGCCATTTTACACACATGAAACTATCCTAAAACCAAGGTTTGACTCGGCTCGGGGTTCTAGTCTTTGGGCAGGACGATTGCGCGTATGTCGAAAAAGTGGTATTTCTGATATAATTCGCGCCTTTTCTTGGCGGAGTAACCTTTCTTAAATGACCAGATTCTAATTCGTTTATGTCGAAATCACGTTTGCACTCGGCGGGACGCCATTTTACACACATGAAACTATCCTAAAACCAAGGTTTGACTCGGCTCAGGGTTCTAGTCTTTGGGCAGGACGATTGCGCGTATGTCGAAAAAGTGGTCTTTCTGATGTAATTCGCGCCTTTTCTTGGCAGAGTAACCTTTCTTAAATGACCAGATTCTAATTCATTTATGCCGAAATCACGTTTGCACTCGGCGGGACGCCATTTTACACACATGAAACTATCCTAAAACCAAGGTTTGACTCGGCTCAGGGTTCTAGTCTTTGGGCAGGACGACTGCGCGTATGTCGAAAAAGTGGTCTTTCTGATGTAATTCGCGCCTTTTCTTGGCAGAGTAACCTTTCTTAAATGACCAGATTCTAATTTATTTATCCCGAAATCACGTTTGCACTCGGCGGGACGCCATTTTACACACATGAAACTATCCTAAAACCAAGGTTTGACTCGGCTCGGGGTTCTAGTCTTTGGGCAGGACGATTGCGCGTATGTCGAAAAAGTGGTCTTTCTGATATATTTCGCGCCTTTTCTTGGCAGAGTAACCTTTCTTAAATGACCAGATTCTAATTCATTTATGCCGAAATCACGTTTGCACTCGGCGGGACGCCATTTTACACACATGAAACTATCCTAAAACCAAGGTTTGACTCGGCTCAGGGTTCTAGTCTTTGGGCAGGACGATTGCGCGTATGTCGAAAAAGTGGTCTTTCTGATATAATTCGCGCCTTTTCTTGGCAGAGTAACCTTTCTTAAATGACCAGATTCTAATTCATTTATGCCGAAATCACGTTTGCACTCGGCGGGACGCCATTTTACACACATGAAACTATCCTAAAACCAAGGTTTGACTCGGCTCGGGGTTCTAGTCTTTGGGCAGGACGATTGCGCGTATGTCGAAAAAGTGGTCTTTCTGATATAATTCGCGCCTTTTCTTGGCAGAGTAACCTTTCTTAAATGACCAGATTCTAATTCATTTATGCCGAAATCACGTTTGCACTCGGCGGGACGCCATTTTACACACATGAAACTATCCTAAAACCAAGGTTTGACTCGGCTCGGGGTTCTAGTCTTTGGGCAGGACGACTGCGCGTATGTCGAAAAAGTGGTCTTTCTGATATAATTCGCGCCTTTTCTTGGCGGAGTAACCTTTCTTAAATGACCAGATTCTAATTCGTTTATGTCGAAATCACGTTTGCACTCGGCGGGACGCCATTTTACACACATGAAACTATCCTAAAACCAAGGTTTGACTCGGCTCAGGGTTCTAGTCTTTGGGCAGGACGATTGCGCGTATGTCGAAAAAGTGGTCTTTCTGATGTAATTCGCGCCTTTTCTTGGCAGAGTAACCTTTCTTAAATGACCAGATTCTAATTCATTTATGCCGAAATCACGTTTGCACTCGGCGGGACGCCATTTTACACACATGAAACTATCCTAAAACCAAGGTTTGACTCGGCTCAGGGTTCTAGTCTTTGGGCAGGACGACTGCGCGTATGTCGAAAAAGTGGTCTTTCTGATGTAATTCGCGCCTTTTCTTGGCAGAGTAACCTTTCTTAAATGACCAGATTCTAATTTATTTATCCCGAAATCACGTTTGCACTCGGCGGGACGCCATTTTACACACATGAAACTATCCTAAAACCAAGGTTTGACTCGGCTCGGGGTTCTAGTCTTTGGGCAGGACGATTGCGCGTATGTCGAAAAAGTGGTCTTTCTGATATATTTCGCGCCTTTTCTTGGCAGAGTAACCTTTCTTAAATGACCAGATTCTAATTCATTTATGCCGAAATCACGTTTGCACTCGGCGGGACGCCATTTTACACACATGAAACTATCCTAAAACCAAGGTTTGACTCGGCTCAGGGTTCTAGTCTTTGGGCAGGACGATTGCGCGTATGTCGAAAAAGTGGTCTTTCTGATATAATTCGCGCCTTTTCTTGGCAGAGTAACCTTTCTTAAATGACCAGATTCTAATTCATTTATGCCGAAATCACGTTTGCACTCGGCGGGACGCCATTTTACACACATGAAACTATCCTAAAACCAAGGTTTGACTCGGCTCGGGGTTCTAGTCTTTGGGCAGGACGATTGCGCGTATGTCGAAAAAGTGGTCTTTCTGATATAATTCGCGCCTTTTCTTGGCAGAGTAACCTTTCTTAAATGACCAGATTCTAATTCATTTATGCCGAAATCACGTTTGCACTCGGCGGGACGCCATTTTACACACATGAAACTATCCTAAAACCAAGGTTTGACTCGGCTCGGGGTTCTAGTCTTTGGGCAGGACGACTGCGCGTATGTCGAAAAAGTGGTCTTTCTGATATTATTCGCGCCTTTTCTTGGCAGAGTAACCTTTCTTAAATGACCAGATTCTAATTCATTTATGCCGAAATCACGTTTGCACTCGGCGGGACGCCATTTTACACACATGAAACTATCCTAAAACCAAGGTTTGACTCGGCTCAGGGTTCTAGTCTTTGGGCAGGACGATTGCGCGTATGTCGAAAAAGTGGTCTTTCTGATATAATTCGCGCCTTTTCTTGACGGAGTAACCTTTCTTAAATGACCAGATTCTAATTCATTTATGTCGAAATCACGTTTGCACTCGGCGGGACGCCATTTTACACACACGAAACTATCCTAAAACCAAGGTTTGACTCGGCTCGGGGTTCTAGTCTTTGGGCAGGACGATTGCGCGTATGTCGAAAAAGTGGTCTTTCTGATATAATTCGCGCCTTTTCTTGGCAGAGTAACCTTTATTAAATGACCAGATTCTAATTCATTTATGCCGAAATCACGTTTGCACTCGGCGGGACGCCATTTTACACACATGAAACTATCCTAAAACCAAGGTTTGACTCGGCTCGGGGTTCTAGTCTTTGGGCAGGACGACTGCGCGTATGTCGAAAAAGTGGTCTTTCTGATATAATTCGCGCCTTTTCTTGGCAGAGTAACCTTTCTTAAATGACCAGATTCTAATTCATTTATGCCGAAATCACGTTTGCACTCGGCGGGACGCCATTTTACACACATGAAACTATCCTAAAACCAAGGTTTGACTCGGCTCGGGGTTCTAGTCTTTGGGCAGGACGACTGCGCGTACGTCGAAAAAGTGGTCTTTCTGATGTAATTCGCGCCTTTTCTTGGCAGAGTAACCTTTCTTAAATGACCAGATGCTAATTTATTTATCCCGAAATCACGTTTGCACTCGGCGGGACGCCATTTTACACACATGAAACTATCCTAAAACCAAGGTTTGACTCGGCTCGGGGTTCTAGTCTTTGGGCAGGACGATTGCGCGTATGTCGAAAAAGTGGTCTTTCTGATATATTTCGCGCCTTTTCTTGGCAGAGTAACCTTTCTTAAATGACCAGATTCTAATTCATTTATGCCGAAATCACGTTTGCACTCGGCGGGACGCCATTTTACACACATGAAACTATCCTAAAACCAAGGTTTGACTCGGCTCAGGGTTCTAGTCTTTGGGCAGGACGATTGCGCGTATGTCGAAAAAGTGGTCTTTCTGATATAATTCGCGCCTTTTCTTGGCAGAGTAACCTTTCTTAAATGACCAGATTCTAATTCATTTATGCCGAAATCACGTTTGCACTCGGCGGGACGCCATTTTACACACACGAAACTATCCTAAAACCAAGGTTTGACTCGGCTCGGGGTTCTAGTCTTTGGGCAGGACGATTGCGCGTATGTCGAAAAAGTGGTCTTTCTGATATAATTCGCGCCTTTTCTTGGCAGAGTAACCTTTATTAAATGACCAGATTCTAATTCATTTATGCCGAAATCACGTTTGCACTCGGCGGGACGCCATTTTACACACATGAAACTATCCTAAAACCAAGGTTTGACTCGGCTCGGGGTTCTAGTCTTTGGGCAGGACGACTGCGCGTATGTCGAAAAAGTGGTCTTTCTGATATTATTCGCGCCTTTTCTTGGCAGAGTAACCTTTCTTAAATGACCAGATTCTAATTCATTTATGCCGAAATCACGTTTGCACTCGGCGGGACGCCATTTTACACACATGAAACTATCCTAAAACCAAGGTTTGACTCGGCTCAGGGTTCTAGTCTTTGGGCAGGACGATTGCGCGTATGTCGAAAAAGTGGTCTTTCTGATATAATTCGCGCCTTTTCTTGGCAGAGTAACCTTTCTTAAATGACCAGATTCTAATTCATTTATGCCGAAATCACGTTTGCACTCGGCGGGACGCCATTTTACACACACGAAACTATCCTAAAACCAAGGTTTGACTCGGCTCGGGGTTCTAGTCTTTGGGCAGGACGATTGCGCGTATGTCGAAAAAGTGGTCTTTCTGATATAATTCGCGCCTTTTCTTGGCAGAGTAACCTTTCTTAAATGACCAGATTCTAATTCATTTATGCCGAAATCACGTTTGCACTCGGCGGGACGCCATTTTACACACATGAGACTATCCTAAAACCAAGGTTTGACTCGGCTCGGGGTTCTAGTCTTTGGGCAGGACGATTGCGCGTATGTCGAAAAAGTGGTCTTTCTGATATAATTCGCGCCTTTTCTTGGCGGAGTAACCTTTCTTAAATGACCAGATTCTAATTCATTTATGTCGAAATCACGTTTGCACTCGGCGGGACGCCATTTTACATACATGAAGCTATCCTAAAACCAAGGTTTGACTCGGCTCGGGGTTCTAGTCTTTGGGCAGGACGATTGCGCGTATGTCGAAAAAGTGGTCTTTCTGATATAATTCGCGCCTTTTCTTGGCAGAGTAACCTTTCTTAAATGACCAGATTCTAATTCATTTATGCCGAAATCACGTTTGCACTCGGCGGGACGCCATTTTACACACATGAAACTATCCTAAAACCAAGGTTTGACTCGGCTCGGGGTTCTAGTCTTTGGGCAGGACGATTGCGCGTATGTCGAAAAAGTGGTCTTTCTGATATAATTCGCGCCTTTTCTTGGCAGAGTAACCTTTCTTAAATGACCAGATTCTAATTCATTTATGCCGAAATCACGTTTGCACTCGGCGGGACGCCATTTTACACACATGAAGCTATCCTAAAACCAAGGTTTGACTCGGCTCGGGGTTCTAGTCTTTGGGCAGGACGATTGCGCGTATGTCGAAAAAGTGGTCTTTCTGATATAATTCGCGCCTTTTCTTGGCAGAGTAACCTTTCTTAAATGACCAGATTCTAATTCATTTATGCCGAAATCACGTTTGCACTCGGCGGGACGCCATTTTACACACATGAAACTATCCTAAAACCAAGGTTTGACTCGGCTCGGGGTTCTAGTCTTTGGGCAGGACGATTGCGCGTATGTCGAAAAAGTGGTCTTTCTGATATAATTCGCGCCTTTTCTTGGCAGAGTAACCTTTCTTAAATGACCAGATTCTAATTCATTTATGCCGAAATCACGTTTGCACTCGGCGGGACGCCATTTTACACACATGAAACTATCCTAAAACCAAGGTTTGACTCGGCTCAGGGTTCTAGTCTTTGGGCAGGACGATTGCGCGTATGTCGAAAAAGTGGTCTTTCTGATATAATTCGCGCCTTTTCTTGGCAGAGTAACCTTTCTTAAATGACCAGATTCTAATTCATTTATGCCGAAATCACGTTTGCACTCGGCGGGACGCCATTTTACACACATGAAACTATCCTAAAACCAAGGTTTGACTCGGCTCAGGGTTCTAGTCTTTGGGCAGGACGATTGCGCGTATGTCGAAAAAGTGGTCTTTCTGATATAATTCGCGCCTTTTCTTGGCAGAGTAACCTTTCTTAAATGACCAGATTCTAATTCATTTATGCCGAAATCACGTTTGCACTCGGCGGGACGCCATTTTACACACATGAAACTATCCTAAAACCAAGGTTTGACTCGGCTCGGGGTTCTAGTCTTTGGGCAGGACGATTGCGCGTATGTCGAAAAAGTGGTCTTTCTGATATAATTCGCGCCTTTTCTTGGCAGAGTAACCTTTATTAAATGACCAGATTCTAATTCATTTATGCCGAAATCACGTTTGCACTCGGCGGGACGCCATTTTACACACATGAAACTATCCTAAAACCAAGGTTTGACTCGGCTCGGGGTTCTAGTCTTTGGGCAGGACGACTGCGCGTATGTCGAAAAAGTGGTCTTTCTGATATTATTCGCGCCTTTTCTTGGCAGAGTAACCTTTCTTAAATGACCAGATTCTAATTCATTTATGCCGAAATCACGTTTGCACTCGGCGGGACGCCATTTTACACACATGAAACTATCCTAAAACCAAGGTTTGACTCGGCTCAGGGTTCTAGTCTTTGGGCAGGACGATTGCGCGTATGTCGAAAAAGTGGTCTTTCTGATATAATTCGCGCCTTTTCTTGGCAGAGTAACCTTTCTTAAATGACCAGATTCTAATTCATTTATGCCGAAATCACGTTTGCACTCGGCGGGACGCCATTTTACACACACGAAACTATCCTAAAACCAAGGTTTGACTCGGCTCGGGGTTCTAGTCTTTGGGCAGGACGATTGCGCGTATGTCGAAAAAGTGGTCTTTCTGATATAATTCGCGCCTTTTCTTGGCAGAGTAACCTTTCTTAAATGACCAGATTCTAATTCATTTATGCCGAAATCACGTTTGCACTCGGCGGGACGCCATTTTACACACATGAAACTATCCTAAAACCAAGGTTTGACTCGGCTCGGGGTTCTAGTCTTTGGGCAGGACGATTGCGCGTATGTCGAAAAAGTGGTCTTTCTGATATAATTCGCGCCTTTTCTTGGCGGAGTAACCTTTCTTAAATGACCAGATTCTAATTCATTTATGTCGAAATCACGTTTGCACTCGGCGGGACGCCATTTTACATACATGAAGCTATCCTAAAACCAAGGTTTGACTCGGCTCGGGGTTCTAGTCTTTGGGCAGGACGATTGCGCGTATGTCGAAAAAGTGGTCTTTCTGATATAATTCGCGCCTTTTCTTGGCAGAGTAACCTTTCTTAAATGACCAGATTCTAATTCATTTATGCCGAAATCACGTTTGCACTCGGCGGGACGCCATTTTACACACATGAAACTATCCTAAAACCAAGGTTTGACTCGGCTCGGGGTTCTAGTCTTTGGGCAGGACGATTGCGCGTATGTCGAAAAAGTGGTCTTTCTGATATAATTCGCGCCTTTTCTTGGCAGAGTAACCTTTCTTAAATGACCAGATTCTAATTCATTTATGCCGAAATCACGTTTGCACTCGGCGGGACGCCATTTTACACACATGAAACTATCCTAAAACCAAGGTTTGACTCGGCTCAGGGTTCTAGTCTTTGGGCAGGACGATTGCGCGTATGTCGAAAAAGTGGTCTTTCTGATATAATTCGCGCCTTTTCTTGGCAGAGTAACCTTTCTTAAATGACCAGATTCTAATTCATTTATGCCGAAATCACGTTTGCACTCGGCGGGACGCCATTTTACACACATGAAGCTATCCTAAAACCAAGGTTTGACTCGGCTCGGGGTTCTAGTCTTTGGGCAGGACGATTGCGCGTATGTCGAAAAAGTGGTCTTTCTGATATAATTCGCGCCTTTTCTTGGCAGAGTAACCTTTCTTAAATGACCAGATTCTAATTCATTTATGCCGAAATCACGTTTGCACTCGGCGGGACGCCATTTTACACACATGAAACTATCCTAAAACCAAGGTTTGACTCGGCTCAGGGTTCTAGTCTTTGGGCAGGACGATTGCGCGTATGTCGAAAAAGTGGTCTTTCTGATATAATTCGCGCCTTTTCTTGGCAGAGTAACCTTTCTTAAATGACCAGATTCTAATTCATTTATGCCGAAATCACGTTTGCACTCGGCGGGACGCCATTTTACACACATGAAGCTATCCTAAAACCAAGGTTTGACTCGGCTCGGGGTTCTAGTCTTTGGGCAGGACGATTGCGCGTATGTCGAAAAAGTGGTCTTTCTGATATAATTCGCGCCTTTTCTTGGCAGAGTAACCTTTCTTAAATGACCAGATTCTAATTCATTTATGCCGAAATCACGTTTGCACTCGGCGGGACGCCATTTTACACACATGAAACTATCCTAAAACCAAGGTTTGACTCGGCTCGGGGTTCTAGTCTTTGGGCAGGACGATTGCGCGTATGTCGAAAAAGTGGTCTTTCTGATATAATTCGCGCCTTTTCTTGGCAGAGTAACCTTTCTTAAATGACCAGATTCTAATTCATTTATGCCGAAATCACGTTTGCACTCGGCGGGACGCCATTTTACACACATGAAACTATCCTAAAACCAAGGTTTGACTCGGCTCAGGGTTCTAGTCTTTGGGCAGGACGATTGCGCGTATGTCGAAAAAGTGGTCTTTCTGATATAATTCGCGCCTTTTCTTGGCAGAGTAACCTTTCTTAAATGACCAGATTCTAATTCATTTATGCCGAAATCACGTTTGCACTCGGCGGGACGCCATTTTACACACATGAAACTATCCTAAAACCAAGGTTTGACTCGGCTCGGGGTTCTAGTCTTTGGGCAGGACGATTGCGCGTATGTCGAAAAAGTGGTCTTTCTGATATAATTCGCGCCTTTTCTTGGCAGAGTAACCTTTCTTAAATGACCAGATTCTAATTCATTTATGCCGAAATCACGTTTGCACTCGGCGGGACGCCATTTTACACACATGAAACTATCCTAAAACCAAGGTTTGACTCGGCTCGGGGTTCTAGTCTTTGGGCAGGACGATTGCGCGTATGTCGAAAAAGTGGTCTTTCTGATATAATTCGCGCCTTTTCTTGACGGAGTAACCTTTCTTAAATGACCAGATTCTAATTCATTTATGTCGAAATCACGTTGGCACTCGGCGGGACGCCATTTTACACACACGAAACTATCCTAAAACCAAGGTTTGACTCGGCTCAGGGTTCTAGTCTTTGGGCAGGACGATTGCGCGTATGTCGAAAAAGTGGTCTTTCTGATATAATTCGCGCCTTTTCTTGGCAGAGTAACCTTTCTTAAATGACCAGATTCTAATTCATTTATGCCGAAATCACGTTTGCACTCGGCGGGACGCCATTTTACACACATGAAACTATCCTAAAACCAAGGTTTGACTCGGCTCGGGGTTCTAGTCTTTGGGCAGGACGATTGCGCGTATGTCGAAAAAGTGGTCTTTCTGATATAATTCGCGCCTTTTCTTGGCGGAGTAACCTTTCTTAAATGACCAGATTCTAATTCGTTTATGTCGAAATCACGTTTGCACTCGGCGGGACGCCATTTTACACACATGAAACTATCCTAAAACCAAGGTTTGACTCGGCTCAGGGTTCTAGTCTTTGGGCAGGACGATTGCGCGTATGTCGAAAAAGTGGTCTTTCTGATGTAATTCGCGCCTTTTCTTGGCAGAGTAACCTTTCTTAAATGACCAGATTCTAATTCATTTATGCCGAAATCACGTTTGCACTCGGCGGGACGCCATTTTACACACATGAAACTATCCTAAAACCAAGGTTTGACTCGGCTCAGGTTTCTAGTCTTTGGGCAGGACGACTGCGCGTATGTCGAAAAAGTGGTCTTTCTGATGTAATTCGCGCCTTTTCTTGGCAGAGTAACCTTTCTTAAATGACCAGATGCTAATTTATTTATCCCGAAATCACGTTTGCACTCGGCGGGACGCCATTTTACACACATGAAACTATCCTAAAACCAAGGTTTGACTCGGCTCGGGGTTCTAGTCTTTGGGCAGGACGATTGCGCGTATGTCGAAAAAGTGGTCTTTCTGATATATTTCGCGCCTTTTCTTGGCAGAGTAACCTTTCTTAAATGACCAGATTCTAATTCATTTATGCCGAAATCACGTTTGCACTCGGCGGGACGCCATTTTACACACATGAAACTATCCTAAAACCAAGGTTTGACTCGGCTCAGGGTTCTAGTCTTTGGGCAGGACGATTGCGCGTATGTCAAAAAAGTGGTCTTTCTGATATAATTCGCGCCTTTTCTTGGCAGAGTAACCTTTCTTAAATGACCAGATTCTAATTCATTTATGCCGAAATCACCTTTGCACTCGGCGGGACGCCATTTTACACACATGAAACTATCCTAAAACCAAGGTTTGACTCGGCTCGGGGTTCTAGTCTTTGGGCAGGACGATTGCGCGTATGTCGAAAAAGTGGTCTTTCTGATATAATTCGCGCCTTTTCTTGGCAGAGTAACCTTTCTTAAATGACCAGATTCTAATTCATTTATGCCGAAATCACGTTTGCACTCGGCGGGACGCCATTTTACACACATGAAACTATCCTAAAACCAAGGTTTGACTCGGCTGGGGGTTCTAGTCTTTGGGCACGACGACTGCGCGTATGTCGAAAAAGTGGTCTTTCTGATATTATTCGCGCCTTTTCTTGGCAGAGTAACCTTTCTTAAATGACCAGATTCTAATTCATTTATGCCGAAATCACGTTTGCACTCGGCGGGACGCCATTTTACACACATGAAACTATCCTAAAACCAAGGTTTGACTCGGCTCAGGGTTCTAGTCTTTGGGCAGGACGATTGCGCGTATGTCGAAAAAGTGGTCTTTCTGATATAATTCGCGCCTTTTCTTGGCAGAGTAACCTTTCTTAAATGACCAGATTCTAATTCATTTATGCCGAAATCACGTTTGCACTCGGCGGGACGCCATTTTACACACACGAAACTATCCTAAAACCAAGGTTTGACTCGGCTCGGGGTTCTAGTCTTTGGGCAGGACGATTGCGCGTATGTCGAAAAAGTGGTCTTTCTGATATAATTCGCGCCTTTTCTTGGCAGAGTAACCTTTCTTAAATGACCAGATTCTAATTCATTTATGCCGAAATCACGTTTGCACTCGGCGGGACGCCATTTTACACACATGAAATTATCCTAAAACCAAGGTTTCACTCGGCTCGGGGTTCTAGTCTTTGGGCAGGACGATTGCGCGTATGTCGAAAAAGTGGTCTTTCTGATATAATTCGCGCCTTTTCTTGGCAGAGTAACCTTTCTTAAATGACCAGATTCTAATTCATTTATGCCGAAATCACGTTTGCACTCGGCGGGACGCCATTTTACACACATGAAACTATCCTAAAACCAAGGTTTGACTCGGCTCAGGGTTCTAGTCTTTGGGCAGGACGATTGCGCGTATGTCGAAAAAGTGGTCTTTCTGATATAATTCGCGCCTTTTCTTGGCAGAGTAACCTTTCTTAAATGACCAGATTCTAATTCATTTATGCCGAAATCACGTTTGCACTCGGCGGGACGCCATTTTACACACATGAAGCTATCCTAAAACCAAGGTTTGACTCGGCTCGGGGTTCTAGTCTTTGGGCCGGACGATTGCGCGTATGTCGAAAAAGTGGTCTTTCTGATATAATTCGCGCCTTTTCTTGGCAGAGTAACCTTTCTTAAATGACCAGATTCTAATTCATTTATGCCGAAATCACGTTTGCACTCGGCGGGACGCCATTTTACACACATGAAACTATCCTAAAACCAAGGTTTGACTCGGCTCAGGGTTCTAGTCTTTGGGCAGGACGATTGCGCGTATGTCGAAAAAGTGGTCTTTCTGATATAATTCGCGCCTTTTCTTGGCAGAGTAACCTTTCTTAAATGACCAGATTCTAATTCATTTATGCCGAAATCACGTTTGCACTCGGCGGGACGCCATTTTACACACATGAAGCTATCCTAAAACCAAGGTTTGACTCGGCTCGGGGTTCTAGTCTTTGGGCAGGACGATTGCGCGTATGTCGAAAAAGTGGTCTTTCTGATATAATTCGCGCCTTTTCTTGGCAGAGTAACCTTTCTTAAATGACCAGATTCTAATTCATTTATGCCGAAATCACGTTTGCACTCGGCGGGACGCCATTTTACACACATGAAACTATCCTAAAACCAAGGTTTGACTCGGCTCGGGGTTCTAGTCTTTGGGCAGACGATTGCGCGTATGTCGAAAAAGTGGTCTTTCTGATATAATTCGCGCCTTTTCTTGGCAGAGTAACCTTTCTTAAATGACCAGATTCTAATTCATTTATGCCGAAATCACGTTTGCACTCGGCGGGACGCCATTTTACACACATGAAACTATCCTAAAACCAAGGTTTGACTCGGCTCGGGGTTCTAGTCTTTGGGCAGGACGATTGCGCGTATGTCGAAAAAGTGGTCTTTCTGATATAATTCGCGCCTTTTTTGGCAGAGTAACCTTTCTTAAATGACCAGATTCTAATTCATTTATGCCGAAATCACGTTTGCACTCGGCGGGACGCCATTTTACACACATGAAACTATCCTAAAACCAAGGTTTGACTCGGCTCAGGGTTCTAGTCTTTGGGCAGGACGATTGCGCGTATGTGATGATCGCTACCGGAGGTAGCGGTTACACCACCCTTGGGGTCCCTTTTGGGGTAGAGAGGAGAAGAAATGCCACGAGACTCGGATTTAAATTAGGACGTTTATTGTCCGACTGGGGACGTAAGGTGTCCGCTCACCCGCTTGGGCCGGCGCTTGGAACCTGGCAGGTTGCACGTCATTCTCTCGTGTCGTGGCCTCTTGTCACACGGCACGGGCTGGTGAGGTCGGGCTGTGGCTGCTTGTCAGCAGGCACGGGCCGGTGAGGTCTGGCTGTGGCTCCTTGTCAGCAGGCACGGGCTGGTGAGGTCTGGCTGTGGCTGCTTGTCAGCAGGTCCGGGCCGGTGAGGTCTGGCTGTGGCTCCTTGTCAGCAGGCACGGGCTGGTGAGGTCTGGCTGTGGCTGCTTGTCAGCAGGTCGCTCGCCGACGTCCGTCCCGGGACAAGCTTCAGTCGCCGAGCCCTGACGGCCGATGCCTTTCCGTCCTTCGTTTCGTTCCCTCCCTCGTAATCGGGGCAGGCCTCGATTGGGACGCTCTTGATCTCCTCCTCGTTCTCGAGCCTTTTTCCCCTTCCGGAACCTCCGTGACGCTCTTCATCTCCTCCTCGTTCTCGAGCCTTTTCCCCCTTCCGGAACCTTGACGGACGCCAACCTCTAAACCCGTCAGGGTCACCAATTTTTACAGTCCCCGGAGACGCCACCCGTCGAAGATGATCCGCACGTGCAACACAAAAAGCGCGGAAACGCGCCAGACAAAAATAAGCCTCGCGTCGCCAGACAGCCGAAAGTTAGCCCTCTCCTTGACCCCATACCTCGTCTCCTTGGAACGGAGGGCGCGCTGAGGATTAAGATTAGCCACGGTGTCCCCACGTCCGGTCACGGATAATCCACCAAAGTTGTTCTCGGGAAAGGTCCCCAGTTTGTGCGCACTTCACAATCGCCACCACTTTTTTTTTTTTTTTTTAAACAGTGTAGTCAAGCTTTTGTTCAGGTGACAACAACAACAACAAAAAAAAAAACCCACATCACTGCACGTCGCTTCGCTGGTTTTTCCCCTTCTTTTGTAAGAGCGGAGACACACAAAGTCCCCAGTCTGACTCAGAATCCAAAGAAAAGGAACACGTTTGGTCAGGTGCATTAAAAGAAAGAAATACGCTCTAAACATACAAACATGCTCTATAAAACTATCATGCCTGCATCCGAGTAATGAATCTTGAAGAATATGCGCAAACGGGCATAGACACCCTCCATGTACTTCTCTATTGTGGAGTATAACTCAGTTCCCAAACATTCGGATCGATCGCGACTGCGTGACCCTATGGCTGCTCCAAAGACTCTGGAGCTCTTTCCGTCTGATTCGCCGTCGGACTTCCCTGCTCCTGAGACAAATGCGCTCGCCGCAGCTCACGCTCGAACTCCTCGACGGCCTCAAAAAACTCCCGGTCTGATGAACGCGGAGGGCTCTCGTCGGGTAATGTTGGTTGTTCCCGCTGAAAATCTAGTTGCCTTGTTCTTGGCCGGTCGGCCGCGGGCGCTTCTCCGTCGGCCTGAGGGTACGGGCCCTCATACATCATTCTCTTTAACCTGTTGGCGTGAACGGTGAATGTACCCCTTCCCCCGTTACTACACCTCAAACGGTAGACAACTGAGCTCAACTGTTCCACCACCCGATAAGGACCTTTCCACTTTGGGGCAAGTTTTCGGGACAGGCCCTGACCGGTTTGCTCCACGCGAAGGTAAACTCTTTCTCCAACCTCGAAATCGGCATCTGCCGAGCGCTTGTCATATTGCCCCTTCCGACTCTCTGCTGCCATGGAGGAGACCTCGCGAGCCAGCTCATGAGACACCCGCAGACGAAGTTCAAGCTCCTCCCTGTAGTTCTCGAGTGTGCCGTAGTAAGGAAGCTGAGGGCGCGTCAACAGCTCCTGCGGGAGATCCGGGTCTCTGCCATACACAAGGTAGAATGGAGTCTCGTTGGTACTCTCGTGTGTAGCGGTATTGTACGCAAACATTACATAGGGAAGCCAAACGTCCCAGTCTTTTTGGTCCTTTGCGACCAGATGTGAAAGCAACCCCTTTACGGTCTGGTTCAGCCTCTCGACTGCTCCGTTAGCTTCGGGATGGTAGGGGGTTGTCCGAAGCCTCTCTACACCAAGAAGCTTGCAGACCTCTGTCATTAATCCCGACACGAAGTTACTGCCTTGATCAGTCAGAAGCTGGTGCGGTACCCCATGCTTTAGCACGATCTTTTCAACAAAAGCCCTCGCCACCGTCTCCGCTTTCTGATCAAACAAAGGGAGGGCCTCGGCGAATCTCGTGAGGTGGTCGACGAACATGAGGATGTATCGGTGACCATCGGCCGTACAGGGCAACGGTCCCACAATATCCATTGCCGTTCTCTCAAACGGCCGAGTCACCTCACCGAACACCTGCAGAGGCGCCCTCTTTCTCTGTTTCGAGGTCTTCCGGAGTTGGCAGGATTCGCAGCACGCGCAATAGTGCTTAATTTCCTTCCTCATGTCACTCCAGAAGAATGACTTTTCGATCTTTTGTCGTGTTTTCTTTTCTCCAAAGTGACCTGCGTACGGGGCATTGTGAAATGCCTTCAATACGTCAGGCACCATACATGCTGGCACAACGAATCTCTCCGAGAGGCACCCTCGGCGACTGCCCTCTCGCTCTTGGGAAATCTTGCAAAGCAAGCCCTGGTCATTCATTTTGTACTCCGATTGGAGTGCTGGCTCCGAGGGAAGTCGCCTGAGCAAGGCCTCAAGAGAGGGATCATTTTGTTGTTCCTCCCTTAGCCTCTCTTCGCTTATGGTTGGGACGTAAGATGTTACCAACTTAACGTGGGCCGGAGGGTCACGCTCGGGAGTTCTACGGCTCAGGGCGTCTGCATTAGTGTGCGCTTTTCCCGCTTTGTGCTCTACCTCGAAGTTGTATTCCTGAAGCTGCAGGTTCCACCTCGCCAGCCGAGAACTCGGGTCTCGCATGTTCATTAGCCATTTTAGAGGGCGGCAATCCGTGGTGATCTTACAATCGCGACCATACAAGTAGCATCGAAAATGCCGGACCGCCCATACCAATGCTAAACATTCTTTTTCAGTCGCGCTGTACGACTGCTCGGCCTTGTTCAGCTGGCGACTTGCGAATGCCACCGGGTGCTCGTGCCCATTGTGTCTCTGGGACAGAACCGCCCCAAGGGCGTACTGTGACGCGTCTGTGGCGAGAACAAACGGAATACGGAAGTCGGGGTACCTCAGGATCGGAGCCTCGACCAGTCTCTGCTTTAAACTTTGAAAGGCGCCCTCGGCATCGTCAGTCCACTCGAACTTTACATTTTTGGCCGTCAGGCGTGTGAGTGGTTTCGCTTTCCTAGAGAACTGGTTGATGTGTCGGCGGTAGTACCCGATAAGGCCCAAGAACTCCCGGACCTCTCGCAGGTTCGTCGGGCGAGGAAAGCTCTGCACGGAGCTTACCTTCTCTGGGTCCGGTCGAACTCCCGCCGCGGACACCATGTGTCCGAGGTATTTCACCTCCGCCTTCAGGAACTGACATTTTTTTGGCTTTAGTTTTAAACCCGCGCCCCTAAGACGCCGAAGCACACTTTCGACATCTTTCATGTGCTGATCAAAGGTCTCGCTGTATATGACAATGTCGTCCATGTACACGTGGCAGACCTGACCCACCAGCCCTTCTAGCACCACGTCCGCAGTACGCTGCCACACCGCGGGGCTATTTACGAGCCCCATAGGCATCCTGGTCCACTGGTAGTGCCCGTTAGTCGTGTTGAACGCTGTCTTTTCTTTGTCAGTGGGATCCATTTCAATCTGCCAAAATCCAGAGGCCATGTCTACCACAGAGAAATATCTGGCCGACCCCAACTGAGACAGCGTCTCCTGGATATTTGGCAGAGGGTATGGGTCCACACGTGTCACGCTGTTCAACTTCCGGTAGTCGACGACAAATCGAAACGATCCGTCCGCCTTCTCGACCAAGAGCGCCGGCGACCCCCAGGGCGACTTGGAATGCTCCACTATGCCCGCCTTCATCATGCCTCCCACCTGGCGATCCATCTCCTCCCTCTGTGAATACGGAATACGGTACGCCCGCTGATACACAGGCGTGGCGTCACCGGTGTTAATCCGGTGCTTGATCTCCCCGCACTGCCCTAGGTCTAGATTGGTCCTGGCAAAGACGCCCGCATATCGTCTTATCACTTGCCGGAGCTCGACCAACTCCTCTCCGGTCACATGAGCAATGTCGAAAAGGGAATCAATCTCCGCGTCTGAGAATGCCTCGGCGGTCTTCTGAACTGCACGAACGCATTCCACCTCAGCACTGAGCTCCGCGCCATGAAACAGTGCTACATTCTTGTTCCGAGGCAGTGTCAACTCTTCCAACGTGAAATTGGCTATCCGCACAGGTACCCGGAGGTTTTCAGTTACGTGGACCAGCGCCGATGCTCCCGCGAGTCCGTGTACCGATAGCGGGCCGGTCTCCACAACGCCCAGCTCTCCCGCAGCGATTGGTTTGGCCAGTTTGGCCCAACACACGACTTCAGACATCGCAGGTATAGTGCAAGGACTGGCAAGGCGCACCGAAACGCCCGCTGGAGTAACCCGCCCCGCACCAACACTGCCGCCATGCTCAGTCGCAGGAGCAGTCCGCCAATTCCAGATGGGAATCTCGTTTTCACCGACCCTTAAAACTTTTCGCGTTTTGAGAAGGTCGATGCGCTGACTGGAAAGGACGTCCTGACCCAAAATCCCGTCAACGGGAACGGCCGGGCCGTCCGCAACCACGTAGCATGCGTGATCAAATCGGTGCTCCCCCAAAGCGAACTGCATCAAGAAACACCCTCTGATGTCAATTTCCTCCCCGGTTATTCCTACTAATGGCCCGTGGCTCATGTTCGCAACGGCCGGAGATTTTTCATTTGCCTCAGTTACCTTCTGCAGCACGCTCTCACGAATCAAAGTCACCCGTGATCCAGTGTCAACGAGCAAGTTAACGCCGAAACCATTAACACTGCACGCGATCACGGGGCTCGTTTCCCTTGAATACCGGATGACAGCTACCGGCTTCGCGACCACCTTGGGCGCCGGTTCCCCGCGCCCTCCTGCCCTGTCTTTCGCCCTTTTTGCGCCTTTCTCTTTCCGACTACTAACGACTGCCGCCCCCTCTTCCTCCCTAGCAGAGGGGACGTCTATACGTTTTTTGGATACGTTTGCGAACGATCCTCTGCGGGTCGCTCTCCACAGCTGCGAGCCATGTGCCCGACCCTGCCGCACGCATAACAGGTTGGAGGGCCGGTCGACCTGCCTGGGCGTCTGTTGAACGACGGCAATCGCGTTTGTTCCATCAACATCTTCTCGATGTTACTTAGCCTTTCTTTGAGTTCCTGCAACTCGGTTTTCTCCTTTCCGTCACCCTCACTCACTAGCCGGATTCCCGCGATGCCGTTGCTCAACGACTCGTTCGCCTCCTCCCTAGCAGCAAAGTCTACCGCGTCGTCGAAACTCTTAGGGTCACGTGACATGACAAACCTCCGAACGGGATCCCGGAGCCCAGCCACAAACTGAGAGCGCACCTGCTCGAGCAACAATTCTTGTCTCATTTTCGACTTCGCGTCCGGAGAGCCGTCCGAATCCATCACCGTAGCCTGAGCGAGAATCTGAACGCGAGTCGCGAACGTTCGCACGTCTTCACTCGGGAGCTGCCTCGCCCCCATAAACCTCTGCACGCGAATCGTTAGCGGTTCGGTGTCGAAACGGCTCAGGAGAACCTGTTTGAGCTCCGTGAACGTCTTAGCCGACCTGGCCTTCGCGTCATTCCATACGAATTCTTTCGCAGCCCCCAACATCTTACATTTACATAAGCACAGCGTGGTGGCGTCATTCCACAGCCCCATAGTAGCCACTTGCTCCACAACAGTCAAAAACTCTTTAACTGAGCCGTCACCTCCAAAACTTGGGATTAGGTTGCTTAATGCAAGCAGACTAGGAGCCATTGCACTACTGCTTGCGGCGGAATTCCCGGAAAGAGCCATGCCGGCCAACACACAGACCAAACGTGCTCGAAATCCCGTGGCACTCTTCCAGCTCTCTCTGGCAAAGGGGATCCAGACAAGTCGGGTCAATGCCAACCGCCAAAAGTTAAATGGATCCCACCGCTGCCACCAATGTGATGATCGCTACCGGAGGTAGCGGTTACACCACCCTTGGGGTCCCTTTTGGGGTAGAGAGGAGAAGAAATGCCACGAGACTCGGATTTAAATTAGGACGTTTATTGTCCGACTGGGGACGTAAGGTGTCCGCTCACCCGCTTGGGCCGGCGCTTGGAACCTGGCAGGTTGCACGTCATTCTCTCGTGTCGTGGCCTCTTGTCACACGGCACGGGCTGGTGAGGTCGGGCTGTGGCTGCTTGTCAGCAGGCACGGGCCGGTGAGGTCTGGCTGTGGCTCCTTGTCAGCAGGCACGGGCTGGTGAGGTCTGGCTGTGGCTGCTTGTCAGCAGGTCCGGGCCGGTGAGGTCTGGCTGTGGCTCCTTGTCAGCAGGCACGGGCTGGTGAGGTCTGGCTGTGGCTGCTTGTCAGCAGGTCGCTCGCCGACGTCCGTCCCGGGACAAGCTTCAGTCGCCGAGCCCTGACGGCCGATGCCTTTCCGTCCTTCGTTTCGTTCCCTCCCTCGCAATCGGGGCAGGCCTCGATTGGGACGCTCTTGATCTCCTCCTCGTTCTCGAGCCTTTTTCCCCTTCCGGAACCTCCGTGACGCTCTTCATCTCCTCCTCGTTCTCGAGCCTTTTCCCCCTTCCGGAACCTTGACGGACGCCAACCTCTAAACCCGTCAGGGTCACCAATTTTTACAGTCCCCGGAGACGCCACCCGTCGAAGATGATCCGCACGTGCAACACAAAAAGCGCGGAAACGCGCCAGACAAAAATAAGCCTCGCGTCGCCAGACAGCCGAAAGTTAGCCCTCTCCTTGACCCCATACCTCGTCTCCTTGGAACGGAGGGCGCGCTGAGGATTAAGATTAGCCACGGTGTCCCCACGTCCGGTCACGGATAATCCACCAAAGTTGTTCTCGGGGAAGGTCCCCAGTTTGTGCGCACTTCACACGTATGTCGAAAAAGTGGTCTTTCTGATATAATTCGCGCCTTTTCTTGACGGAGTAACCTTTCTTAAATGACCAGATTCTAATTCATTTATGTCGAAATCACGTTTGCACTCGGCGGGACGCCATTTTACACACACGAAACTATCCTAAAACCAAGGTTTGACTCGGCTCAGGGTTCTAGTCTTTGGGCAGGACGATTGCGCGTATGTCGAAAAAGTGGTCTTTCTGATATAATTCGCGCCTTTTCTTGACGGAGTAACCTTTCTTAAATGACCAGATTCTAATTCATTTATGTCGAAATCACGTTTGCACTCGGCGGGACGCCATTTTACACACACGAAACTATCCTAAAACCAAGGTTTGACTCGGCTCAGGGTTCTAGTCTTTGGGCAGGACGATTGCGCGTATGTCGAAAAAGTGGTCTTTCTGATATAATTCGCGCCTTTTCTTGGCAGAGTAACCTTTCTTAAATGACCAGATTCTAATTCATTTATGCCGAAATCACGTTTGCACTCGGCGGGACGCCATTTTACACACATGAAACTATCCTAAAACCAAGGTTTGACTCGGCTCAGGGTTCTAGTCTTTGGGCAGGACGATTGCGCGTATGTCGAAAAAGTGGTCTTTCTGATGTAATTCGCGCCTTTTCTTGGCAGAGTAACCTTTCTTAAATGACCAGATTCTAATTCATTTATGCCGAAATCACGTTTGCACTCGGCGGGACGCCATTTTACACACATGAAACTATCCTAAAACCAAGGTTTGACTCGGCTCAGGGTTCTAGTCTTTGGGCAGGACGACTGCGCGTATGTCGAAAAAGTGGTCTTTCTGATGTAATTCGCGCCTTTTCTTGGCAGAGTAACCTTTCTTAAATGACCAGATTCTAATTTATTTATCCCGAAATCACGTTTGCACTCGGCGGGACGCCATTTTACACACATGAAACTATCCTAAAACCAAGGTTTGACTCGGCTCGGGGTTCTAGTCTTTGGGCAGGACGATTGCGCGTATGTCGAAAAAGTGGTCTTTCTGATATATTTCGCGCCTTTTCTTGGCAGAGTAACCTTTCTTAAATGACCAGATTCTAATTCATTTATGCCGAAATCACGTTTGCACTCGGCGGGACGCCATTTTACACACATGAAACTATCCTAAAACCAAGGTTTGACTCGGCTCAGGGTTCTAGTCTTTGGGCAGGACGATTGCGCGTATGTCGAAAAAGTGGTCTTTCTGATATAATTCGCGCCTTTTCTTGGCAGAGTAACCTTTCTTAAATGACCAGATTCTAATTCATTTATGCCGAAATCACGTTTGCACTCGGCGGGACGCCATTTTACACACATGAAACTATCCTAAAACCAAGGTTTGACTCGGCTCGGGGTTCTAGTCTTTGGGCAGGACGATTGCGCGTATGTCGAAAAAGTGGTCTTTCTGATATAATTCGCGCCTTTTCTTGGCAGAGTAACCTTTCTTAAATGACCAGATTCTAATTCATTTATGCCGAAATCACGTTTGCACTCGGCGGGACGCCATTTTACACACATGAAACTATCCTAAAACCAAGGTTTGACTCGGCTCAGGGTTCTAGTCTTTGGGCAGGACGATTGCGCGTATGTCGAAAAAGTGGTCTTTCTGATATAATTCGCGCCTTTTCTTGGCAGAGTAACCTTTCTTAAATGACCAGATTCTAATTCATTTATGCCGAAATCACGTTTGCACTCGGCGGGACGCCATTTTACACACATGAAACTATCCTAAAACCAAGGTTTGACTCGGCTCGGGGTTCTAGTCTTTGGGCAGGACGATTGCGCGTATGTCGAAAAAGTGGTCTTTCTGATATAATTCGCGCCTTTTCTTGGCAGAGTAACCTTTCTTAAATGACCAGATTCTAATTCATTTATGCCGAAATCACGTTTGCACTCGGCGGGACGCCATTTTACACACATGAAACTATCCTAAAACCAAGGTTTGACTCGGCTCGGGGTTCTAGTCTTTGGGCAGGACGACTGCGCGTATGTCGAAAAAGTGGTCTTTCTGATATTATTCGCGCCTTTTCTTGGCAGAGTAACCTTTCTTAAATGACCAGATTCTAATTCATTTATGCCGAAATCACGTTTGCACTCGGCGGGACGCCATTTTACACACATGAAACTATCCTAAAACCAAGGTTTGACTCGGCTCAGGGTTCTAGTCTTTGGGCAGGACGATTGCGCGTATGTCGAAAAAGTGGTCTTTCTGATATAATTCGCGCCTTTTCTTGACGGAGTAACCTTTCTTAAATGACCAGATTCTAATTCATTTATGTCGAAATCACGTTTGCACTCGGCGGGACGCCATTTTACACACACGAAACTATCCTAAAACCAAGGTTTGACTCGGCTCGGGGTTCTAGTCTTTGGGCAGGACGATTGCGCGTATGTCGAAAAAGTGGTCTTTCTGATATAATTCGCGCCTTTTCTTGGCAGAGTAACCTTTCTTAAATGACCAGATTCTAATTCATTTATGCCGAAATCACATTTGCACTCGGCGGGACGCCATTTTACACACATGAAACTATCCTAAAACCAAGGTTTGACTCGGCTCGGGGTTCTAGTCTTTGGGCAGGACGATTGCGCGTATGTCGAAAAAGTGGTCTTTCTGATATAATTCGCGCCTCTTCTTGGCGGAGTAACCTTTCTTAAATGACCAGATTCTAATTCATTTATGTCGAAATCACGTTTGCACTCGGCGGGACGCCATTTTACACACATGAAGCTATCCTAAAACCAAGGTTTGACTCGGCTCGGGGTTCTAGTCTTTGGGCAGGACGATTGCGCGTATGTCGAAAAAGTGGTCTTTCTGATATAATTCGCGCCTTTTCTTGGCAGAGTAACCTTTCTTAAATGACCAGATTCTAATTCATTTATGCCGAAATCACGTTTGCACTCGGCGGGACGCCATTTTACACACATGAAACTATCCTAAAACCAAGGTTTGACTCGGCTCGGGGTTCTAGTCTTTGGGCAGGACGATTGCGCGTATGTCGAAAAAGTGGTCTTTCTGATATAATTCGCGCCTTTTCTTGGCAGAGTAACCTTTCTTAAATGACCAGATTCTAATTCATTTATGCCGAAATCACGTTTGCACTCGGCGGGACGCCATTTTACACACATGAAACTATCCTAAAACCAAGGTTTGACTCGGCTCAGGGTTCTAGTCTTTGGGCAGGACGATTGCGCGTATGTCGAAAAAGTGGTCTTTCTGATATAATTCGCGCCTTTTCTTGGCAGAGTAACCTTTCTTAAATGACCAGATTCTAATTCATTTATGCCGAAATCACGTTTGCACTCGGCGGGACGCCATTTTACACACATGAAGCTATCCTAAAACCAAGGTTTGACTCGGCTCGGGGTTCTAGTCTTTGGGCAGGACGATTGCGCGTATGTCGAAAAAGTGGTCTTTCTGATATAATTCGCGCCTTTTCTTGGCAGAGTAACCTTTCTTAAATGACCAGATTCTAATTCATTTATGCCGAAATCACGTTTGCACTCGGCGGGACGCCATTTTACACACATGAAACTATCCTAAAACCAAGGTTTGACTCGGCTCAGGGTTCTAGTCTTTGGGCAGGACGATTGCGCGTATGTCGAAAAAGTGGTCTTTCTGATATAATTCGCGCCTTTTCTTGGCAGAGTAACCTTTCTTAAATGACCAGATTCTAATTCATTTATGCCGAAATCACGTTTGCACTCGGCGGGACGCCATTTTACACACATGAAGCTATCCTAAAACCAAGGTTTGACTCGGCTCGGGGTTCTAGTCTTTGGGCAGGACGATTGCGCGTATGTCGAAAAAGTGGTCTTTCTGATATAATTCGCGCCTTTTCTTGGCAGAGTAACCTTTCTTAAATGACCAGATTCTAATTCATTTATGCCGAAATCACGTTTGCACTCGGCGGGACGCCATTTTACACACATGAAACTATCCTAAAACCAAGGTTTGACTCGGCTCGGGGTTCTAGTCTTTGGGCAGGACGATTGCGCGTATGTCGAAAAAGTGGTCTTTCTGATATAATTCGCGCCTTTTCTTGGCAGAGTAACCTTTCTTAAATGACCAGATTCTAATTCATTTATGCCGAAATCACGTTTGCACTCGGCGGGACGCCATTTTACACACATGAAACTATTCTAAAACCAAGGTTTGACTCGGCTCGGGGTTCTAGTCTTTGGGCAGGACGATTGCGCGTATGTCGAAAAAGTGGTCTTTCTGATATAATTCGCGCCTTTTCTTGGCAGAGTAACCTTTCTTAAATGACCAGATTCTAATTCATTTATGCCGAAATCACGTTTGCACTCGGCGGGACGCCATTTTACACACACGAAACTATCCTAAAACCAAGGTTTGACTCGGCTCAGGGTTCTAGTCTTTGGGCAGGACGATTGCGCGTATGTCGAAAAAGTGGTCTTTCTGATATAATTCGCGCCTTTTCTTGACGGAGTAACCTTTCTTAAATGACCAGATTCTAATTCATTTATGTCGAAATCACGTTTGCACTCGGCGGGACGCCATTTTACACACACGAAACTATCCTAAAACCAAGGTTTGACTCGGCTCAGGGTTCTAGTCTTTGGGCAGGACGATTGCGCGTATGTCGAAAAAGTGGTCTTTCTGATATAATTCGCGCCTTTTCTTGACGGAGTAACCTTTCTTAAATGACCAGATTCTAATTCATTTATGTCGAAATCACGTTTGCACTCGGCGGGACGCCATTTTACACACACGAAACTATCCTAAAACCAAGGTTTGACTCGGCTCAGGGTTCTAGTCTTTGGGCAGGACGATTGCGCGTATGTCGAAAAAGTGGTCTTTCTGATATAATTCGCGCCTTTTCTTGACGGAGTAACCTTTCTTAAATGACCAGATTCTAATTCATTTATGTCGAAATCACTTTTGCACTCGGCGGGACGCCATTTTACACACATGAAACTATCCTAAAACCAAGGTTTGACTCGGCTCGGGGTTCTAGTCTTTGGGAAGGACGATTGCGCGTATGTCGAAAAAGTGGTCTTTCTGATATAGTTCGCGCCTTTTCTTGGCGGAGTAACCTTTCTTAAATGACCAGATTCTAATTCGTTTATGTCGAAATCACGTTTGCACTCGGCGGGACGCCATTTTACACACATGAAACTATCCTAAAACCAAGGTTTGACTCGGCTCAGGGTTCTAGTCTTTGGGCAGGACGATTGCGCGTATGTCGAAAAAGTGGTCTTTCTGATGTAATTCGCGCCTTTTCTTGGCAGAGTAACCTTTCTTAAATGACCAGATTCTAACTCATTTATGCCGAAATCACGTTTGCACTCGGCGGGACGCCATTTTACACACATGAAACTATCCTAAAACCAAGGTTTGACTCGGCTCAGGGTTCTAGTCTTTGGGCAGGACGACTGCGCGTATGTCGAAAAAGTGGTCTTTGTGATGTAATTCGCGCCTTTTCTTGGCAGAGTAACCTTTCTTAAATGACCAGATTCTAATTTATTTATCCCGAAATCACGTTTGCACTCGGCGGGACGCCATTTTACACACATGAAACTATCCTAAAACCAAGGTTTGACTCGGCTCGGGGTTCTAGTCTTTGGGCAGGACGATTTCGCGTATGTCGAAAAAGTGGTCTTTCTGATATATTTCGCGCCTTTTCTTGGCAGAGTAACCTTTCTTAAATGACCAGATTCTAATTCATTTATGCCGAAATCACGTTTGCACTCGGCGGGACGCCATTTTACACACATGAAACTATCCTAAAACCAAGGTTTGACTCGGCTCAGGGTTCTAGTCTTTGGGCAGGACGATTGCGCGTATGTCGAAAAAGTGGTCTTTCTGATGTAATTCGCGCCTTTTCTTGGCAGAGTAACCTTTCTTAAATGACCAGATTCTAATTCATTTATGCCGAAATCACGTTTGCACTCGGCGGGACGCCATTTTACACACATGAAACTATCCTAAAACCAAGGTTTGACTCGGCTCAGGGTTCTAGTCTTTGGGCAGGACGACTGCGCGTATGTCGAAAAAGTGGTCTTTCTGATGTAATTCGCGCCTTTTCTTGGCAGAGTAACCTTTCTTAAATGACCAGATTCTAATTTATTTATCCCGAAATCACGTTTGCACTCGGCGGGACGCCATTTTACACACATGAAACTATCCTAAAACCAAGGTTTGACTCGGCTCAGGGTTCTAGTCTTTGGGCAGGACGACTGCGCGTATGTCGAAAAAGTGGTCTTTCTGATGTAATTCGCGCCTTTTCTTGGCAGAGTAACCTTTCTTAAATGACCAGATTCTAATTTATTTATCCCGAAATCACGTTTGCACTCGGCGGGACGCCATTTTACACACATGAAACTATCCTAAAACCAAGGTTTGACTCGGCTCGGGGTTCTAGTCTTTGGGCAGGACGATTGCGCGTATGTCGAAAAAGTGGTCTTTCTGATATAATTCGCGCCTTTTCTTGGCGGAGTAACCTTTCTTAAATGACCAGATTCTAATTCGTTTATGTCGAAATCACGTTTGCACTCGGCGGGACGCCATTTTACACACATGAAACTATCCTAAAACCAAGGTTTGACTCGGCTCAGGGTTCTAGTCTTTGGGCAGGACGATTGCGCGTATGTCGAAAAAGTGGTCTTTCTGATGTAATTCGCGCCTTTTCTTGACGGAGTAACCTTTCTTAAATGACCAGATTCTAATTCATTTATGTCGAAATCACGTTTGCACTCGGCGGGACGCCATTTTACACACACGAAACTATCCTAAAACCAAGGTTTGACTCGGCTCAGGGTTCTAGTCTTTGGGCAGGACGATTGCGCGTATGTCGAAAAAGTGGTCTTTCTGATATAATTCGCGCCTTTTCTTGACGGAGTAACCTTTCTTAAATGACCAGATTCTAATTCATTTATGTCGAAATCACGTTTGCACTCGGCGGGACCCCATTTTACACACACGAAACTATCCTAAAACCAAGGTTTGACTCGGCTCGGGGTTCTAGTCTTTGGGCAGGACGATTGCGCGTATGTCGAAAAAGTGGTCTTTCTGATATAATTCGCGCCTTTTCTTGGCAGAGTAACCTTTCTTAAATGACCAGATTCTAATTCATTTATGCCGAAATCACGTTTGCACTCGGCGGGACGCCATTTTACACACATGAAACTATCCTAAAACCAAGGTTTGACTCGGCTCGGGGTTCTAGTCTTTGGGCAGGACGATTGCGCGTATGTCGAAAAAGTGGTCTTTCTGATATAATTCGCGCCTTTTCTTGGCGGAGTAACCTTTCTTAAATGACCAGATTCTAATTCATTTATGTCGAAATCACGTTTGCACTCGGCGGGACGCCATTTTACACACATGAAGCTATCCTAAAACCAAGGTTTGACTCGGCTCGGGGTTCTAGTCTTTGGGCAGGACGATTGCGCGTATGTCGAAAAAGTGGTCTTTCTGATATAATTCGCGCCTTTTCTTGGCAGAGTAACCTTTCTTAAATGACCAGATTCTAATTCATTTATGCCGAAATCACGTTTGCACTCGGCGGGACGCCATTTTACACACATGAAACTATCCTAAAACCAAGGTTTGACTCGGCTCGGGGTTCTAGTCTTTGGGCAGGACGATTGCGCGTATGTCGAAAAAGTGGTCTTTCAGATATAATTCGCGCCTTTTCTTGGCAGAGTAACCTTTCTTAAATGACCAGATTCTAATTCATTTATGCCGAAATCACGTTTGCACTCGGCGGGACGCCATTTTACACACACGAAACTATCCTAAAACCAAGGTTTGACTCGGCTCAGGGTTCTAGTCTTTGGGCAGGACGATTGCGCGTATGTCGAAAAAGTGGTCTTTCTGATGTAATTCGCGCCTTTTCTTGGCAGAGTAACCTTTCTTAAATGACCAGATTCTAATTCATTTATGCCGAAATCACGTTTGCGCTCGGCGGGACGCCATTTTACACACATGAAACTATCCTAAAACCAAGGTTTGACTCGGCTCAGGGTTCTAGTCTTTGGGCAGGACGACTGCGCGTAAGTCGAAAAAGTGGTCTTTCTGATGTAATTCGCGCCTTTTCTTGGCAGAGTAACCTTTCTTAAATGACCAGATTCTAATTTATTTATCCCGAAATCACGTTTGCACTCGGCGGGACGCCATTTTACACACATTAAACTATCCTAAAACCAAGGTTTGACTCGGCTCGGGGTTCTAGTCTTTGGGCAGGACGATTGCGCGTATGTCGAAAAAGTGGTCTTTCTGATATATTTCGCGCCTTTTCTTGGCAGAGTAACCTTTCTTAAATGACCAGATTCTAATTCATTTATGCCGAAATCACGTTTGCACTCGGCGGGACGCCATTTTACACACATGAAACTATCCTAAAACCAAGGTTTGACTCGGCTCAGGGTTCTAGTCTTTGGGCAGGACGATTGCGCGTATGTCGAAAAAGTGGTCTTTCTGATATAATTCGCGCCTTTTCTTGGCAGAGTAACCTTTCTTAAATGACCAGATTCTAATTCATTTATGCCGAAATCACGTTTGCACTCGGCGGGACGCCATTTTACACACATGAAACTATCCTAAAACCAAGGTTTTACTCGGCTCGGGGTTCTAGTCTTTGGGCAGGACGATTGCGCGTATGTCGAAAAAGTGGTCTTTCTGATATAATTCGCGCCTTTTCTTGGCAGAGTAACCTTTCTTAAATGACCAGATTCTAATTCATTTATGCCGAAATCACGTTTGCACTCGGCGGGACGCCATTTTACACACACGAAACTATCCTAAAACCAAGGTTTGACTCGGCTCGGGGTTCTAGTCTTTGGGCAGGACGACTGCGCGTATGTCGAAAAAGTGGTCTTTCTGATATTATTCGCGCCTTTTCTTGGCAGAGTAACCTTTCTTAAATGACCAGATTCTAATTCATTTATGCCGAAATCACGTTTGCACTCGGCGGGACGCCATTTTACACACATGAAACTATCCTAAAACCAAGGTTTGACTCGGCTCGGGATTCTAGTCTTTGGGCAGGACGATTGCGCGTATGTCGAAAAAGTGGTCTTTCTGATATAATTCGCGTCTTTTCTTGGCAGAGTAACCTTTCTTAAATGACCAGATTCTAATTCATTTATGCCGAAATCACGTTTGCACTCGGCGGGACGCCATTTTACACACATGAAACTATCCTAAAACCAAGGTTTGACTCGGCTCAGGGTTCTAGTCTTTGGGCAGGACGATTGCGCGTATGTCGAAAAAGTGGTCTTTCTGATATAATTCGCGCCTTTTCTTGACGGAGTAACCTTTCTTAAATGACCAGATTCTAATTCATTTATGTCGAAATCACGTTTGCACTCGGCGGGACGCCATTTTACACACACGAAACTATCCTAAAACCAAGGTTTGACTCGGCTCAGGGTTCTAGTCTTTGGGCAGGACGATTGCGCGTATGTCGAAAAAGTGGTCTTTCTGATATAATTCGCGCCTTTTCTTGGCAGAGTAACCTTTCTTAAATGACCAGATTCTAATTCATTTATGCCGAAATCACGTTTGCACTCGGCGGGACGCCATTTTACACACATGAAACTATCCTAAAACCAAGGTTTTACTCGGCTCGGGGTTCTAGTCTTTGGGCAGGACGATTGCGCGTATGTCGAAAAAGTGGTCTTTCTGATATAATTCGCGCCTTTTCTTGGCAGAGTAACCTTTCTTAAATGACCAGATTCTAATTCATTTATGCCGAAATCACGTTTGCACTCGGCGGGACGCCATTTTACACACACGAAACTATCCTAAAACCAAGGTTTGACTCGGCTCGGGGTTCTAGTCTTTGGGCAGGACGACTGCGCGTATGTCGAAAAAGTGGTCTTTCTGATATTATTCGCGCCTTTTCTTGGCAGAGTAACCTTTCTTAAATGACCAGATTCTAATTCATTTATGCCGAAATCACGTTTGCACTCGGCGGGACGCCATTTTACACACATGAAACTATCCTAAAACCAAGGTTTGACTCGGCTCAGGGTTCTAGTCTTTGGGCAGGACGATTGCGCGTATGTCGAAAAAGTGGTCTTTCTGATATAATTCGCGCCTTTTCTTGACGGAGTAACCTTTCTTAAATGACCAGATTCTAAATCATTTATGTCGAAATCACGTTTGCACTCGGCGGGACGCCATTTTACACACACGAAACTATCCTAAAACCAAGGTTTGACTCGGCTCAGGGTTCTAGTCTTTGGGCAGGACGATTGCGCGTATGTCGAAAAAGTGGTCTTTCTGATATAATTCGCGCCTTTTCTTGACGGAGTAACCTTTCTTAAATGACCAGATTCTTATTCATTTATGTCGAAATCACGTTTGCACTCGGCGGGACGCCATTTTACACACACGAAACTATCCTAAAACCAAGGTTTGACTCGGCTCGGGGTTCTAGTCTTTGGGCAGGACGATTGCGCGTATGTCGAAAAAGTGGTCTTTCTGATATAATTCGCGCCTTTTCTTGGCAGAGTAACCTTTCTTAAATGACCAGATTCTAATTCATTTATGCCGAAATCACGTTTGCACTCGGCGGGACGCCATTTTACACACATGAAACTATCCTAAAACCAAGGTTTGACTCGGCTCGGGGTTCTAGTCTTTGGGCAGGACGATTGCGCGTATGTCGAAAAAGTGGTCTTTCTGATATAATTCGCGCCTTTTCTTGGCGGAGTAACCTTTCTTAAATGACCAGATTCTAATTCATTTATGTCGAAATCACGTTTGCACTCGGCGGGACGCCATTTTACACACATGAAGCTATCCTAAAACCAAGGTTTGACTCGGCTCGGGGTTCTAGTCTTTGGGCAGGACGATTGCGCGTATGTCGAAAAAGTGGTCTTTCTGATATAATTCGCGCCTTTTCTTGGCAGAGTAACCTTTCTTAAATGACCAGATTCTAATTCATTTATGCCGAAATCACGTTTGCACTCGGCGGGACGCCAATTTACACACATGAAACTATCCTAAAACCAAGGTTTGACTCGGCTCGGGGTTCTAGTCTTTGGGCAGGACGATTGCGCGTATGTCGAAAAAGTGGTCTTTCAGATATAATTCGCGCCTTTTCTTGGCAGAGTAACCTTTCTTAAATGACCAGATTCTAATTCATTTATGCCGAAATCACGTTTGCACTCGGCGGGACGCCATTTTACACACATGAAACTATCCTAAAACCAAGGTTTGACTCGGCTCAGGGTTCTAGTCTTTGGGCAGGACGATTGCGCGTATGTCGAAAAAGTGGTCTTTCTGATATAATTCGCGCCTTTTCTTGGCAGAGTAACCTTTCTTAAATGACCAGATTCTAATTCATTTATGCCGAAATCACGTTTGCACTCGGCGGGACGCCATTTTACACACATGAAGCTATCCTAAAACCAAGGTTTGACTCGGCTCGGGGTTCTAGTCTTTGGGCAGGACGATTGCGCGTATGTCGAAAAAGTGGTCTTTCTGATATAATTCGCGCCTTTTCTTGGCAGAGTAACCTTTCTTAAATAACCAGATTCTAATTCATTTATGCCGAAATCACGTTTGCACTCGGCGGGACGCCATTTTACACACATGAAACTATCCTAAAACCAAGGTTTGACTCGGCTCAGGGTTCTAGTCTTTGGGCAGGACGATTGCGCGTATGTCGAAAAAGTGGTCTTTCTGATATAATTCGCACCTTTTCTTGGCAGAGTAACCTTTCTTAAATGACCAGATTCTAATTCATTTATGCCGAAATCACGTTTGCACTCGGCGGGACGCCATTTTACACACATGAAGCTATCCTAAAACCAAGGTTTGACTCGGCTCGGGGTTCTAGTCTTTGGGCAGGACGATTGCGCGTATGTCGAAAAAGTGGTCTTTCTGATATAATTCGCGCCTTTTCTTGGCAGAGTAACCTTTCTTAAATGACCAGATTCTAATTCATTTATGCCGAAATCACGTTTGCACTCGGCGGGACGCCATTTTACACACATGAAACTATCCTAAAACCAAGGTTTGACTCGGCTCGGGGTTCTAGTCTTTGGGCAGGACGATTGCGCGTATGTCGAAAAAGTGGTCTTTCTGATATAATTCGCGCCTTTTCTTGGCAGAGTAACCTTTCTTAAATGACCAGATTCTAATTCATTTATGCCGAAATCACGTTTGCACTCGGCGGGACGCCATTTTACACACATGAAACTATCCTAAAACCAAGGTTTGAGTCGGCTCGGGGTTCTAGTCTTTGGGCAGGACGATTGCGCGTATGTCGAAAAAGTGGTCTTTCTGATATAATTCGCGCCTTTTTTTGGCAGAGTAACCTTTCTTAAATGACCAGATTCTAATTCATTTATGCCGAAATCACGTTTGCACTCGGCGGGACGCCATTTTACACACATGAAACTATCCTAAAACCAAGGTTTGACTCGGCTCAGGGTTCTAGTCTTTGGGCAGGACGATTGCGCGTATGTCGAAAAAGTGGTCTTTCTGATATAATTCGCGCCTTTTCTTGACGGAGTAACCTTTCTTAAATGACCAGATTCTAATTCATTTATGTCGAAATCACGTTTGCACTCGGCGGGACGCCATTTTACACACACGAAACTATCCTAAAACCAAGGTTTGACTCGGCTCAGGGTTCTAGTCTTTGGGCAGGACGATTGCGCGTATGTCGAAAAAGTGGTCTTTCTGATATAATTCGCGCCTTTTCTTGGCAGAGTAACCTTTCTTAAATGACCAGATTCTAATTCATTTATGCCGAAATCACGTTTGCACTCGGCGGGACGCCATTTTACACACTTGAAACTATCCTAAAACCAAGGTTTGACTCGGCTCGGGGTTCTAGTCTTTGGGCAGGACGATTGCGCGTATGTCGAAAAAGTGGTCTTTCTGATATAATTCGTGCCTTTTCTTGGCAGAGTAACCTTTCTTAAATGACCAGATTCTAATTCATTTATGCCGAAATCACGTTTGCACTCGGCGGGACGCCATTTTACACACATGAAACTATCCTAAAACCAAGGTTTGACTCGGCTCGGGGTTCTAGTCTTTGGGCAGGACGATTGCGCGTATGTCGAAAAAGTGGTCTTTCTGATATAATTCGCGCCTTTTTTTGGCAGAGTAACCTTTCTTAAATGACCAGATTCTAATTCATTTATGCCGAAATCACGTTTGCACTCGGCGGGACGCCATTGTACACACATGAAACTATCCTAAAACCAAGGTTTGACTCGGCTCAGGGTTCTAGTCTTTGGGCAGGACGATTGCGCGTATGTCGAAAAAGTGGTCTTTCTGATATAATTCGCGCCTTTTCTTGACGGAGTAACCTTTCTTAAATGACCAGATTCTAATTCATTTATGTCGAAATCACGTTTGCACTCGGCGGGACGCCATTTTACACACACGAAACTATCCTAAAACCAAGGTTTTACTCGGCTCGGGGTTCTAGTCTTTGGGCAGGACGATTGCGCGTATGTCGAAAAAGTGGTCTTTCTGATATAATTCGCGCCTTTTCTTGGCAGAGTAACCTTTCTTAAATGACCAGATTCTAATTCATTTATGCCGAAATCACGTTTGCACTCGGCGGGACGCCATTTTACACACACGAAACTATCCTAAAACCAAGGTTTGACTCGGCTCGGGGTTCTAGTCTTTGGGCAGGACGATTGCGCGTATGTCGAAAAAGTGGTCTTTCTGATATAATTCGCGCCTTTTCTTGGCAGAGTAACCTTTCTTAAATGACCAGATTCTAATTCATTTATGCCGAAATCACGTTTGCACTCGGCGGGACGCCATTTTACACACATGAAACTATCCTAAAACCAAGGTTTGACTCGGCTCGGGGTTCTAGTCTTTGGGCAGGACGATTGCGCGTATGTCGAAAAAGTGGTCTTTCTGATATAATTCGCGCCTTTTCTTGACGGAGTAACCTTTCTTAAATGACATGATTCTAATTCATTTATGTCGAAATCACGTTTGCACTCGGCGGGACGCCATTTTACACACACGAAACTATCCTAAAACCAAGGTTTGACTCGGCTCAGGGTTCTAGTCTTTGGGCAGGACGATTGCGCGTATGTCGAAAAAGTGGTCTTTCTGATATAATTCGCGCCTTTTCTTGGCAGAGTAACCTTTCCTAAATGACCAGATTCTAATTCATTTATGCCGAAATCACGTTTGCACTCGGCGGGACGCCATTTTACACACATGAAACTATCCTAAAACCAAGGTTTGACTCGGCTCGGGGTTCTAGTCTTTGGGCAGGACGATTGCGCGTATGTCGAAAAAGTGGTCTTTCTGATATAATTCGCGCCTTTTCTTGGCAGAGTAACCTTTCTTAAATGACCAGATTCTAATTCATTTATGCCGAAATCACGTTTGCACTCGGCGGGACGCCATTTTACACACATGAAACTATCCTAAAACCAAGGTTTGACTCGGCTCGGGGTTCTAGTCTTTGGGCAGGACGACTGCGCGTATGTCGAAAAAGTGGTCTTTCTGATATTATTCGCGCCTTTTCTTGGCAGAGTAACCTTTCTTAAATGACCAGATTCTAATTCATTTATGCCGAAATCACGTTTGCACTCGGCGGGACGCCATTTTACACACACGAAACTATCCTAAAACCAAGGTTTGACTCGGCTCGGGGTTCTAGTCTTTGGGCAGGACGACTGCGCGTATGTCGAAAAAGTGGTCTTTCTGATATAATTCGCGCCTTTTCTTGGCAGAGTAACCTTTCTTAAATGACCAGATTCTAATTCATTTATGCCGAAATCACCTTTGCACTCGGCGGGACGCCATTTTACACACATGAAACTATCCTAAAACCAAGGTTTGACTCGGCTCGGGGTTCTAGTCTTTGGGCAGGACGATTGCGCGTATGTCAAAAAAGTGGTCTTTCTGATATAATTCGCGCCTTTTCTTGGCGGAGTAACCTTTCTTAAATGACCAGATTCTAATTCATTTATGTCGAAATCACGTTTGCACTCGGCGGGACGCCATTTTACACACATGACGCTATCCTAAAACCAAGGTTTGACTCGGCTCAGGGTTCTAGTCTTTGGGCAGGACGATTGCGCGTATGTCGAAAAAGTGGTCTTTCTGATATAATTCGCGCCTTTTCTTGGCAGAGTAACCTTTCTTAAATGACCAGATTCTAATTCATTTATGCCGAAATCACGTTTGCACTCGGCGGGACGCCATTTTACACACATGAAACTATCCTAAAACCAAGGTTTGACTCGGCTCGGGGTTCTAGTCTTTGGGCAGGACGATTGCGCGTATGTCGAAAAAGTGGTCTTTCTGATATAATTCGCGCCTTTTCTTGGCAGAGTAACCTTTCTTAAATGACCAGATTCTAATTCATTTATGCCGAAATCACGTTTGCACTCGGCGGGACGCCATTTTACACACATGAAACTATCCTAAAACCAAGGTTTGACTAGGCTCGGGGTTCTAGTCTTTGGGCAGGACGATTGCGCGTATGTCGAAAAAGTGGTCTTTCTGATATAATTCGCGCCTTTTCTTGGCAGAGTAACCTTTCTTAAATGACCAGATTCTAATTCATTTATGCCGAAATCACGTTTGCACTCGGCGGGACGCCATTTTACACACATGAAACTATCCTAAAACCAAGGTTTGACTCGGCTCAGGGTTCTAGTCTTTGGGCAGGACGATTGCGCGTATGTCGAAAAAGTGGTCTTTCTGATATAATTCGCGCCTTTTCTTGACGGAGTAACCTTTCTTAAATGACCAGATTCTAATTCATTTATGTCGAAATCACGTTTGCACTCGGCGGGACGCCATTTTACACACACGAAACTATACTAGAACCAAGGTTTGACTCGGCTCAGGGTTCTAGTCTTTGGGCAGGACGATTGCGCGTATGTCGAAAAAGTGGTCTTTCTGATATAATTCGCGCCTTTTCTTGGCAGAGTAACCTTTCTTAAATGACCAGATTCTAATTCATTTATGTCGAAATCACGTTTGCACTCGGCGGGACGCCATTGTACACACATGAAACTATCCTAAAACCAAGGTTTGACTCGGCTCGGGGTTCTAGTCTTTGGCAGGACGATTGCGCGTATGTCGAAAAAGTGGTCTTTCTGATATAATTCGCGCCTTTTCTTGGCAGAGTAACCTTTCTTAAATGACCAGATTCTAATTCATTTATGCCGAAATCACGTTTGCACTCGGCGGGACGCCATTTTACACACATGAAACTATCCTAAAACCAAGGTTTGACTCGGCTCGGGGTTCTAGTCTTTGGGCAGGACGATTGCGCGTATGTCGAAAAAGTGGTCTTTCTGATATAATTCGCCCCTTTTCTTGACGGAGTAACCTTTCTTAAATGACCAGATTCTAATTCATTTATGTCGAAATCACGTTTGCACTCGGCGGGACGCCATTTTACACACACGAAACTATCCTAAAACCAAGGTTTGACTCGGCTCAGGGTTCTAGTCTTTGGGCAGGACGATTGCGCGTATGTCGAAAAAGTGGTCTTTCTGATATAATTCGCGCCTTTTCTTGACGGAGTAACCTTTCTTAAATGACCAGATTCTAATTCATTTATGTCGAAATCACGTTTGCACTCGGCGGGACGCCATTTTACACACATGAAACTATCCTAAAACTAAGGTTTGACTCGGCTGGGGGTTCTAGTCTTTGGGCAGGACGATTGCGCGTATGTCGAAAAAGTGGTCTTTCTGATATAATTCGCTCCTTTTCTTGACGGAGCAACCTTTCTTAAATGACCAGATTCTAATTCATTTATGTCGAAATCACGTTTGCACTCGGCGGGACGCCATTTTACACACACGAAACTATCCTAAAACCAAGGTTTGACTCGGCTCAGGGTTCTAGTCTTTGGGCAGGACGATTGCGCGTATGTCGAAAAAGTGGTCTTTCTGATATAATTCGCGCCTTTTCTTGACGGAGTAACCTTTCTTAAATGACCAGATTCTAATTCATTTATGTCGAAATCACGTTTGCACTCGGCGGGACGCCATTTTACACACACGAAACTATCCTGAAACCAAGGTTTGACTCGGCTCAGGGTTCTAGTCTTTGGGCAGGACGATTGCGCGTATGTCGAAAAAGTGGTCTTTCTGATATAATTCGCGCCTTTTCTTGACGGAGTAACCTTTCTTAAATGACCAGATTCTAATTCATTTATGTCGAAATCACGTTTGCACTCGGCGGGACGCCATTTTACACACACGAAACTATCCTAAAACCAAGGTTTGACTCGGCTCAGGGTTCTAGTCTTTGGGCAGGACGATTGCGCGTATGTCGAAAAAGTGGTCTTTCTGATATAATTCGCGCCTTTTCTTGACGGAGTAACCTTTCTTAAATGACCAGATTCTAATTCATTTATGTCGAAATCACGTTTGCACTCGGCGGGACGCCATTTTACACACACGAAACTATCCTAAAACCAAGGTTTGACTCGGCTCAGGGTTCTAGTCTTTGGGCAGGACGATTGCGCGTATGTCGAAAAAGTGGTCTTTCTGATATAATTCGCGCCTTTTCTTGACGGAGTAACCTTTCTTAAATGACCAGATTCTAATTCATTTATGTCGAAATCACGTTTGCACTCGGCGGGACGCCATTTTACACACACGAAACTATCCTAAAACCAAGGTTTGACTCGGCTCAGGGTTCTAGTCTTTGGGCAGGACGATTGCGCGTATGTCGAAAAAGTGGTCTTTCTGATATAATTCGCGCCTTTTCTTGGCAGAGTAACCTTTCTTAAATGACCAGATTCTAATTCATTTATGTCGAAATCACGTTTGCACTCGGCGGGACGCCATTTTACACACATGAAGCTATCCTAAAACCAAGGTTTGACTCGGCTCAGGGTTCTAGTCTTTGGGCAGGACGATTGCGCGTATGTCGAAAAAGTGGTCTTTCTGATATAATTCGCGCCTTTTCTTGGCAGAGTAACCTTTCTTAAATGACCAGATTCTAATTCATTTATGCCGAAATCACGTTTGCACTCTGCGGGACGCCATTTTACACACTTGAAACTATCCTAAAACCAAGGTTTGACTCGGCTCGGGGTTCTAGTCTTTGGGCAGGACGATTGCGCGTATGTCGAAAAAGTGGTCTTTCTGATATAATTCGCGCCTTTTCTTGGCAGAGTAACCTTTCTTAAATGACCAGATTCTAATTCATTTATGCCGAAATCACGTTTGCACTCGGCGGGACGCCATTTTACACACATGAAACTATCCTAAAACCAAGGTTTGACTAGGCTCGGGGTTCTAGTCTTTGGGCAGGACGATTGCGCGTATGTCGAAAAAGTGGTCTTTCTGATATAATTCGCGCCTTTTCTTGGCAGAGTAACCTTTCTTAAATGACCAGATTCTAATTCATTTATGCCGAAATCACGTTTGCACTCGGCGGGACGCCATTTTACACACATGAAACTATCCTAAAACCAAGGTTTGACTCGGCTCAGGGTTCTAGTCTTTGGGCAGGACGATTGCGCGTATGTCGAAAAAGTGGTCTTTCTGATATAATTCGCGCCTTTTCTTGACGGAGTAACCTTTCTTAAATAACCAGATTCTAATTCATTTATGTCGAAATCACGTTTGCACTCGCGGGACGCCATTTTACACACACGAAACTATACTAGAACCAAGGTTTGACTCGGCTCAGGGTTCTAGTCTTTGGCAGGACGATTGCGCGTATGTCGAAAAAGTGGTCTTTCTGATATAATTCGCGCCTTTTCTTGACGGAGTAACCTTTCTTAAATGACCAGATTCTAATTCATTTATGTCGAAATCACGTTTGCACTCGGCGGGACGCCATTTTACACACACGAAACTATCCTAAAACCAAGGTTTGACTCGGCTCGGGGTTCTAGTCTTTGGGCAGGACGATTGCGCGTATGTCGAAAAAGTGGTCTTTCTGATATAATTCGCGCCTTTTCTTGCAGAGTAACCTTTCTTAAATGACCAGATTCTAATTCATTTATGCCGAAATCACGTATGCACTCGGCGGGACGCCATTTTACACACACGAAACTATCCTAAAACCAAGGTTTGACTCGGCTCGGGGTTCTAGTCTTTGGGCAGGACGATTGCGCGTATGTCGAAAAAGTGGCCTTTCTGATATAATTCGCGCCTTTTCTTGGCAGAGTAACCTTTCTTAAATGACCAGATTCTAATTCATTTATGTCGAAATCACGTTTGCACTCGGCGGGACGCCATTGTACACACATGAAACTATCCTAAAACCAAGGTTTGACTCGGCTCGGGGTTCTAGTCTTTGGGCAGGACGATTGCGCGTATGTCGAAAAAGTGGTCTTTCTGATATAATTCGCGCCTTTTCTTGGCAGAGTAACCTTTCTTAAATGACCAGATTCTAATTCATTTATGCCGAAATCACGTTTGCACTCGGCGGGACGCCATTTTACACACATGAAACTATCCTAAAACCAAGGTTTGACTCGGCTCGGGGTTCTAGTCTTTGGGCAGGACGATTGCGCGTATGTCGAAAAAGTGGTCTTTCTGATATAATTCGCCCCTTTTCTTGACGGAGTAACCTTTCTTAAATGACCAGATTCTAATTCATTTATGTCGAAATCACGTTTGCACTCGGCGGGACGCCATTTTACACACACGAAACTATCCTAAAACCAAGGTTTGACTCGGCTCAGGGTTCTAGTCTTTGGGCAGGACGATTGCGCGTATGTCGAAAAAGTGGTCTTTCTGATATAATTCGCGCCTTTTCTTGACGGAGTAACCTTTCTTAAATGACCAGATTCTAATTCATTTATGTCGAAATCACGTTTGCACTCGGCGGGACGCCATTTTACACACACGAAACTATCCTAAAACCAAGGTTTGACTCGGCTCAGGGTTCTAGTCTTTGGGCAGGACGATTGCGCGTATGTCGAAAAAGTGGTCTTTCTGATATAATTCGCGCCTTTTCTTGACGGAGTAACCTTTCTTAAATGACCAGATTCTAATTCATTTATGTCGAAATCACGTTTGCACTCGGCGGGACGCCATTTTACACACACGAAACTATCCTAAAACCAAGGTTTGACTCGGCTCAGGGTTCTAGTCTTTGGGCAGGACGATTGCGCGTATGTCGAAAAAGTGGTCTTTCTGATATAATTCGCGCCTTTTCTTGGCAGAGTAACCTTTCTTAAATGACCAGATTCTAATTCATTTATGCCGAAATCACGTTTGCACTCGGCGGGACGCCATTTTACACACATGAAACTATCCTAAAACCAAGGTTTGACTCGGCTCGGGGTTCTAGTCTTTGGGAAGGACGATTGCGCGTATGTCGAAAAAGTGGTCTTTCTGATATAGTTCGCACCTTTTCTTGGCGGAGTAACCTTTCTTAAATGACCAGATTCTAATTCGTTTATGTCGAAATCACGTTTGCACTCGGCGGGACGCCATTTTACACACATGAAACTATCCTAAAACCAAGGTTTGACTCGGCTCAGGGTTCTAGTCTTTGGGCAGGACGATTGCGCGTATGTCGAAAAAGTGGTCTTTCTGATGTAATTCGCGCCTTTTCTTGGCAGAGTAACCTTTCTTAAATGACCAGATTCTAACTCATTTATGCCGAAATCACGTTTGCACTCGGCGGGACGCCATTTTACACACATGAAACTATCCTAAAACCAAGGTTTGAATCGGCTCAGGGTTCTAGTCTTTGGGCAGGACGACTGCGCGTATGTCGAAAAAGTGGTCTTTCTGATGTAATTCGCGCCTTTTCTTGGCAGAGTAACCTTTCTTAAATGACCAGATTCTAATTTATTTATCCCGAAATCACGTTTGCACTCGGCGGGACGCCATTTTACACACATGAAACTATCCTAAAACCAAGGTTTGACTCGGCTCGGGGTTCTAGTCTTTGGGCAGGACGATTGCGCGTATGTCGAAAAAGTGGTCTTTCTGATATATTTCG
Source organism: Ixodes scapularis (assembly GCF_016920785.2). NCBI lineage: Eukaryota > Metazoa > Arthropoda > Arachnida > Ixodida > Ixodidae > Ixodes > Ixodes scapularis. The sequence goes on from NW_024609857.1 coordinate 162,753,673, forward strand.
CGCCTTTTCTTGGCAGAGTAACCTTTCTTAAATGACCAGATTCTAATTCATTTATGCCGAAATCACGTTTGCACTCGGCGGGACGCCATTTTACACACATGAAACTATCCTAAAACCAAGGTTTGACTCGGCTCAGGGTTCTAGTCTTTGGGCAGGACGATTGCGCGTATGTCGAAAAAGTGGTCTTTCTGATGTAATTCGCGCCTTTTCTTGGCAGAGTAACCTTTCTTAAATGACCAGATTCTAATTCATTTATGCCGAAATCACGTTTGCACTCGGCGGGACGCCATTTTACACACATGAAACTATCCTAAAACCAAGGTTTGACTCGGCTCAGGGTTCTAGTCTTTGGGCAGGACGACTGCGCGTATGTCGAAAAAGTGGTCTTTCTGATGTAATTCGCGCCTTTTCTTGGCAGAGTAACCTTTCTTAAATGACCAGATTCTAATTTATTTATCCCGAAATCACGTTTGCACTCGGCGGGACGCCATTTTACACACATGAAACTATCCTAAAACCAAGGTTTGACTCGGTTCAGGGTTCTAGTCTTTGGGCAGGACGACTGCGCGTATGTCGAAAAAGTGGTCTTTCTGATGTAATTCGCGCCTTTTCTTGGCAGAGTAACCTTTCTTAAATGACCAGATTCTAATTTATTTATCCCGAAATCACGTTTGCACTCGGCGGGACGCCATTTCACACACATGAAACTATCCTAAAACCAAGGTTTGACTCGGCTCGGGGTTCTAGTCTTTGGGCAGGACGATTGCGCGTATGTCGAAAAAGTGGTCTTTCTGATATAATTCGCGCCTTTTCTTGGCGGAGTAACCTTTCTTAAATGACCAGATTCTAATTCGTTTATGTCGAAATCACGTTTGCACTCGGCGGGACGCCATTTTGCACACATGAAACTATCCTAAAACCAAGGTTTGACTCGGCTCAGGGTTCTAGTCTTTGGGCAGGACGATTGCGCGTATGTCGAAAAAGTGGTCTTTCTGATGTAATTCGCGCCTTTTCTTGGCAGAGTAACCTTTCTTAAATGACCAGATTCTAATTCATTTATGCCGAAATCACGTTTGCACTCGGCGGGACGCCATTTTACACACATGAAACTATCCTAAAACCAAGGTTTGACTCGGCTCAGGGTTCTAGTCTTTGGGCAGGACGACTGCGCGTATGTCGAAAAAGTGGTCTTTCTGATATATTTGGCGCCTTTTCTTGGCAGAGTAACCTTCCTAAATGGCCAGATTCTAATTTATTTATGCCGAAATCGCGTTTGCACTCGGCGGGACGCTATTTTACACACATGAAACTATCCTAAAACCAAGGTTTGACTCGGCTCAGGGTTCTAGTCTTTGGGCAGGACGATTGCGCGTATGTCGAAAAAGTGGTCTTTCTGATGTAATTCGCGCCTTTTCTTGGCAGAGTAACCTTTATTAAATGACCAGATTCTAATTCATTTATGCCGAAATCACGTTTGCACTCGGCGGGACGCTATTTTACACACATGAAACTATCCTAAAACCAAGGTTTGACTCGGCTCAGGGTTCTAGTCTTTGGGCAGGACGATTGCGCGTATGTCGAAAAAGTGGTCTTTCGGATATATTTCGCGCCTTTTCTTGGCAGAGTAACCTTTCTTAAATGACCAGATTCTAATTTATTTATGCCGAAATCACGTTTGCACTCGGCGGGACGCTATTTTACACACATGAAACTATCCTAAAACCAAGGTTTGACTCGGCTCAGGGTTCTAGTCTTTGGGCAGGACGATTGCGCGTATGTCGAAAAAGTGGTCTTTCTGATATATTTCGCGCCTTTTCTTGGCAGAGTAACCTTTCTTAAATGACCAGATTCTAATTTATTTATGCCGAAATCACGTTTGCACTCGGCGGGACGCTATTTTCCACACATGAAACTATCCTAAAACCAAGGTTTGACTCGGCTCAGGGTTCTAGTCTTTGGGCAGGACGATTGCGCGTATGTCGAAAAAGTGGTCTTTCTGATGCAATTCGCGCCTTTTCTTGGCAGAGTTACCTTTCTTAAATGACCAGATTCTAATTCATTTATGCCGAAATCACGTTTGCACTCGGCGGGACGCTATTTTACACACATGAAACTATCCTAAAACCAAGGTTTGACTCGGCTCGGGGTTCTAGTCTTTGGGCAGGACGATTGCGCGTATGTCGAAAAAGTGGTCTTTCTGATATATTTCGCGCCTTTTCTTGGCAGAGTAACCTTTCTTAAATGACCAGATTCTAATTTATTTATGCCGAAATCACGTTTGCATTCGGCGGGACGCTATTTTACACACATGAAACTATCCTAAAACCAAGGTTTGACTCGGCTCAGGGTTCTAGTCTTTGGGCAGGACGATTGCGCGTATGTCGAAAAACTGGTCTTTCTGATGTAATTCGCGCCTTTTCTTGGCAGAGTAACCTTTCTTAAATGACCAGATTCTAATTCATTTATGCCGAAATCACGTTTGCACTCGGCGGGACGCTGTTTTACACACATGAAACTATCCTAAAACCAAGGTTTGACTCGGCTCAGGGTTCTAGTCTTTGGGCAGGACGATTGCGCGTATATCGAAAAAGTGGTCTTTCTGTTATATTTCGCGCCTTTTCTTGGCAGAGTAACCTTTCTTAAATGACCAGATTCTAATTTATTTATGCCGAAATCGCATTTGCACTCGGCGGGACGCTATTTTACACACATGAAACTATCCTAAAACCAAGGTTTGACTCGGCTCGGGGTTCTAGTCTTTGGGCAGGACGATTGCGCGTATGTCGAAAAAGTGGTCTTTCTGATACAATTCGCGCCTTTTCTTGGCAGAGTAACCTTTCTTAAATGACCAGATTCTAATTCATTTATGCCGAAATCACGTTTGCACTCGGCGGGACGCCATTTTACACACATGAAACTATCCTAAAACCAAGGTTTGACTCGGCTCGGGGTTCTAGTCTTTGGGCAGGACGATTGCGCGTATGTCGAAAAAGTGGTCTTTCTGATATAATTCGCCCCTTTTCTTGACGGAGTAACCTTTCTTAAATGACCAGATTCTAATTCATTTATGTCGAAATCACGTTTGCACTCGGCGGGACGCCATTTTACACACACGAAACTATCCTAAAACCAAGGTTTGACTCGGCTCAGGGTTCTAGTCTTTGGGCAGGACGATTGCGCGTATGTCGAAAAAGTGGTCTTTCTGATATAATTCGCCCCTTTTCTTGACGGAGTAACCTTTCTTAAATGACCAGATTCTAATTCATTTATGTCGAAATCACGTTTGCACTCGGCGGGACGCCATTTTACACACACGAAACTATCCTAAAACCAAGGTTTGACTCGGCTCGGGGTTCTAGTCTTTGGGCAGGACGATTGCGCGTATGTCGAAAAAGTGGTCTTTCTGATATAATTCGCCCCTTTTCTTGGCAGAGTAACCTTTCTTAAATGACCAGATTCTAATTCATTTATGTCGAAATCACGTTTGCACTCGGCGGGACGCCATTTTACACACACGAAACTATCCTAAAACCAAGGTTTGACTCGGCTCAGGGTTCTAGTCTTTGGGCAGGACGATTGCGCGTATGTCGAAAAAGTGGTCTTTCTGATATAATTCGCGCCTTTTCTTGACGGAGTAACCTTTCTTAAATGACCAGATTCTAATTCATTTATGTCGAAATCACGTTTGCACTCGGCGGGACGCCATTTTACACACATGAAACTATCCTAAAACCAAGGTTTGACTCGGCTCGGGGTTCTAGTCTTTGGGCAGGACGATTGCGCGTATGTCGAAAAAGTGGTCTTTCTGATATAATTCGCCCCTTTTCTTGACGGAGTAACCTTTCTTAAATGACCAGATTCTAATTCATTTATGTCGAAATCACGTTTGCACTCGGCGGGACGCCATTTTACACACACGAAACTATCCTAAAACCAAGGTTTGACTCGGCTCAGGGTTCTAGTCTTTGGGCAGGACGATTGCGCGTATGTCGAAAAAGTGGTCTTTCTGATATAATTCGCGCCTTTTCTTGACGGAGTAACCTTTCTTAAATGACCAGATTCTAATTCATTTATGTCGAAATCACGTTTGCACTCGGCGGGACGCCATTTTACACACACGAAACTATCCTAAAACCAAGGTTTGACTCGGCTCAGGGTTCTAGTCTTTGGGCAGGACGACTGCGCGTATGTCGAAAAAGTGGTCTTTCTGATATAATTCGCGCCTTTTCTTGGCAGAGTAACCTTTCTTAAATGACCAGATTCTAATTTATTTATCCCGAAATCACGTTTGCACTCGGCGGGACGCCATTTTACACACATGAAACTATCCTAAAACCAAGGTTTGACTCGGCTCGGGGCTCTAGTCTTTGGGCAGGACGATTGCGCGTATGTCGAAAAAGTGGTCTTTCTGATATAATTCGCGCCTTTTCTTGGCGGAGTAACCTTTCTTAAATGACCAGATTCTAATTCGTTTATGTCGAAATCACGTTTGCACTCGGCGGGACGCCATTTTACACACATGAAACTATCCTAAAACCAAGGTTTGACTCGGCTCAGGGTTCTAGTCTTTGGGCAGGACGATTGCGCGTATGTCGAAAAAGTGGTCTTTCTGATGTAATTCGCGCCTTTTCTTGGCAGAGTAACCTTTCTTAAATGACCAGATTCTAATTCATTTATGCCGAAATCACGTTTGCACTCGGCGGGACGCCATTTTACACACATGAAACTATCCTAAAACCAAGGTTTGACTCGGCTCAGGGTCCTAGTCTTTGGGCAGGACGATTGCGCGTATGTCGAAAAAGTGGTCTTTCTGATGTAATTCGCGCCTTTTCTTGGCAGAGTAACCTTTCTTAAATGACCAGATTCTAATTCATTTATGCCAAAATCACGTTTGCACTCGGCGGGACGCCATTTTACACACATGAAACTATCCTAAAACCAAGGTTTGACTCGGCTCAGGGTTCTAGTCTTTGGGCAGGACGATTGCGCGTATGTCGAAAAAGTGGTCTTTCTGATGTAATTCGCGCCTTTTCTTGGCAGAGTAACCTTTCTTAAATGACCAGATTCTAATTCATTTATGCCGAAATCACGTTTGCACTCGGCGGGACGCCATTTTACACACATGAAACTATCCTAAAACCAAGGTTTGACTCGGCTCAGGGTTCTAGTCTTTGGGCAGGACGATTGCGCGTATGTCGAAAAAGTGGTCTTTCTGATGTAATTCGCGCCTTTTCTTGGCGGAGTAACCTTTCTTAAATGACCAGATTCTAATTCGTTTATGTCGAAATCACGTTTGCACTCGGCGGGACGCCATTTTACACACATGAAACTATCCTAAAACCAAGGTTTGACTCGGCTCAGGGTTCTAGTCTTTGGGCAGGACGATTGCGCGTATGTCGAAAAAGTGGTCTTTCTGATATAATTCGCGCCTTTTCTTGGCGGAGTAACCTTTCTTAAATGACCAGATTCTAATTCGTTTATGTCGAAATCACGTTTGCACTCGGCGGGACGCCATTTTACACACATGAAACTATCCTAAAACCAAGTTTGACTCGGCTCAGGGTTCTAGTCTTTGGGCAGGACGATTGCGCGTATGTCGAAAAAGTGGTCTTTCTGATGTAATTCGCGCCTTTTCTTGGCAGAGTAACCTTTCTTAAATGACCAGATTCTAATTCATTTATGCCGAAATCACGTTTGCACTCGGCGGGACGCCATTTTACACACATGAAACTATCCTAAAACCAAGGTTTGACTCGGCTCGGGGTTCTAGTCTTTGGGCAGGACGATTGCGCGTATGTCGAAAAAGTGGTCTTTCTGATATAATTCGCGCCTTTTCTTGGCCGAGTAACCTTTCTTAAATGACCAGATTCTAATTTATTTATGCCGAAATCACGTTTGCACTCGGCGGACGCCATTTTACACACATGAAACTATCCTAAAACCAAGGTTTGACTCGGCTCAGGGTTCTAGTCTTTGGGCAGGACGATTGCGCGTATGTCGAAAAAGTGGTCTTTCTGATGTAATTCGCGCCTTTTCTTGGCAGAGTAACCTTTCTTAAATGACCAGATTCTAATTCATTTATGCCGAAATCACGTTTGCACTCGGCGGGACGCCATTTTACACACATGAAACTATCCTAAAACCAAGGTTTGACTCGGCTCAGGGTTCTAGTCTTTGGGCAGGACGATTGCGCGTATGTCGAAAAAGTGGTCTTTCTGATGTATTTCGCGCCTTTTCTTGGCAGAGTAACCTTTCTTAAATGACCAGATTCTAATTCATTTATGCCGAAATCACGTTTGCACTCGGCGGGACGCCATTTTACACACATGAAACTATCCTAAAACCAAGGTTTGACTCGGCTCGGGGTTCTAGTCTTTGGGCAGGACGATTGCGCGTATGTCGAAAAAGTGGTCTTTCTGATATAATTCGCGCCTTTTCTTGGCAGAGTAACGTTTCTTAAATGACCAGATTCTAATTCGTTTATGTCGAAATCACGTTTGCACTCGGCGGGACGCCATTTTACACACATGAAACTATCCTAAAACCAAGGTTTGACTCGGCTCAGGGTTCTAGTCTTTGGGCAGGACGACTGCGCGTATGTCGAAAAAGTGGTCTTTCTGATGTAATTCGCGCCTTTTCTTGGCAGAGTAACCTTTCTTAAATGACCAGATTCTAATTTATTTATCCCGAAATCACGTTTGCACTCGGCGGGACGCCATTTTACACACATGAAACTATCCTAAAACCAAGGTTTGACTCGGCTCGGGGTTCTAGTCTTTGGGCAGGACGATTGCGCGTATGTCGAAAAAGTGGTCTTTCTGATATAATTCGCGCCTTTTCTTGGCGGAGTGACCTTTCTTAAATTACCAGATTCTAATTCATTTATGCCGAAATCACGTTTGCACTCGGCGGGACGCCATTTTACACACATGAAACTATCCTAAAACCAAGATTTGACTCGGCTCGGGGTTCTAGTCTTTGGGCAGGACGATTGCGCGTATGTCGAAAAAGTGGTCTTTCTGATGTAATTCGCGCCTTTTCTTGGCAGAGTAACCTTTCTTAAATGACCAGATTCTCATTCATTTATGCCGAAATCACGTTTGCACTCGGCGGGACGCCATTTTACACACATGAAACTATCCTAAAACCAAGGTTTGACTCGGCTCAGGGTTCTAGTCTTTGGGCAGGACGATTGCGCGTATGTCGAAAAAGTGGTCTTTCTGATGTAATTCGCGCCTTTTCTTGGCAGAGTAACCTTTCTTAAATGACCAGATTCTAATTCATTTATGCCGAAATCACGTTTGCACTCGGCGGGACGCCATTTTACACACATGAAACTATCCTAAAACCAAGGTTTGACTCGGCTCAGGGTTCTAGTCTTTGGGCAGGACGATTGCGCGTATGTCGAAAAAGTGGTCTTTCTGATGTAATTCGCGCCTTTTCTTGGCGGAGTAACCTTTCTTAAATGACCAGATTCTAATTCGTTTATGTCGAAATCACGTTTGCACTCGGCGGGACGCCATTTTACACACATGAAACTATCCTAAAACCAAGGTTTGACTCGGCTCAGGGTTCTAGTCTTTGGGCAGGACGATTGCGCGTATGTCGAAAAAGTGGTCTTTCTGATATAATTCGCGCCTTTTCTTGGCGGAGTAACCTTTCTTAAATGACCAGATTCTAATTCGTTTATGTCGAAATCACGTTTGCACTCGGCGGGACGCCATTTTACACACATGAAACTATCCTAAAACCAAGGTTTGACTCGGCTCAGGGTTCTAGTCTTTGGGCAGGACGATTGCGCGTATGTCGAAAAAGTGGTCTTTCTGATGTAATTCGCGCCTTTTCTTGGCAGAGTAACCTTTCTTAAATGACCAGATTCTAATTCATTTATGCCGAAATCACGTTTGCACTCGGCGGGACGCCATTTTACACACATGAAACTATCCTAAAACCAAGGTTTGACTCGGCTCGGGGTTCTAGTCTTTGGGCAGGACGATTGCGCGTATGTCGAAAAAGTGGTCTTTCTGATATAATTCGCGCCTTTTCTTGGCCGAGTAACCTTTCTTAAATGACCAGATTCTAATTTATTTATGCCGAAATCACGTTTGCACTCGGCGGGACGCCATTTTACACACATGAAACTATCCTAAAACCAAGGTTTGACTCGGCTCAGGGTTCTAGTCTTTGGGCAGGACGATTGCGCGTATGTCGAAAAAGTGGTCTTTCTGATGTAATTCGCGCCTTTTCTTGGCAGAGTAACCTTTCTTAAATGACCAGATTCTAATTCATTTATGCCGAAATCACGTTTGCACTCGGCGGGACGCCATTTTACACACATGAAACTATCCTAAAACCAAGGTTTGACTCGGCTCAGGGTTCTAGTCTTTGGGCAGGACGATTGCGCGTATGTCGAAAAAGTGGTCTTTCTTATGTATTTCGCGCCTTTTCTTGGCAGAGTAACCTTTCTTAAATGACCAGATTCTAATTCATTTATGCCGAAATCACGTTTGCACTCGGCGGGACGCCATTTTACACACATGAAACTATCCTAAAACCAAGGTTTGACTCGGCTCGGGGTTCTAGTCTTTGGGCAGGACGATTGCGCGTATGTCGAAAAAGTGGTCTTTCTGATATAATTCGCGCCTTTTCTTGGCAGAGTAACGTTTCTTAAATGACCAGATTCTAATTCGTTTATGTCGAAATCACGTTTGCACTCGGCGGGACGCCATTTTACACACATGAAACTATCCTAAAACCAAGGTTTGACTCGGCTCAGGGTTCTAGTCTTTGGGCAGGACGACTGCGCGTATGTCGAAAAAGTGGTCTTTCTGATGTAATTCGCGCCTTTTCTTGGCAGAGTAACCTTTCTTAAATGACCAGATTCTAATTTATTTATCCCGAAATCACGTTTGCACTCGGCGGGACGCCATTTTACACACATGAAACTATCCTAAAACCAAGGTTTGACTCGGCTCGGGGTTCTAGTCTTTGGGCAGGACGATTGCGCGTATGTCGAAAAAGTGGTCTTTCTGATATAATTCGCGCCTTTTCTTGGCGGAGTAACCTTTCTTAAATTACCAGATTCTAATTCATTTATGCCGAAATCACGTTTGCACTCGGCGGGACGCCATTTTACACACATGAAACTATCCTAAAACCAAGATTTGACTCGGCTCGGGGTTCTAGTCTTTGGGCAGGACGATTGCGCGTATGTCGAAAAAGTGGTCTTTCTGATGTAATTCGCGCCTTTTCTTGGCAGAGTAACCTTTCTTAAATGACCAGATTCTCATTCATTTATGCCGAAATCACGTTTGCACTCGGCGGGACGCTATTTTACACACATGAAACTATCCTAAAACCAAGGTTTGACTCGGCTCAGGGTTCTAGTCTTTGGGCAGGACGATTGCGCGTATGTCGAAAAAGTGGTCTTTCTGATATATTTCGCGCCTTTTCTTGGCAGAGTAACCTTCCTAAATGACCAGATTCTAATTTATTTATGCCGAAATCGCGTTTGCACTCGGCGGGACGCTATTTTACACACATGAAACTATCCTAAAACCAAGGTTTGACTCGGCTCAGGGTTCTAGTCTTTGGGCAGGACGATTGCGCGTATGTCGAAAAAGTGGTCTTTCTGATGTAATTCGCGCCTTTTCTTGGCAGAGTAACCTTTCTTAAATGACCAGATTCTAATTCATTTATGCCGAAATGCACGTTTGCACTCGGCGGGACGCTATTTTACACACATGAAACTATCCTAAAACCAAGGTTTGACTCGGCTCGGGGTTCTAGTCTTTGGGCAGGACGATTGCGCGTATGTCGAAAAAGTGGTCTTTCTGATATATTTCGCGCCTTTTCTTGGCAGAGTAACCTTTCTTAAATGACCAGATTCTAATTTATTTATGCCGAAATCACGTTTGCACTCGGCGAGACGCTATTTTACTTACATGAAACTATCCTAAAACCAAGGTTTGACTCGGCTCAGGGTTCTAGTCTTTGGGCAGGACGATTGCGCGTATGTCGAAAAAGTGGTCTTTCTGATATATTTCGCGCCTTTTCTTGGCAGAGTAACCTTTCTTAAATGACCAGATTCTAATTTATTTATGCCGAAATCACGTTTGCACTCGGCGGGACGCTATTTTGCACACATGAAACTATCCTAAAACCAAGGTTTGACTCGGCTCAGGGTTCTAGTCTTTGGGCAGGACGATTGCGCGTATGTCGAAAAAGTGGTCTTTCTGATGTAATTCGCGCCTTTTCTTGGCAGAGTAACCTTTCTTAAATGACCAGATTCTAATTCATTTATGCCGAAATCACGTTTGCACTCGGCGGGACGCTATTTTACACACATGAAACTATCCTAAAACCAAGGTTTGACTCGGCTCGGGGTTCTAGTCTTTGGGCAGGACGATTGCGCGTATGTCGAAAAAGTGGTCTTTCTGATATATTTCGCGCCTTTTCTTGGCAGAGTAACCTTTCTTAAATGACCAGATTCTAATTTATTTATGCCGAAATCACGTTTGCATTCGGCGGGACGCTATTTTACACACATGAAACTATCCTAAAACCAAGGTTTGACTCGGCTCAGGGTTCTAGTCTTTGGGCAGGACGATTGCGCGTATGTCGAAAAAGTGGTCTTTCTGATGTAATTCGCGCCTTTTCTTGGCAGAGTAACCTTTCTTAAATGACCAGATTCTAATTCATTTATGCCGAAATCACGTTTGCACTCGGCGGGACGCTATTTTACACACATGAAACTATCCTAAAACCAAGGTTTGACTCGGCTCAGGGTTCTAGTTTTTGGGCAGGACGATTGCGCGTATGTCGAAAAAGTGGTCTTTCTGATATATTTCGCGCCTTTTCTTGGCAGAGTAACCTTTCTTAAATGACCAGATTCTAATTTATTTATGCCGAAATCGCGTTTGCACTCGGCGGGACGCTATTTTACACACATGAAACTATCCTAAAACCAAGGTTTGACTCGGCTCGGGGTTCTAGTCTTTGGGCAGGACGATTGCGCGTATGTCGAAAAAGTGGTCTTTCTGATACAATTCGCGCCTTTTCTTGGCAGAGTAACCTTTCTTAAATGACCAGATTCTAATTTATTTATGCCGAAATCACGTTTGCACTCGGCGGGACGCTATTTTACACACATGAAACTATCCTAAAACCAAGGTTTGACTAGGCTCGGGGTTCTAGTCTTTGGGCAGGACGATTGCGCGTATGTCGAAAAAGTGGTCTTTCGATATAATTCGCGCCTTTTCTTGGCAGAGTAACCTTTCTTAAATGACCAGATTCTAATTTATTTATGCCGAAATCGCGTTTGCACTCGGCGGGACGCTATTTTACACACATGAAACTATCCTAAAACCAAGGTTTGACTCGGCTCGGGGTTCTAGTCTTTGGGCAGGACGATTGCGCGTATGTCGAAAAAGTGGTCTTTCTGATATAATTCGCGCCTTTTCTTGGCAGAGTAACCTTTCTTAAATGACCAGATTCTAATTCATTTATGCCGAAATCACGTTTGCACTCGGCGGGACGCTATTTTACACACATGAAACTATCCTAAAACCAAGGTTTGACTCGGCTCGGGGTTCTAGTCTTTGGGCAGGACGATTGCGCGTATGTCGAAAAAGTGGTCTTTCTGATATATTTCGCGCCTTTTCTTGGCAGAGTAACCTTTCTTAAATGACCAGATTCTAATTTATTTATGCCGAAATCGCGTTTGCACTCGGCGGGACGCTATATTACACACATGAAACTATCCTAAAACCAAGGTTTGACTCGGCTCGGGGTTCTAGTCTTTGGGCAGGACGATTGCGCGTATGTCGAAAAAGTGGTCTTTCTGATATAATTCGCGCCTTTTCTTGGCAGAGTAACCTTTCTTAAATGACCAGATTCTAATTTATTTATGCCGAAATCACGTTTGCACTCGGCGGGACGCTATTTTACACACATGAAACTATCCTAAAACCAAGGTTTGACTAGGCTCGGGGTTCTAGTCTTTGGGCAGGACGATTGCGCGTATGTCGAAAAAGTGGTCTTTCTGATATAATTCGCGCCTTTTCTTGGCAGAGTAACCTTTCTTAAATGACCAGATTCTAATTTATTTATGCCGAAATCGCGTTTGCACTCGGCGGGACGCTATTTTACACACATGAAACTATCCTAAAACCAAGGTTTGACTCGGCTCGGGGTTCTAGTCTTTGGGCAGGACGATTGCGCGTATGTCGAAAAAGTGGTCTTTCTGATATAATTCGCGCCTTTTCTTGGCAGAGTAACCTTTCTTAAATGACCAGATTCTAATTTATTTATGCCGAAATCGCGTTTGCACTCGGCGGGACGCTATTTTACACACATGAAACTATCCTAAAACCAAGGTTTGACTCGGCTCGGGGTTCTAGTCTTTGGGCAGGACGATTGCGCGTATGTCGAAAAAGTGGTCTTTCTGATATAATTCGCGCCTTTTCTTGGCAGAGTAACCTTTCTTAAATGACCAGATTCTAATTTATTTATGCCGAAATCGCGTTTGCACTCGGCGGGACGCTATTTTACACACATGAAACTATCCTAAAACCAAGGTTTGACTCGGCTCGGGGTTCTAGTCTTTGGGCAGGACGATTGCGCGTATGTCGAAAAAGTGGTCTTTCTGATATAATTCGCGCCTTTTCTTGGCAGAGTAACCTTTCTTAAATGACCAGATTCTAATTTATTTATGCCGAAATCGCGTTTGCACTCGGCGGGACGCTATTTTACACACATGAAACTATCCTAAAACCAAGATTTGACTCGGCTCGGGGTTCTAGTCTTTGGGCAGGACGATTGCGCGTATGTCGAAAAAGTGGTCTTTCTGATATAATTCGCGCCTTTTCTTGGCAGTGTAACCTTTCTTAAATGACGAGATTCTAATTTATTTATGCCGAAATCGCGTTTGCGCTCGGTGGGACGCTATTTTACACACATGAAACTATCCTAAAACCAAGGTTTGACTCGGCTCGGGGTTCTAGTCTTTGGGCAGGACGATTGCGCGTATGTCGAAAAAGTAGTCTTTCTGATATAATTCGCGCCTTTTCTTGGCAGAGTAACCTTTCTTAAATGACCAGATTCTAATTTATTTATGCCGAAATCACGTTTGCACTCGGCGGGACGCTATTTTACACACATGAAACTATCCTAAAACCAAGGTTTGACTAGGCTCGGGGTTCTAGTCTTTGGGCAGGACGATTGCGCGTATGTCGAAAAAGTGGTCTTTCTGATATAATTCGCGCCTTTTCTTGGCAGAGTAACCTTTCTTAAATGACCAGATTCTAATTTATTTATGCCGAAATCGCGTTTGCACTCGGCGGGACGCTATTTTACACACATGAAACTATCCTAAAACCAAGGTTTGACTCGGCTCAGGGTTCTAGTCTTTGGGCAGGACGATTGCGCGTATGTCGAAAAAGTGGTCTTTCTGATATAATTCGCGCCTTTTCTTGGCAGAGTAACCTTTCTTAAATGACCAGATTCTAATTTATTTATGCCGAAATCGCGTTTGCACTCGGCGGGACGCTATTTTACACACATGAAACTATCCTAAAACCAAGGTTTGACTCGGCTCGGGGTTCTAGTCTTTGGGCAGGACGATTGCGCGTATGTCGAAAAAGTGGTCTTTCTGATATAATTCGCGCCTTTTCTTGGCAGAGTAACCTTTCTTAAATGACCAGATTCTAATTTATTTATGCCGAAATCGCGTTTGCACTCGGCGGGACGCTATTTTACACATATGAAACTATCCTAAAACCAAGGTTTGACTCGGCTCGGGGTTCTAGTCTTTGGGCAGGACGATTGCGCGTATGTCGAAAAAGTGGTCTTTCTGATATAATTCGCGCCTTTTCTTGGCAGAGTAACCTTTCTTAAATGACCAGATTCTAATTTATTTATGCCGAAATCGCGTTTGCACTTGGCGGGACGCTATTTTACACACATGAAACTATCCTAAAACCAAGGTTTGACTCGGCTCGGGGTTCTAGTCTTTGGGCAGGACGATTGCGCGTATGTCGAAAAAGTGGTCTTTCTGATATAATTCGCGCCTTTTCTTGGCAGTGTAACCTTTCTTAAATGACCAGATTCTAATTTATTTATGCCGAAATCGCGTTTGCGCTCGGCGGGACGCTATTTTACACACATGAAACTATCCTAAAACCAAGGTTTGACTCGGCTCGGGGTTCTAGTCTTTGGGCAGGACGATTGCGCGTATGTCGAAAAAGTAGTCTTTCTGATATAATTCGCGCCTTTTCTTGGCAGAGTAACCTTTCTTAAATGACCAGATTCTAATTTATTTATGCCGAAATCACGTTTGCACTCGGCGGGACGCTATTTTACACACATGAAACTATCCTAAAACCAAGGTTTGACTAGGCTCGGGGTTCTAGTCTTTGGGCAGGACGATTGCGCGTATGTCGAAAAAGTGGTCTTTCTGATATAATTTGCGCCTTTTCTTGGCAGAGTAACCTTTCTTAAATGACCAGATTCTAATTCATTTATGTCGAAATCACGTTTGCACTCGGCGGGACGCCATTTTACACACATGAAACTATCCTAAAACCAAGGTTTGACTCGGCTCGGGGTTCTAGTCTTTGGGCAGGACGATTGCGCGTATGTCAAAAAAGTGGTCTTTCTGATATAATTCGCGCCTTTTCTTGGCAGAGTAACCTTTCTTAAATGACCAGATTCTAATTTATTTATGCCGAAATCGCGTTTGCACTCGGCGGGACGCTATTTTACACACATGAAACTATCCTAAAACCAAGGTTTGACTCGGCTCGGGGTTCTAGTCTTTGGGCAGGACGATTGCGCGTATGTCGAAAAAGTGGTCTTTCTGATATAATTCGCGCCTTTTCTTGGCAGAGTAACCTTTCTTAAATGACCAGATTCTAATTTATTTATGCCGAAATCGCGTTTGCACTCGGCGGGACGCTATTTTACACACATGAAACTATCCTAAAACCAAGGTTTGACTCGGCTCGGGGTTCTAGTCTTTGGGCAGGACGATTGCGCGTATGTCGAAAATGTGGTCTTTCTGATATAATTCGCGCCTTTTCTTGGCAGAGTAACCTTTCTTAAATGACCAGATTCTAATTTATTTATGCCGAAATCACGTTTGCACTCGGCGGGACGCTATTTTACACACATGAAACTATCCTAAAACCAAGGTTTGACTCGGCTCGGGGTTCTAGCCTTTGGGCAGGACGATTCCGCGTATGTCGAAGAAGTGGTCTTTCCGATATAATTCCCGGGTTTCTTGGCTGTTGGAACTTTTTTTTTAAAACCCTACTATAATTTATTTACACAGAAATTGCGTTTGCACTCGTCGTGACACTCTTGTGCAACATGGAACTATCGTATATCTAGGGTGTATACTTTCTGGTGTTTATTTATGACGAAAATCGGCGGATGTTTATCAGTGTTTATTTATTTCTAGAATACCAGTGGTTTTCGCTGAATTCTCTCGTGCAGGTGCTAAAACGGTGATTATCGGGAGGAAAAATTGCGAACGTAAACAACCACTGAAGACGAAGAACAGTTCAAATTTTATTTACATCTTTTACAGAATCTCTTTCACATAATTCTCCCGTTCTGACTTGTATAGGACAAGGGCATTGAGGAGGTTGTCATCTCAAGAGAACAAGAGCACCGGCTGTAGCTGGCCTCTCGGTCCACTAATAGTAATCGTCAAGGTCGATGACCCAAGAAGTCGCTGGCCTTAGGGAACAGTAGAAGAAAGCTACTGTTCTCCAAGAGTCCAAGAACACGTAGGTCACAAAAGAAAGACAGGCAAAATGCATGATTCCGGGCAAGATAATGTGTTTGACGAAAGTTCGTGTTGAACTTTTTAAGTGAAAAAAAAAACGACAAAAACATTGCTAGAGAAAAATTATATGGAAACCGGGGTATTTTTGTTTTGAACGATTTTCTTATTTCCGTCGCCGGCGGATGTTTATCGGTTAAAACTACAGGATTTATCAGTGAAAAAAAAAAAAGAAAAAAAAGAAACCAGCGTTTGCTCGAAAATATGTAAAAACCGGTGTTTTTGGGCTTTGACCGATTTCATACTTTCGACACCGGCGAATGCGAATCGGTGTTTTTCGGTTAAAACCGGAAAATATATAGACTACGGTATATTCAAGGTTTGACACAGCTAGGAGTTCTAGCCTTTGGGTATAGGAATGCGCGTTCATCGAAAAACTGGGATTTCAGATCCATATCTCGCCTTTTTAGCTGTCTTACCGAGGTTTGAACCCCACGAGGGGTTCAAACCTCGTGCGGTATCTGCGTGTTTTGCCACTTTCCACGCAGCGGCCACGTGTAAGACGGTGGTACATTTTAATGGAACTAAGATACAGATAAAATAACTATTAATTCTAAACCCGGGCTCAAACCTTGAGTACTGTGACCTAGGTATTATAGGCTTTGTTTATGTAAAAGTGATGGTTAAGAAGTTTTTTTCTCATGTGTTAATTCGGCGCACCACAATCTTCAATATGCTATTTGCAAGCCGTAAACAGGTTGCGCAGCATTCCCTTTAAATATTCGGAGCAATGGCGGTCTACTTTAAAGTTAATTAAACTAAAAATGAAAGTTACTAAAAGATAGCTGAGTCCCTTGGCAACCTGTTACTGATGAGTGCAATCCAGTATGGGAGGATGTTTTCTGTAGAACAACGATCTTTCATTAAAACTCGGTCTTTTTCTTCGGGTCTTGCCATAGACGCAATGTAAATATTTTTGATCGTCATTTGGCTGTGTATAACGTGGTCGTACGATTTCTAAATTTTTCCCAAAAAGTTCGGACACCGCACCTAACACAACCTTAATGAGTGCAAAGCGATTATTGGCCGAGTTTTTGAGTAAGTGAATATAAACGGCTTTCGCCCATTGAGTTACGGTGGCCCCCGCTTTTGGTAGCCGATAGATGGCGCAAGTTGTAGGGCACCAGAATATATGGCACAACCAACAAAAGATGAAGATTTCGACCCATCAGTATAGAATTCAGTATAATCTATATATCTCTCCTGTAATGACTGAAACTCCTGCGGCAGGGCTTGATGGGAAATAGCCCGTTTATTATACTTTGTGAGCGACCAGTCGCAGAAGATCGGCACTTCGTCCCACGGAGCAACTTTTTCTTTGTGCTTTAGTATGACTGCATCCTTGAGTGGAAACTGAAGGAAGGCACAAAGGCTTTGAATGCGGAAGTTAATAGGACGAACAACACATGGTTTGTTTTCAAAAAGTTGGGAGAATCGACAGGTACGGATGGTACTGTAAGATGGATGTTGTGGGTTAAAATAGACCCTGCAAGCGTAAGAAAGGCTAAGGTACTGTCTCCGCTTCCCAAGAGACATCTGAAAGGTGTCTGCATACAAACTCAACACAGGTGATGTGCGAAAAGCACCCGTAGCCAACAAGTCTGTTGAGAGAAATAGTGATGAATGCGAGGGGATATCCGATGCGGTGGCAAGATGAATAAATCTTGCAGGCTGCCATTGAATATAATAAACCTGTGAAGGAGACAAACAGTACTAATTTGACTAATTGAACGCAGGGGTGTTAGTAAAAAAACTCCATTGAAGTTCAGTGTGCAAGCAAACCTAAAATATAGAATAAAGTGAGTAGCCCAATTCTGATGCAAATCTGGACTGGATGCGAGCTATTTAATGTGTGGGTCCCAGTCCGAGGATGCATATTCTAGTTTTGGACACACTATTTTAACATACGCAATGAACTTGACAGATGAAGAAACCAGACGGAGGTTACGGCATAAGAAATCAATGATGCTCTTTCAATTAAAAAAGGGCATTCCAGAGGAGGTAGCGAGAGAAATGCACAAGACATTTGCAGTACGAAAAAATGCAACGTCAAGATTACCAATATAGGGTGTCCCAAGACACCAGGCTCGATCTAAAATGGACCGTACAAATCGACGCCTGCACGTAGCACTCTAAACATTTCGTCAAAGGTGTATTGCAGAGGTCTGTTCTTTCTTGTAAAATTACAAAGCGTAGCTCTCTTTCTGTAAAAAATAGGACCAAACAACTTGCCGGGGTCAACGGCGGACAAAGGCGCGCAGACGACCCAGTGGAGCTGCAGGGTGTTTGGCGCGCCTATTGATAGATAACGTCGGGAGCAGCGTACGAAGGCGTAGCCGACCAGCCAACGTTACTATAACCACTTATTTGGGAAACTGCCATAGAGACTGCTCTGAAAAAGTGGCACCGATCCGTACTCGAGAACCGAGCTGATGGCGATCACAACGCCGCCACTTCTCCAGCAGCGGCCACTCGAGGAACTGCACGTGACTTCTATTTTGGCTTTAATCGGCCAATTTGGCGCCGAAACAGATACAGTGGAAGCGGTTTCAGGGGTTCCATCCCGTCTCCCCAACCGAATCGCCGCGATTTACTACCGAAGTTAATATGCGCCTAGGTCGGGACGTGCTACCTGAAATCATCGCTGAGGCATGGTTGTATAAAAACATTAATTGTGCTGCAAAACCTTGCAAACTAAAGATTTCAGAAAACATCACGCGCCGTTCATTTTGTACTAAACTCCAATAAAAGTTACTACAAAAAGAGGTTTTCCTGTTAGTTTTTACGCAAAAACATGTTTTCTAAAAGCTCAAGGTGACCACAGTACAGACGGAAGATTAAGAGTGGTGCTGTTGTCGTATATAGCTCGGTCTCGGTGGACGCCAGCGACCCAGGTTTCCACGGCGAGTTTCCCAACTGGGGGTTCTAGTAACGCTGCGACCAGCGAAAGAAAGCAGACGACACGCAGACCAAATCCGTTGGTAACAAAAGCGACGTTGTTTGCAAACGAGTATTTTTTTCTTTGAGCTTTAATTTTATTGTCCGCATTTATTTTTAAACTAAAGGCACATTACAAAAAGGTCGTGTTCATTTTAATAAACCGCGGAGGTCGCGAGCAGTCTCGATAAAGAGGTAGAGCCATCTGTAAATACGAGCGCCAAACGCGCTCCGCAACTCGACTTCGTCGTCTGCGTCGCCACCCACTGTGGACCCTGGCCAGTTTTTTGGTCCTATTTTTTTACAGGAAGAGAGCTATGCTTTATAATTTTACAAGAAAATACCCACCTGTGAAATACGCCTTTCACAAAAAAATTACGTGCAGGCGTCAATTTTTACGGTCCATTTTAGATCGAGCCTAGTGACTTGGGACGCCCAACAGCATGGTGCCTGGAGCGAGTCTCCGACTGGTGTGTTTAGCTTCCTATGCTGCCCATACATCAAAAGTAGTCCCGAAGTGGCACAAATGACGTCACAGAAGGCGGTGTTTCATGCTGCTGTCGGATGTCGCGATCCTGGAAGTTGGTCGTAGAAATGCTTGCGAAAAGCCCGAGCGACCGCTAGTGTTGCTGTCGTCGCGGTGTCCCAACTTCTGGCTTTCCGTAGTTTCCGTGGACCGTCACACTGAAGAGCGACCTGCAGCAGAACAGGCATCCGCCATGTCCACCACCGCTGCTGTGGCACTGCCAGGATTGCGGCCGGCAACAGCATATGACACCATTACGTCACCGGGAACAAATCGAGGGGCCACTTCTTTAGACGCGGTAAACAGACCAGTCGGAGGAGACGCGTTCCAGGCAGCATGCCAATGGAGTAAGCAGTATAAAAATGTCGGCAGGATCAAAACAAAAATACCTATATTTCGATGTGTAACAAACTATTACTTAGGTCTACATAACTTTCAAAGTTTAATGAAGTTTTGTATGGTTGATATGACTCAGTAAATGACACAGACATGAGACAAAAAGGCAAACATTAGAAAACGAGAAAAGGGCAAGTTAAAAAAAATCATAAGATAATTTTCTGGTATGCCAGAACCTACGGGAGTGCCTCTGGAGTGACATAGATGTGAGGGGGTTTTCGATCCATGCCAGTATGAAAGGATGAAGAGGAAGTGAGGTGACTTTTGTTAGTAGTCGCTTCCGAAAGACGTCACCGAAAGCGGAAGGCACTATATTGGACAGGGCAAGCAGTCCCAGCAGCGTATTTTCTAAAACGATTCAATAGACCGATCTCACCAGCTAGTTTGAGTACGCCACCGCCGCCGCCATGCATCGTGCGAGCTGTAGTCTTTCTGCACGTGCGACAACCCTGCTGGAGGTATGCACGAGCAGAGCACGACGCGGCATGAGCTGTCTCATGAACTGCCGTCTGCATCCTATGGACTACAGTTATGGCGGTGTCACGCATGCGTGGAACGCTCAGTGACATCGGTCTATTGACCGCTTGAGCAAGAGTAAGAGTCAGTGAAGATGCTGACAGAGCCCCAGGAGAAAGTCATGAAAAGAGAAGCAGTAGCGCAGGCATGCCTCGTGAAGCGCAGAAGTGCTTTGCTGCAATAGCACCAGACCTAGGTGAGTACAACGATGCCTTCGGCGTACTCAGGCGGCTGCTTCATAGCATTGAGTGGGCATGGGAACAGCGTCACGATGAGGGTCATTCACGTCGTGCGCTTGCTTACGCTGGTCATGGCATGCCTTCGGTGCTGCTTGGGATCGACTGCCTCCACTTCCTGGGATTCTACACTCGTCGTCTCATTTAATTGCCTGACCAACTTCGCAGTCTAGATATCACACCCTAACTTTTCTAAACTTGATTTTGTGAAAACCAGTGAGTGTGAAAACGTTATTTGAAACTGAAACTCTGGAGGAACTTGAAAACTAGAGCTTCAAGCAGCCAACGATGAGGACGGCTTTTGGTGCGCGCCCTACTGGCAACCATGCTGGATTATTCCTCGGTCAAGCAAGGCAACGTCATCGACAGCATCATCATCTCCGCTCTTCGATAAGAACGACTGGCGGGACCCTGGCACCTCAGTGGGCATGGGAACAGCGTCACGATGAGGGTCATTCACGTCGTGCGCTTGCTTACGCAGGTTAGTAATGATACGTCTTTATTCGGAAAAAAGTGTGATGACGTATGCCTCTTCCTGTTCCCATGCCCGGGAGTGATGTTCTCTTTGTGCTGTCAGTGCTTTGACCTTCTTAGCCAAGTACTGTTAATGTCAGGGGACGTTGAATTAAACCCAGGACCTAAGCGGACCTAAGATGCCGCTCCATCAGAAACTAATAGTCCAATGACTGACGCAATGCAAAAACAGTTTAACGATATGTTTGTCATGTTACAAGGTGTTAACTCGCGCACAGTAAAAATGGAAAAAGACCAGTCAAGTTTAATCAGCACCGTAAATGAGATTAAGAAAAGCCAGGAATTAATCGAGAGCAGAATCACAGATATCGATAAAAGGCTGACTGCGGTAGAATCTAAATCTTCGTCCAGCGACCTCCTACAGCAAGACTTGTCATTCTTACGGCAGAGGACTGATAGCCTCATTGATGTGAACTCACGATTACGAGCTAGCCAGGCTGAGCTGGAGGACAGGTCACGACGCGATAATCTTTTGTTTTACGGCTTGACGGATGCTCATTCAGAAACCTGGGCCCAGACTGAGAAAAAGCTACTGAACGTCGTGTCGACCTCTCTGAATTTTCCTATTTCAAGTGAATCTATCGAACGTGCACATAGGCTCGGTGTCTTTTCAGATAACAAATGCAGACCAGTGATGGTAAAATTTTTATCTTTCAAGTTAAAACAACAAATTTTATTTTCAAGCGCAAAATTAAAGCCTGGTGGCATTACCGTCAGCGAGGATTATTCTGTCTTGACACGTCAGGCACGCAGAAAGCTGATTGAATTTGCGAAAACGCAGAACTCGGTGTTTAAACTAAAATACAACAAACTTTACATGAATAAGCACTTCGCGATAACAACACGCGAGGGGTAGTGGACTGGCGTCTGATAACAAAAATAAACTTTCTCTTCTTTTCACTAACATTCGAAGCGTCTCATCTAAACGTGATGAACTGAGCTCTGTCATTGACTCATGCGATGCTGATGTAGTGGTAAAAGACAAAGATGAAAGAGCGTGTTGGTGAAAATACGAGAGTCAAAGAAAGAATAAAAACACTTAAAAACAAGGACAGACAGCACAGTTCTTTCATGAAAGAACTGTGCTGTCTGTCCTTGTCCTTAAGTGTTTTTATTCTTTCTTTGACTCTCGGATGTAGTGGTACTTACTGAAACGTGGCTTTCTGCAAAGGTTGGGAGCAATGAGCTTTTTGAGTGTACCAGGCGATTCAACGTTTTTCGGCATGACAGAGGAGAAAGACGCGGCGGTGGTGTTTTTATTGCCGTCGCGGATTACATTATCTCGTCTACTGTAGATGTCGTAAGCAGCCTGGAACTTGTTTGGGTTGAACTTCGCATGCGTTTCAAAACGCTTATCTTGGGTGTTTGCTATCGTCCACCATCGTTCAGTGCGACTTTTGTTGACAATTTACATGATTCAATTAATAAAATTATGGTACGTTTCCCAAATGCTTCAATAATGCTACCAGACGACTTTAATTATCCAAATATTTTATGGTCGAACGAATCTCCTTATCTTTGTTCCTTTTCTACCGAGTGTAGCAATTTCTTGAACATGTGTGCTGATTTCAATCTCTCGCAAGTTGTAACCCAGCCAACCCGAGTTACGCCCACATCATCAAGTGTCTTGGATCTTGTATTGACCACCTCCCCAGACCTTGTCAGTCCCATAACTTACTTAAAAGGTTTAAGTGGTCATTCTTTGCTTCACTTCACATTGAACATTCCTGTTCCTAATCAAGATAACCACTATAAATGTATTAAAGATTATAAGAAGGCGGACTTTGTTGCTATTAATCGAGAGCTATGTCTGTTTCTGGATAAGTTCCTACAAGGGTTTGATGAGAGATCTATAAATATGAACTGGAATTTATTTATAAATGAAGTGGCTTCACTCACAAATAAGTTCCTACCATTGAGAACCATCAGATCGAACCGGAAATCACCGTGGTTTAACCAGTCACTGAAAAGGTTGTCAAACAAGAAAAAACGCTTGTTTCGTTCCGCGAAATCATCCAATTCCCAGTCTCGTTGGGACACGTACCGATGTGCAGCTACTAATTACAAAGTAGCACTAAAAGAAGCGAAATATTCATTTTTTAGTCAAACTTTACCTTCCATGCTCATACATAACCCTAAACAATTCTGGAATGTATTAAACAAGACTGACAAGCATGTTATAACACTTAGATGTACTGATGGTACAGTAGTTCCTAGCGGTCAATGCGCTGGCATTCTCAACGCGGTGTTTGTTTCAGCGTTTTCTAGTAATATAAATGCTACTTACCCTGCCTGTCACACTTACGAGTTTTTTCCAATGGACCCACTTCTTATTGACACAGTTGGTATTGCGAGAATAATAGAAAAACTGAAGATGTCGTCATCCTCTGGTATCTATAATATCAATTCTAAATTTTTGCTTAATACTAAGATGTATAGCTCTATAATCCTGAGTAAACTGTTTCAGCAGTCTCTTGACCCTTAGCGAAAAGTCGTTCAAAATCAGTACACTCGAAGTGTACTGAAGTATACTAAAAGTATACTTTCAGTGCGGTCTTCATAAGCGCCAACTACGGGGGGGCAGTGGGGCTCGTGCCCCCCCGGACGGCTTCACGGGGGGGCAGAGCCCCCCCCCCGGCCCCGGCCCGGGATTTTTTTTAAAGAGCTTGGCTTGGGTCTGCGCCCATCGACAGTGGACTGTTGGCCGTCCTGACTGGCAGCTATTTCACAGGGGCCTGTTTATTCCCGCTTCTTATTTCCTTTCAGGCTTTTAAATGGTGGATCTCGGGACAGTGACAGGTCAGACATTCAATGGAAAATTCCCCTCAGACGGAGTTAGATGCGCGGAATATGTTGTCTGAATGAACAGCTGAAGTGCCCGCTTCAGCTATGACAGGCTAAAAAAAGTCTTGAAAGCGTCGCGACATCTCTGTCGGTTTTTAGACAACAAAAATGCTTCTGAGAATAGGAAGCATCCCCGACACAGTGAGTCAGTGACTGATTCTGCAGACCTGCTCGCCAAGAAAAAAATTTTAATTTCTTGCGCGTCTACAAATGAATGCCCTTTCGGCCAAGAAAATAGTGTACACGTTTTTGATTGCTCAGTGAAGGGCTTTACTACCAGTCTTGTCACCGAACAGCGACTTGAATACTTGTCCAGAAAACAACTTTTGGCGGAAAAATTTGTAACCCCAGCTTCGCACAAGGTATAGTGGTATCAAACGGTCTTTGCTACCGTCTGAGAATTCTTTTTGGCCCTCTTAAAATTGAAGTCAGTCGTATAATTAAAGCTTCTCGTGCCACCATTACCCCACTCTCCCCTGCTGCATGTGTTAACAAAATAAACAAAACATGACAATAAAATACACACCAGAAGCCAAATAACAGCATTGCAAAACACAACAAAAACAAAGGGACACTGCTTTGAAACAAAAGCCTGTGGGGAAGAGAGCGATTGGGCCGATGTGTCGGATGAAGAACGTGAAATGGAGATTGGGGCCCCAAGCGTTCCGAAGAGACCGCGGCAGGCACCACGTCGATATGATGAAGGATCGCACGCTCATGACTTTAATTCCCCGGAAGCTTTCTACCGGCAACGGTTCTATCTAGTCATCGACACGGTGCATGCATCGCTGCGCACGCGGTTTCCGCCAGAAATGTGGCATCACATGACGCAAGTAGAGCAGTTCGTAACAGGTGAAACTGACAGCACGTACCTTTGCGAATTCTATAAAGGAGATCTCAACGCTGTGCGTCTTCAGCTTCACCGCGATATGTTACTGGACATAGCAAAGCAACGTGCAACGAGTCTTGTCACATTTCAAGATGTGGTGGACCTTCTTTCGGGAAAAGCAGGTGAATCCTTGAGGGTGCTCCTTCCAGAAGTTGTCAAGCTTCTACAAATCGCAATGACGATTCCTGTGACTTTCTGTTCGTCAGAAAGATCTTTCTCGTGTCTCCCGAGAGTTAAAACTTACCTGCGCTCAACAATGGGACAGGCCAGACTCAACCATACCGCCTTGCTCCACTGCCACAAAGAGCTCGATAGGCAAGTGGATCTAGATCTTGTGGCTAACGAGTTCATTCATCGAACGGTAGTTAGAGAAAACACGTTTCATGTTGAAATCTAAGACCACTCTTCTCGGAAATACGCTCTGAAATATCTTCCGTTCCTGAAGCTTGTTATTTTCTCAGTCGTGTGTATCTATATTTGTTTTTATCTATTTGTATAGATTATATTTGTATAGAATCGAAGAACTGTAATAGTTTTTTTATTTGTGTGTTCTGAGAGTGTAAAACACCACTGTGAAGTGTCAAATGCTGTGCTCGCGATCCAACTATTTGGACGCTGATCAAATTTAAATGTGAAGCATACATATTTTTCTCGGGTCTTTGCCGTAGCATTATTTGACATATTATTTGGAAGAATTCTTATTTTAACTTGCGTGCTTCCGCGAAAGGCTGAAATTATCTGTCTCTTTTATGCACGTGTTCTCATTGCTACAATCTGTTCATTCTGTTTCTTTTTCTTACTTCCTGCTTTTGTGAGTGAGCACGTTAAGGAAATGCACAAAACAAAAACAGCAGTGTACGATGAAATGCGCGAGCAGATACGTCGTTAATGCTTGTATGTTTGCTCTATACTTTTTTTTTTTAATTGTAAGCGTTTTGTAACCGTTGCATTGAGAATTGCTCAACGTGTGCCTCGTGTGTCTGTTCATTATAAATGTACCACATGAAAATAAAAATATTAAAATATTTTTTTTACAGCAGATTCATTTTCTCCTGTTCACCATTTTCAAAATTAACACTTTTGGTGCGCCTGCGTATCCACTCGGGGAGTTTGGTACTATATGGGCATCTCAAAATACACTTTACACACAAAATGGCCCGCAAAATTTAGATCCTTGGTGCAACAAGTAGGAATATTCCTGAAATACGTGTTTTACTGGTCACATTTATGCAACGAAATTTTAGACCCGAACTACCCCTGCAGAAAAAAAAAAGATTCGCTTTTTTGTACTGGTAGTTTAGTCTTGCAATATGTTTGCATAAATGTGGCCAGTAAAACACGTATTCAGAGAAATTTCTACTGGATGCGTCAAACCGCTGAAGTTTCCGGGTCATTCTTTTGCGGAGCGTCTTATTTGGGGACACCAGGTAGTTAGCTGTCACAATGTCCGTGTCCATTTGTTTATGTCCTTGTCCCTTTTTCTCCAGTCTCGAGTTTACCAAAATGCTCGGTAAAGGCTCCGACTGCTGCAGGTGACCCTTATGGGGAGAACCCACGGAACAAATAAAACAAGGACCTTCTCCTCCTCTCCCCCCCCCCCCCCGCAGCCTCCCCCCCCCCCCTTTTTTTTTTGAGCCACATTCCGGGTCTGCCCCCCCCCTGGGAAAATGGAAACTCTACGCCGCTGGCGGTCTTTGTACTGATTGTATACTTTAAGTGTACTTAAAGTATACTTCCAGTAAAAATGGCGGTGGACTTAAAGTATACTTGTCCGTACAAAACTAGTACATGTAGTAGAATCGTAGTGCCCGCGGTAAGAAGTAGTTCAAAATCAGTATACAGAAAGTGCACTGAAGTATACTAAAGGTCTACTTTCAGTGCTTGCAGTTGGTGTACTCAAATTATAATAACGGGTGTATATATATATATATAGTGCGATTTTTAACATCAACACACTAAAAACGCGATAGATAGGCCGATGCCGTTTTCACAGAATATTTGTGGGGCTCGGTGGACATTAGATGAGTAAATAAACGTCATATACGTTGTCTAATTAGCTTTTTTAATTGACAGTGTAATTGACCATGTTGAATTTTCAATTTTAAAGGGGCTATGAATAACCTTTAGCCCAACTAAAACAATTTGCGAAACGGTGACGAGTTTTGGGTTATTCATAGCTAAAACCCTGCCTTTCGTCGCCTAATTAAAAACAGCGCACTGGACAGAGCGCAGGTGCTATTCTTACGTATTCCCTTCAGTCGAACCGTTGAAAGTATGATGCTGGAGCATCCACCAAAGGCACGCTTTCAAAAGAGTGCAACTTCGTTCATGCTGAATGCGACAGCACTTTATGAGGGTTGTAACTTCACTAGAAAATTAAATAATGCATAGAACTCCAGTATGAGAAGTTCTCGCTAACACAAACAAACATGCCATCACCGATATGCCATGTCAAAACCGCTAATTTCACTCTCCACTTTGCCCGCCCCTGCCGCGCGTGGTTCTTGAAAAAAAAAATTGGGTTGTGTGTGTGTTTATACAGCCTAAAACTTGGTCTGCCTCACAGGGCTGTACCGCACTGGCTAAATTGCTCATCTACAGCTGGGAGACTCGTCGCCCAGCTGTAGATGAGCAATTTAGCCAGTGCGGTACAGCCGCTAGCCTGGGGTCTTTAACGTGCATCACGCAGTAGTGATACACGACCGCACGCCGGTACGATGCTCATCCAGATCGAAACGGGCAGGGGTGGGGCTCGAACCCAGGATCCCTGGGTTCTGCAGCGCGAGCTTTCGCTCCACGTGCTCCGAGCTGGTGTGCGCTAGACCACTCGGCCACCGACCCCCGACCCCCCCCCCCCCCCCCCCCCCCCCGTGGTTCTTGAATCGAGAGAAAAAGTGCGAAATTTGATAAATAAATATCTTAAAGCCCCTTGCTGTTTCGTGAATAGTTTTGATTGTGTTAGGCTCCAATAACGACTGCCTCTAAAACAGCAATAATAACAAAAAGTAAATTTACGGATTTTAATTACTTAAAAAGATGTTGCCACGGTTATTCACCCATGTAATGTCCGCCGAGTCGCACGACACACATGAAAAGTGCATCAACATGACATGAGCCCCCAATTTTCCTAAAACCAGTTGATTAAAAAATATCACCGGGTATAGCTGATACAATGTGACAAAGGGATGCTTCATTTCTCATTTCAGCGCAGACCACGTGGTCCAAAAGTTCCCCGGGGAAACGACCGGCACTGTCAGAGCATAGTTATACGTTGCAAATGCAACATGGACTTACGCCTAAAAAAAAGCACAAATAGAAAAATTAGCTACATTGTACGCCACGGAAAGTAGCGTTATCTAACTTGTCAATAATTATTTTAGCTAGTCATTTCTACTATATTCATCAATTGAACAGTCTACTTTTATTGCAAAGAGGGTGATTTCAGATAAGATCGACCAAAGGATGGCTAGTCGACATTTTCAAATCAACTGATGTTTTTATATGTTATTGTCTAGTGTCTGGTATGAACGAATCCAAACTTAGTTTTGACTAGAAAAAATACTTGGGGACAGGAAAAATCGTAAGGCATGAGGTGGTGGACAGTTGCATTAACGCGCACTGATGGAGGGGGCCCGTTTGAGAGTGAATAACTAAAGCGATAACATTAGGAGAACTCTAATACGTTTTAGGCGCAAACTATGGGTATAGCTTGCTTGTAATATAAAGTAATCATATTCATTTAAAATTTATTTATTTTTCTAAAAATTGACAAACATGCCTGCTCGAACGACAAATGGCAAACTTTGGAGGTCTGTATCTCATGAAATAATTTAATCATTATGATATAATTTGCAGATATTATTCTACTAATATATAGCTAATATTTAAAAAATAACTAAGGTATCTGTGTGATACAATAGTTAGGATATATTTAGTCAAACATGGAAAAAAAATCAAACAAAGAAAAATTCCGATGCGAATAAAAAAAAAAACACCACCCTCGATTTTTTTTTTAATTCAGGTAACCTGTTATACTCTATTTCGGCATTCATTTCCATTAAAAACATGTTGCATCATTTTATTGAGAAAGAAGATACAACTCCCCAAAGTAGGGTCCTTTTTCAAAGCCTACACTTAGCAGTGTTTTATACAAGAACTGACTCTGAGTTCCAGTTTCATGAAACCAACACACATCTTTTATATATTTTTATTCAGATGAGGCCAATGATAACTAAAGAAATCGTTCACACACTTAAATTAAGGAGAAACTACTGTGTACAAAGAGGTATCATATTACGGACTAGTGATCCTAGAAAAGATCATGCAGCCATCGGCCACTAGGAACTTTGTTTACTTTATTCTCCTGCGACACTATATGCTATTCCCTCTTCCACTCTACCTTCATCTCTCTCTCTCTCTCTCTCTCATATATATCCCTGATATATATCCAGAACAAAAACATGTTCAAGCATTCCCTTTCTGCGTGGTAGTGTTCTGTGGCTAGCAAAAATCATTTCCTCGCTAAGCTCACGATTATGGCAAAATAGTTGCCGGAAACCGCAGACGACACTCGTCGCTAGTTCTGGCAAAACGGCCGATACAATCTTTTTTTCGCATTTCCCCGCTCGCTGTCAAGGACAAGGGGGTTCGCTTCAACCAGCAAAACATGGCCGCCGACGCCTGTTTACTGAGCAGTCATGCCTGTCGCCATCTCACTCGCTGGCGTCACGGGCGATAGTATCAGGCACAAAGGGG
This sequence comes from Ixodes scapularis, assembly GCF_016920785.2. NCBI lineage: Eukaryota > Metazoa > Arthropoda > Arachnida > Ixodida > Ixodidae > Ixodes > Ixodes scapularis. Next base: position 162,783,153 of record NW_024609857.1, read on the forward strand.
CACACCAACCGGCAGCATTATCCCCAAATACTCGAGCCTCGCGTAAATACATAGAGTGTAAACGCTGTCGCCATGTTATCGTAGTAAGACCGCCGCCCCCCCCCCCCCCCCCTCCCCCAACGGGGGACTGCAGTACGCGACGGCGTACTAACACAACGGCGACGATATCGACATCGCGGGCTCCGAATTTTCCCATAGTTCTACTCCACGGGCATTTTTCGAAACGCTTGATATTGTGTACGCCCGCCTGGAAGGATTTCAGGCGCGTAGTTAAGATAAGGCGGTTCTCCGCGGCAAAAGAAAGCAATTTCACAAAAGCTTAAAAGCGGCGGCGACGCGTGTGCGGTGAACGCTTGTAGTTTTGGTGTAGACAGGGTGTGTGTGTTCTCGTTGTTGACACCAGCCGGCGATAAGGCACTGCAGGCGGTAGCTCAGTACAGCAAGGGCTAATCCGAGTGACCATCAACGTAACCCCACCGCCAACCCCTCGCGAACCGGTCGCCGACATGGCTCAAGCTGTGTCATGAACCACGTGGTAGAAGCTCGGGTGCTTTCATATCAGCGCGTGGAGGGACGACAGTGCGATTCCGGAAAGTCTTTTTCGAAGGCCGCTGACCACAATTTTTTGTCTGGAGACTTTCCCTCTTTCTTCCTTTGACGTGGATCAAGCTTTGCCGACAGCCTCAGTTGTGACCTCTCTTTTCAAATGTACGTTTGCAGTGAATGAGCTCCTCAGCCTCGGACTTGTCACTTGTGCACCCAGTAGTTCTTTCACTTGGCAATTATATGCCATCAGTTGGGGTTTAATTTCTATTATTTATGTATACATTATGAAGACGTCCTGGAGCTCCGAACGAGTGTTTTGTGCAGATTACTTTTGCAAACACAAAAATACTATACCAAAGCAGCGGAATTTTTGAAGTGTTGGCGAGTTGGACCTAAACTCGTTGAAGCAAATTCTTCCACCTGACTGTTCTACCAAAGTGAGTGCGACGGACTACCTGTGCTACCATTGCTTCATGCACATCACTAAGGAGATCTCGATGCGAAGCTCAGAGCAGTGCCCTGACATATTTGTGCCAGCTGAAGAAGCAATTGAAGATCTAAATCGCAGCATACTACCTACAGATGTGTCGCCGCTGAGACAACCAAGCGTCGTAAGAAGTCGGGACAGGCCTGCCTATGTCAAGAGAAAGCAGACAGAACTGGAGCAGGTTGCTGTCAAGAATATACGCTCAAGGCTACGTATTGCGTACGACAGGGACGCACCATCGGGGTCGTTCGAACCAACATGCTCCACATGCACTGAGTGGGTGGACAACTTTCGGCAGGCCTTTGAAACCGCCACCTCTCTCCGGGAACGTTGTCAACTGCTTACACTCCTGCCGTCAACACTGACGAAGAATGAGGTTTAAAAGATGATTCCACAGGCCTCAATGTACCTCATCAGTAAATCCCGAAAACTCAAGGAAAAGCATGGCGTGTGGTATGAGCCGGATCCTTACACGAGGTGCAAGGTGAGCCCTGAGAACCTGTCTGCTGCCCTAGAGTACTTCACGAAAGACGAGCAACAATGTTCGCGCCAAAGTCCCAACCAGAAGGACGTCATCTCTGTCATGCTCAACGGAGAGAAAACGTTCGTGCCAAAGCGCTTCATGACACGCTCAATACGAGAGGCCTTCCGTATATACAAAGACAAGCATCCCGATTCCGGCGCTGGGCTAACAAAATTTTATTCGTTGCGCCCTAGATGGGTCCAATGTATTCCACACCAGGAAGTGTGCGTTTGTGTGCGCTGCGCCAATTATTATCTTTGTATTGCCGCTCTAGAGAACGTTACAGGCTCAACATTCAACACTGGTGAAATGAACTCGGCATTTCTGTGCGACCCAGCAACAGAACTGTGCCTTCAAGGAGACTGTGATCACTGCCCAAAAGGCCAGTTTCTTACACTCCAGGAACTCGATATCCCGGAGGATGAAGAGATTGTGCTTGCAACATGGGAGTCTGGCGACCTTGTGAAAAAAACTTTGGAACCTGAGACTTTCCTAAAAGTCATCCAAGTGACGGTTGGAAGTTGGGTACTTCACAACCATATCCGGCAAACGCAAGGTAAAGCGATCTACGATGAAAAACAGTGCATGCAACGCGGGAGCATTGTCTTTCATTTTGACTTTGCTGAAAACTGGACCATCGTGCTTCCTGACGAAGTGCAAGCATAGCACTGGGAAAAAAAACAAGTTTCGATATTTACATGTGTAGTGACGACAAGAAAATCTACAAACAGCTTTGCCATCATCAGTGAGGACCTGTGTCACGACGCCGCTCACGCTTGCTTGGCTCTAGAAAAAGTGAAGGAGTGGGTTGAAGACAACGTTGCGGTATACTCGTACGTGACGTACGTAAGTGACGGCGCCTCCAGTCATTTCAAGAATCGCTACCAGCTTCACCAATTTGCAAAGGACGATTGCCCACAAGCCCAGTGGTTATTTTCTGCATCTGGACATGGGAAAAATGCATGTGACGGAGTTGGCGGACTCGTGAAGCACCAGGCCACGCTGAACAACCTGAGAGAACGTTCAGTAAGCGCAATTCAGACGGCCAGGACAATGGTGAGCGTTCTATCAAAGAAACGGAAAGGCGTGCATCTTGTATCTGGACGAAAATGAGGTTGTTCGGTATCGTGAACAAAAAAAAGAAGAGTGGCTGACGGTGCGCGCCTTCCCTGGCATTCAGTCTTGGCACGCGTGGCGGCTCAGCAAGTCATCAACAGAAGGGACCTGTGACGTATATGTAGCACGGACAGTCGGATCTGCTTGGAAGCAACTTTATTAAATGGGTACAGCGAGGAAAACCTTAGCGTAAAGTGCCGAATTTGATTTCCCAAGGACTGCTCATTTTGAATGCAGGGACATCTTATTTATCACATTTTTCTTCACGGGGTATTTAACCTACTGTTTTTGTCGGTGGTTACTGATAATTTTTATCTGATCACAATAAAAAAAATCCCAAAATGTTATCCTCGAGCAGGATAAAATATATCGGCTTGCCACGATTCATTCATACACCGAGAGCATCGAAGCTGCTCCAGTTAGGCACTATGGCATCCGTCACCTGAAATTGTTTGTAATCGTAAATACACAGCCAATCTAAATATCTTACTATTATATCTTTGTTTTTGTGTGTGGAAATAAAGTTATTTATTTTACTCTAGATGTAAAATATACCGGAAGATACAACTTCACACTGCATCATCTTTTCTCAAATCATTAGTCTCTAATATGATACCACTTTGTACGCTTATGTAAAATGCTGTATATAGTTTCTCCTCCCTTTTACTGTGTGACCGATCGCTCTTTTTATCAATGACCTCATCTGAATAAATGTATATAAAAGATTTGTGCAAGTTTCATGAAACTGGAACTCAGAGTCACTTCTTGTATAGGACACTGCTAAGTGTAGGCTTTGAAAAAGGACCCTACTTTGGGGAGTTGTTTCTTCTTTCACAGTGCAATGATGCAACATGTTTTTAATAGAAATGAATGCCGAAATAGAGTATAACAGGGTACTCAAATTTAAAAAAAATCGAAGGTGGTGTTTTTTTTTTATTCTCATTGGAATTTTTCTTTGTTTGATTTTTTTCCCATGTTTGCCTAAATATATTGTAACTATTGTGTCACTCAGATACCTTATTTATTTTTTCAATAATAGCCATATATTAGTAAAATAATGTCTGCAAGTTATGTAATAATGATTAAATTATTTCATGAGATACAGATTTCCAAAGTTTGCCATTTGTCGTTCGAGCAGGCATGTTTGGCAATTTTTAGAAAACTAAATAAATTTTTAATAAATATTATTACTTTATATTACAAGCAAGTTGTACCCATAGTTTGTTTGTAAAAAGTTTTAAAATTCTCCTAATTTTATTTTTTTAATTATTCACTTTCAAACTTGCCCCCTCCATCAGTGCGCGTTATTGCAACTGTCCACCTCTCCCTGCCTTACGATTTTTCTTGTCTCCCAATTTTTTTTCTGGTCAAAACTAAGTGTGGATTCGTTTATACCAGACACTAGACAATGTCATATAAAAACATCAGTTGATTTAAAAATGTCGACCAGCCACCCTTTGGTCGATCTTATCTGAAATCACCCTACAGGAGTATATTGATTAACATATGGTGCTAAGGAACCAACACAGCCTTGTTTTCAGTTCCTGCGAAATGGCAGAAAAGCCACACTTCGAAAAGCCACACCCACACTTCTTGAGAAAGTGCACAGATTTTTTAATGCACCTGGTTATGTAAATAACTAAGATTAATGAGCTAACCTTTCAAATATTCTTTTAAGGGCCAAGATGTCAATTGTAAAGTTGCAGGGCGCATTGAGAAACACCCAATTAAAGTGTTTGAAACATAATACGTTTTCGTGTTTTTTTCCGGCCTTCAAAGAACGCACATTCGCGGCGCGCTCGCACGCCGTGATTGGGGAAGCGAGTTGTCACGGGGTATTTTTTTGTATTTCGCGGTCGTTTTTTTTGAAGGCTAGGGAAAAAGAGCATGCAAAGTGCACCTTATTGAAAATGGTTCAATTGGGTGTTTCTTAATGCCCTCTACAACTTTCCATTTCACACGTCGGCTTTTAAACAAAGATTTCAAAAGTTAGCTTGTTACTGTTATTTAAATTAATAAGCACACTAAAACAATTTCGTGCACTTTCGCAAGAGACTTTCTAACAGTGTACAGATGGTTTCACTTCCGCAGAACGCTCCGTTTTTGTTTTTTTAAAGTTTGGTGCAAGTTATCTGGGACACTCCGCATATATGTACTAATAGTGTACATTTAGTACGCTAAAAGCATACATGAATTGTGCTAAACCTGCACTTATAGTATGCTAAAAGAACACTCGAGGTGCACTTATGGTATACTACATTTGTACTCGGGGTGTACTAAAGGATACTATTTTGTTTCATAAAAGTGTGAAACTAGTACGATTTCAGTACATACCCTAAGTTCACTATTAGTATACTTTCAGTATACTAATTTTGAACGACTTTTCGCTAAGGGGATAAAGGTAGTATACCAGAGGATTGGAAGATCGGGAAGGTGATTCCTTTGCACAAATCAGGTGAAAAGCATTGTCCAAATAACTTTCGAGTCGTGTCACTTACCAGCATTCCCTGTAAAATCATGGAACATATCATTTACTCCCATCTTGCAAACTACTTAGAGCCCAATTCTTTTTTCAATTCATCCCAGCATGGGTTTCGTAAGTCATTTTCATGTGAAACTCAGCTTTTGTGTTTCACACATGATCTACATTCCATTCTTGATCGTGGATCTCTGGCTGACTGCATATTCCTCGATTTTTCAAAGGCATTCGATAAAGTATCTCACGAACTTCTCTTTCTCAAGCTGACTAAACTAAACTTAGACATTAACGTTCTTGCATGGTTGCGCTCCTTCCTCACTAACCGGTCCCAATTTGTGACGGCTAATAACATCAATTCTGATTTATCTCCAGTTGGCTCAGGTGTGCCCCAAGGCTCGGTTCTGGGGCCCTTACTTTTTCTCATTTATATTAACGACCTGCCCACTAATATATGTTCATCCATCAGTCTCTTTGCCGATGACTGCGTCATTTATCGCGAAATTAACAGTGATTCTGACATCTCACTTCTTCAGTCAGATATTAACAGTGTTTCTGAGTGGTGGGATTTGTGGGACATGAAACTAAACATTAATAAGTGTAAATCTATGCGTGTTTCCCGTCTTGACACTCCTTGTGCTTCTTATCGTCTAAATAATCTCTCTTTCGAAACCGTATCATCGTATAAATATCTGGGTGTGCATATATCTGCTAATCTGTCCTGGTCGTGTCACGTTGAATATATTGTAAATAACGCCAACCGCATGCTAGGATATCTCCGAAGAAATTTTTGTCTTGCTCCAAGCTCATTAAAATTACTTTTATATAAAACATTAGTTCGTACTAAATTGGAATATGCAGCTTCGGTTTGGGATCCTGGTCAAGAATCACTTATCTCCGAATTAGAAGTCATTCAGAACCGCGCATCTCGTTTCATCCTTTCCAATTATCATCGTACATCCAGTGTGACCGCAATGAAGTCTAGCCTATCATTACCTCTTCTTTCACAACGTAGAAAAATTTTCCGTCTGTGCTTGTTTCATAAGATATATCATAATAATCCGATTCTAAAAGAAAGACTACTAACAGCACCTCATTACGTTTCAGCACGCATCGATCACCGTCATAAAGTTGCCATTCCTTCTTGTCGTACTAAACATTTTTATGAGTCTTTTATTCCTAGTGCCTCAACAATGTGGAATCACCTTCCCGGAGCCATTGCCGAAATCCCCGATATCGAGTGTTTTAAAACTGCCGTGCACAATATTTTTTTGTAAAGAGCCATAACTACTGTATAGTATTTTCTGTTGTACGCTGTATGTTGTGTTCTACTTTTAATACCCACTCCCCTCTGTAACGCCTCTGGCCCTGAGGGTAAATAAATAAATAAATAAATAAACAAAAGATGGGTCACCCTTAAGAAGGCTGATGGTCAAATTATACCCAACCTGTTTCTTCTGAAAGAGCAACCAATGGGTCACATTTTGATGTGTCATATTGCTCCATGCGCAAAATATTTAGAAAATTAAGTGTCTGCATCGATTCTTTGAAAATTGCTAGCTTTCCCGTGGTCAAGAAAGAGTTAAAGAATGACTGTACGGCTGCTAGTATTCCAAATATGCCACATATGTTAGGTGTTTCCTGAGTCTTCTAGAACGTTTCCTTGGAGGATGTTCCCCGAAGGTGACAATAGGGGGTTTTCGTAGATCGTTTTGGCCTTTCCGCAACGCTATCCGCTATAAGACCCGCTAACAGAGGCATAGCGGAGACTCAAAAAAATGCTTTCGTAGACCGTTCTCTGCGGGCTACGGTACTGCGATTATGACAGCGCCACTAGCGGTCGTAAAAAGTACTATATAATACAATAAACGCATACTATTACTGCAACCATGTATTTGTTTTATCAGAGTGCCTCTTTTCGAACACAACACATGGCTAATTTGCGATTATGAATGTTAATCTTTTTTCTGGATAAATTCTTCGTAGCACATCTTGCCAGCTTGCGGGCTTTTACTTAAAGCCAGATTCAGTTCGGCCAAGCCAATCCTCTCTTTGTCATCTTGCCGCGCTCTTTTATGTTCGTGAACGCGTTCTCCGCCAATTCCCGAAGGTGCAGCGGCTCATCGTTCTTGAGGACCAACTTTTATTGTCCAGTTTAAGTTGGAGGAAAATAGAGGATGTGTATTTGATGTTTTCGGAACCGCCAAAGCGGCGGTTTCAGTCAGAACCCGGCTTCTTGGATGTCGACCACCTTAACGATCATATCTTTCGAAGCCTGTCCCCCCCCCACAAATAAGACATCGGGGAACTCCTTTCCTGCCTTTGCATCCCTGACAAGGTGACATCCGCCCAGGGGGTCGTGGTGGCCGAGGAAGAAGCTCTACGTATCACCCTCCGCCGTCTTGCGTACCCAAATAGGTGGGTCGACCTCGAGATGCTATTCGGGAGAAGCTCGTCGACGTTGTCAAGCTTAGCCACGAAAATCCTTCGGCATATCGACACAACGTTTATTCACCTCCTACAAGACCTCAATGTGCACAGCCGACTGGACTTGGCCGAACTAGAGCGCATGTCACAGGTAAGAACCTCATACGTGTAAATGTCCAACTCTAGGTGCCCAGTGCTGGAAAAATTGCTCCAGGAAATATACATGTTTCTGAACTTAACAGACTTATGCGTTCTAGGAATAATTACGTTGGAAAGTTCGTCACTAAATTATAAATAATTTCGTGAAGTCTTCAATTGACCACATATAATCGAACATTATAGGTCAGTGGTTCTAACTCATCTGAGCATGGGGGCCAGATAGCTCACGGTGGAAAGGCCGAGAGCCGGTGTTAGAGGGGGGAAGAGAGGGAGAAAGACCTTGTGATCTATGCTTTTTGTAAACTCAGTTTCGCCAGTGACATCTCTAGGCCCTGGCCTTAACGTGCTGACATTTTTAATAGAACAAGAGAGCAAGTTCACTGTCGCTCCCGTTGCTCAATTCACTCGGGAATTAACCAAGCTCAACATGTCTCTAAAAAAACAATTGGTGTCTTTGACAGTTCTTGCTTTCCTGACGATTTTCATTGCAATACTCTGAAAAAATGTGTCTCTTAATTGTGATATATTTTTTACGGCAAAAATTTTGAGCTCATAGCTTTATATTTGGCAGCTGCTCTTGCTGATTGAGAGTTCACACAGCCAAGATGCATCCTTCAACAAAATAGCTTGCACTTGCAGCCTAGAAGCAGAATTGTTGTACATTACAAAAAGCTGGGAAGAAAGAATAAGGGAAAACAAAGGGCACGTAAACGCAGATAACTAGAAGCTATGTGAATACCTTAAAAGAGCAGAGCTACTTTTCAAGTGAAAATAAATCTGCAAGACGAGATCATTATGGCGCATGCCATTTCTGGTGCTCGAGTCGAGACATTGGAACCAAGACTCATAGCCGGTTGCCTGCGGGCCGTGTGTTTGAGACCCCTGATATTGGCGCCCCCAGCGAAATCGATGCCGCGTAGCAGCAATGCTGAGAAGTTCAGGAGAGGAACGTTTTGACTCTGTCATCTCCTATTGCTGCTTGGTTCTCGTAGGCAGCTTAGAAACAAACATTGTTTCCAGTAATTATTGTTATGCTTCTGCCGTGTCATTCCTACACACTGGCTATAAGGTTTCTACCGTCAAATAATCGCTTTGATTTCATATGCAATGCCGATTTTATGGTGATCTGCGTGCTGAACGACGAAATTGACCTCCTTTTGTCCGCCATTTTGCCTGACCAGCGTGCCCCCTATAGCTCACTGGAGTCGTGAATAGGCAATGCGATTACTTAATGTTACGTAATTGAATGACAAAATATGGTTACTGTACATATGATATAAAACTGACATGTTTGCTTTATGGGTACAAGTAAGCCCCAGGAAGTAGTTGAATGGCAAAATGCATTAACCCCTAACTGCCAATGACAAGCTCTCTCGTCACTTCTACTTTTGGCTGCAACTGCCAATTACAAGAAAACCCATCATGACACTTTGACTGGTAAAGCACAATTCCGTGAAAAGTTTCTTTGGTAAAACCTTAATTTATTCAAATGTTTGGTGCTCCAAGCTTACTCAGAGGTCTAACTCGTTTAGAGTGTAATCCACCATGTGTAGTTGCAAGGAGGAACTTTTTGTTCGGCCATCCGAGGGCATAAGCGAAACAAAATCATCCGCTTCATTCTGAGTCAAGTGACAAGAAATGCCTCCTGTCCAATGAGAGTGAAGATGACCTTGACTCGACCGAGTGCTCTTGTGATAAAAGCACAACCGATGTTGTGTGAGCTATGTTGTGAAAAAGGCTAGAAACTATTAACAAGTAATGAACACACTGGCCTGTAACCTGAAATTGTAATTTCTGGTGTGTTTGGCTGAAAGATCAGTATCATACCTCCTATAATAAATAACATTAAATACACAATATATCAATAAATAAACATTTTAATTACCAAAAAGGTATCTCTCCTGGCGGGTCACCAAAGAATATATGTCGCCAGTAGTCGTCCTTATCAGAATAAAAAGAGACGGCAGCTATGTAAAAAGAGACGGCAGCTATGGTGTCAAATTAGCATTTTATTTGACATCAATAAAAGTCTGATTGGTATTTTACTGCATTAATATGTCACCCTTTTGTACTTTCTCAGGCAGTGCATGCCAAGGGAGCCCCGCTGACAAACTGTTTGGGATTCCTAGACGGCACAGCACAGGCCATCTGCCGTTCCTCGCAGTCCCAGACCGAATACTTCTCGGGGCACAAGCTACACCACGTTATAAAATTCCAATCCGTCATGCGCGCAAATGGCATCATTTGTATGTTGGATGGACCTTACCGAGGGAAAAGACATGATACTGGTAAGTAATAGCGTGATCCTTAGAAGCACCTGGTCTCAAAACCCATGTTTTCTGTCCTAAAACATATTGTTGCTGCAGGCATCGCTGATGGCATTAAACAGTGTGAAAATTATTCGCAACACTGAAAAGTATAGAAGGTGACATTTTTCATTTTATGTTTAAGAAATATAGCACTTCATATATAAATTTCGCTTATATTGTGACAAGCAGTATTTCAGCTGCTAGAGATTACTGCCGCATGTACTGCATTGTTTCTCAATGTTTGCTTTCTGCTAGTGTCAAGTTTCGTTATAATCATGTGAGACGGACAGGTAGCGGTTTCTTGACAAATATTGCGACATGGCTGAAAGCAGAGCGTAGAACACGTGGTGAGCAGGAATTTCCCTCTCCCCCTTACATTCCCCTCTCTGAACTTCCGGCCAAGCCTGACACGTGACCCAAGAGGGAGAGAGAGGGGCTGCCGAGCTCGCGCCACCCTCACTTCAGTTGCTCATTTTGCGCAGTCACAGACAATGCCGGTTTTTGTTGTTGTAAACATCTTTATTGAAGGAAAAGGAGAGTAGGGGGGGGGGGGGGGCTGAGGGTAGAAAGAATTAGAGGAGTTGAGTGGGTGCTTCTAATCCGAGGCTCCAGTTGCCTTCAGTGCTGCTATGCTGTCCCATACGTCCCGGCGTCTATACGATGTGCACACTTTGTAGATCACTTTTCTTAAGCAGGTTGGCTGCCGCCGTGCCAATTGTCCCCCAAGCGAAGTTGCGGCTGGCTTGCTGTGAATCTGTCAGTATGGTGGCTCGCGCGTTACAAGTGACAGCCAGTGCTATGGCCACTTCTGCATGCTCCGCCGTGTGTGCGTACATCGAGGCAGTTTCCATAATTTTTACGTGGCCACCCCTTGCCTGGGGCCCGCTGCATCCACATAGGGATGCAGCGGGCCCCACGCAAGTGACTCAAACTTTGCCTTGCGTCGATCGGTGTCCCTGTACGGGTTTATATTCCTCAGGATTTGGCTCGTCTTGATATTCTCCCGGACCTCTTGTTGAAGATGGATTCCTTGTTCTTGATATTGCCGAGCGTGCAGCTGGCCAAGTAGACGGTGCGACCTTGGCCTAACGGTTATCATGCATGCCTCCCACGCGAAAAGCTAGGGTTCGATTTTAGGGAGCGGAATGTTCTTTTATTTATTTTTTCTATTTGGCGTTCTCGTAAATTCAAGAACTTTGTTGTCTGATCGAGTTACGAATGCTCTACGCGGCGAAACTTCGCCTTGTTGAGCCGTAGGTGCGCTGTTCCAGGTGTAATTCGTGATATGACGAAGGCATATACGAGTTAGGTTGAATCCTTCTCCTCTAGTCTGTGCGCCTTGTCTGCGATTCGTCTCAGCATTCCGTTCACTTGACTTGTCGCCGTAGCTAATTTGTCGATCATACTCTTGTTGCCCAAGTCCTGTGTTATCAATTATTCTAGGGTTCTGACTTCCTTAGGTGTGGGTACCAGCTGACCGTCTATGGTTGTTTGTATGTGGTCCACTTGCTTCTCCCTTGAATTCCTCAAGATTAGCAGTTCCAATTTTTCCGGTGTGCACTAGAGACCTCGGTTGCGCGCGTATGCCGCAGCCATATTCGCCGCCCGCTAGGGGGCGTTCCTCCCCCTGGATACGTGCCTGTATCATAGCCTATGCAAAACTTGTGTTTCTTTCACTTCGTTCATACTGACTTATTATTAAGTTTTGTCGTATGTGCCTACTTTGTGGTATACGTTTCGTGAATATCGAATTAGGACAACTACAGGAACAGCTTTCGTTTGTGACGAAGCGACGGTGGACTCAGCGCCATGCAGAGCCCCATGACTGTATAAAGGGCTCTGAGCACACAACTTGAGTGCAACCTAGAGCATCAGTGTTCTGTGAATCACGTGACAACGATGAGCGTGCTGCTAGCACCGCGTGTTGGCCTTGCCTCTAAAAGCACAAAATAAACAAAAAAAGCAATGCCAATGACTTAGTTGGCATGGTGTTGACTGCGCCGACACAGTGCCTTTGGTTGTGCTGTTGGCTGTGCCGCACCTTGACCGCTAAAAGTAGCAGGTTTTGGTAACTCTGCATATCTCAAACTTTATTTACCAGTTTAATAAAGATTTATGCGTAATTAGATCGCGGTATTAGGTGTCGGGTCTTTCTAGGGGATGCTAAAGGGAACGTCGTTTTCTGAATGTGGAAAATGAAACAGAGTTGCCATTTTCCACATTGAACTGCAACATGTCCACATTGAACTTTCACATTTACACATTACAACTAGCCCACCTATCCATAAGTGGATAGGTGGGCTAGTTGGGTCATAGTTTTTGAGAAGTAATAGCGCCGAAACCTGACAAGGATGAGGACAAAGTGAACAAACACTAGGTGCCTTGTGTTCCTTCACTTCGTCCATGTCTGTGTTTTCGGCGCTATTACTTTTTTAAAAATGCTTTAATTTTTGTTCGCTCATTCTCATAGGTAGGTCCGTGGCATGTTGCCGCTGATTTAATATAGCCCTGGCGTGCTCTTCACCATTCTTTTTGCATTGGCCACTTCAAATTTCCTCGTCATGAAATATGCAGTGATGTGATTGCTGCGCCAATTGCGCCAAACTACGCCAAGGGGCTAACCCTGCTACATCCTGCTACATTGTGCCAAAATATGGATAATCTGCGCCAAGCCTGCGCCAAGAAAACAATTTCGGTTGTCTTTCAAAACCGAAACTAAACTGAGTACCGTAATTGAGCAAGTCGCCGCTTTTCTCGTTTTCTTCAAGTTAAATTCCCTATACCAGCCCGCTCGTTCTGTCCTTACCCTGCATCAATCGTCCATCCTGTCTTGCATGGTTTTCCCACCGTCTCGCGTATCGCGCTCTGGTCGTCTCATGGGTCTCGTCTTGTGCCCTTTTTTTTCTTTTTTTTATATTTTCAACAGCAGACGCGGGTGTCTGCGGATGCTCCGACGCTAGCGTGCCGGGTACCAGCCATGCAGTCATGCTGTGAAACGAAACCACGTTTTTGCGCGGCGGGAGTTACTTTCTGAGCTGAAGCGCACTCTCCTGAAAGTAACGACCATGGGAAAAATATATTTGGTCCCTTCCATTCACCGTGGTCGCGCGACGTCGGGCGTTGAGTTCCCCGCGTCGCTGCGGATTTGGCGCTTTCTAAAATGAAGCTAAGTACCGCCGCATGTTCATGAACATTCCTGTTCTTGTTTAAATCATACTTTACTACAAAAATTCCTCTTTAACTGAAAGACTGCTGTGTCGAAGTATTGATTACCTAGGTTTTTTTTCGGTGGGCTTTGTTCGGAGAGGGACCACGGTCTGTGAAAAATTTGCCGCAAAAGAAAGTTGTTGAAGAGAAGTGAGCTAAAGCAAAGAAGGGCAATGCCTGCACGCTGAACCCGCACAGCGTGCTTGTTTGTCTCGAGTTCAGTCGTTGCACAAAGCGCTCCAATAACTTTTTGACCATGACTTGCGATGTCTTGCATCGATGTGCTGAGGTTCTTTGTGTGTGTGCGTGTCTGTGTGTTTGTTTGTTTAGCTTGTACTTTGTTTGCCGGCCTGGCAAGTACGCGCCGTTGGACCTTTTTTTTGCTATATTCTCGACAGTTACATTTTGCATACAATTTTGGGAATCAGTTGTCGACGGAACTGAGTGGCATGGTTTCACATTTCGATCGAACATCCCATGTCTCCGCTCGCGCGACGAGGCACGCGCAACTGCAAGCCTGCCGAAGTTTCCCACATGTGCATGCAAACTTGATTGCACGACAGAGGCACCAGCCGGGACGCTTGCAATCCATTGTTTTACGTTTGCTTACTTTTGACAAAAATGTGGCACGTCTGGAACCAGCAAAACGGTGGCAAGCGGTGTTTCGGAATTGCTCGGCAATGCCTGCAGCATTGTACACTTGTATAGGATGTCTCAGCAGTAAAAACACAAGCCGCGAGTTCTGTCGCATCACGTCACGTCAGAACACAACACAACAGAAAGTGCCCTTTGTTTGTACAGCACTTAAGAATTAATATTTTTATTTTTTTAAGGATATCTGCTCCAAAAGCTACTTTTGCTGCTCCAAAGGACTGCTTTGGCTGCTCCGGAAGGTGCTCCAAAATGGCTTAGGCCAATCACATCACTGAATATGCCTTCTACGGTTTGTTCATGTCTCCTTCGGTTCGTTGATCTCTCGCACTGGAGCAGCTGGCTACAAACAAGGAAACAAGTCAATCTCGTTCGCTCCACGATTTATTTTATTAAAGCTTCTCTTAACTATCTGCCTGGTTTTCGTCTTTCCTAGCATTGTGCTAAATATGGGCCACACGTTGTGTGATGCAATACGTTTCTTGAATGCTTCACACAGCTTGAACCAGTCGCCTCGTTCCAGCTTGCAGGCATGTTCTCTTGCTTGCTTGGTCAGACGGTCTACTTTTCTGAGTTGCTACAAGTCCTATATTCTCCTAAATGTGTGCAGATGCAGTTCAATGTTCTTCTTGTGCCATAATGACAGGAGCATCATGTTTGGCGTTAAGGCATCGACAGCGACTTCCTTCTTAACAGTGGCCCTGTTTGCCTTTTCTACCATCGCCGTCGCAAGGTCTGCTATAGACATGTCGTCCTGTGTTTCCGTATGCTCTCTGAAACTTATCCTATTCAAAGTTTTTGGTTGACTGTTTGAGTGCTGCTCTAAGGATTCTTGAACTTTTCTTACTTCACATTTCATCTTCTTGATGTAAACATGAGATTTTGTGTTGTTTATTTCTACCCGTCTGCTGTTCTCATATCCCATCTGGTCCATCAGGGCGTTGATCAATAAGAGGTTGGTGTTGTATGTATCGACAAACTTCTGTGAAGTGCGCGCAGTTTTCATGAAGCTCCATGCAGTGTTCACTTTATTAGCCAACTATTATGATGCACCCCTTGGGAAACACTGCACAATTTCTGTCTATTGGGAATGCAGAGATCAGAACGGCCCATTGCCTCTAACCTTCGTGCGCGTGGCCAAAACTTTTTAGACATCTCTATACCACACTCGTGCGCATGTGGGACAGGGATATAGACCTTTTCATCTCTGTAATTACCCGCCGCGTAGATAGACGGCACTAACACACGGAATTGCTGCGGCTGTAGACCTTTCCATCGCTTATCACCGAGGCAAGAAATGCTTAGTCATTGAGCTGTGGAGGCGTGCGCAGCATATGATATACTGTACAGCAGAGAAACAGCGCATGCTCAAAAGGCATATTCCACAGCCCAGCAGACAAAGATGGCGGCGCGCAGAAGACGGTATTTGCAAAGTCCTATAGTCACTCAGGATTAGAACTGAAGGCTGTTCCTTTCCGATGCTAGTCTTGCAGCATGCGATCGTTGCTTTTCACCGTGATTTGGCTAAGATTTCACGCTCAAGGCTCACGAGACACCAAAGTGTTATAAAATGCAGGCAACTCGCGCTTTAGGCTGGCCAACTGAAGGACCTCTGCCATTTTAATTCTCTCGGTGCAGTGAAGGTTGTGTTAACAGCCTCCTCAAAACAAAACATACTCTTTTAAGCCTGGTTAAGATATTTTCTTTGCTGGTGGTCACTGAAACGTAAACAACAGCATGACAAGCCCAGCTGCACAACCGTGCTTCATATGGGGCATGGCAACAAACATAATTTGATGGAAGGTGCCACTTTGTGTGGAATATGCAACACAGTTGTCTTTTTAACTTTTTGCTGTCATTTAGGTTGCTGCAATCCAACCAGTGCGAATGTGTAAACCAGCCCTTAAAGTTTTTGTTATTGAATTTACTGAACAGCACATATTCAATGTTAAGCAAGTTGAACTATCGCATTTCATTTGCAGGCATGCTGCAGTGGAGCTGACTGTATGAAAGATTACACGGGCTCGTTCAGGGGCGCTCGTACGTGCTGTACGGAGGCCCTGTATATCACATCAAGGCACTCATACTAAAGCCATATGGGGTTTCTGGAGCCACAGCAATGCAGCAGCTCTTCAACAGTCAAATGAGCACTGTGCGACAAGCCGTGGAGTGGGGATTCGGCAAGATCGTGGCAGAGTTCGCGTTCGTGGACTTCAAAAAAAAAAAAATCCTGAGGCAACGAGTGGCCCGGATGTACAAGGTAGCCACCATACTGGCAAATTGCCATACTTGCATCTGTGGCAGCCAGGTGGCAAGTTTTTTTTTTTTTTTTTTGATCTGGCACCCCCAACGCTTCAGGAGTACCTTGGCAGTGGTTTAACTCCAGTCTAAGCTTGTCAAATGTTTTCTACCTGTGTCCATTTGAGGCAGTGTGTATACAGAAGCTTGCTGCTCAGATATTGTGGCTAAGATATCAATGTTAATTTTTGCATCTAAGAATCGTTAAACTTTTTTTTTTTTTTTTTCGCCATATTACGTTTTTTGAGGTGTACTTTGAATCAGAGATTTCTGGAACCATGGCATTATCTCGCACAGCAGGGCGTTCTATGTCGGAGGAAAAGTAATTGCAATTTGAACATGCAACGCCTTGTGTAGAAATTTCACTATTTTCAAATTCAGTCACCTAGATTTTCTCTACAATTTTTTCGTAACATATCTTCATACATGAATAATATGTCCTAGTCTTGTGGGGCAAAAAACTTCAATATAAATTTCCAAACTTGACGATCTGGAACTAATCTTTATAACCAAGCCAATGTCTTTGTTGCGTTTTTTTTTTCTCATCATACTGTCGTCATTTTTTCTCATTGATCTGTTTCACATGGGTCTTTCATTGTTCCTTGGGTCAAGTAATGCATCTTGCTGGGAATAGCTCAAAGTGCTAATGTAATTTTGCATGTTTACAGCAGCACCTGCAGCTTTTGTCAAGCTTATCTAATTTGACTTGAATGTCATTTGTAATTTCTCAGCGTTTTTTCTGTTGTCGTTTGTAGACAACAAAATGCAAATGTGTTGTGGTTTTTACAGGTGACGGAATGTGATTGCTACTAGTGGGGATAGCAGAATTTGGTTATGTAGTGTACAAGTTTCAGTTTGAAATCCGATGCTTGACACCAACCTGTACATGTAAATGGTAACAAAGTATCTGTCATGTTTGTTCTCTAGCAGTGGTTGGTTATGAAGTGCAACCTATTTTTTAAGAAAGTATGGAGGTTTTAAAATGTGTAATGTATTATGTTTAAAATAAGTAATGAATATAGGATCATCTTTCGTTTGATATTAAATAAAATGTTTCCTAGATGTTTTATTCTTTACATTTAGTCTTTCTTCACCTGCTTCACCTGCCCTGGCTTGGGCCTCCTCGTCGAACTTGCGCCGATCCAGGGCCATACGCTTCTCTTCCAGCGCCAGACTCCTTTCCTCCAGGTTCAGCTGCCGCTCCTTGAGCACACGTTCGTTCGTGTCTCGCTTGTCCATGAACGCGACGACATCCGACCTGGGAGCCTTTCCTGCAGGAAAGAGCCACACGAAAATAAAAAAAGAACATTGTTTTATCCACTGTAATGGACGTTTTAATTTCCTTGGATGACTTCTATTCAGTTCACATATGAAAAAAACATGTATCCTTGGTGGGTCCATTTCTGTATTCGCTCCAAAGAACCAAGAGACGCACGAGCCACAACATTCCCATCTCTTCGGTCATCAAGACTGCACTTATTGCGGGCTTTATACTGAATGCAACAATTTGGCATTAGTTCTGTTAAGATGCCTGTCAGCCGCCAAAGCTGTTGGAAGTTCTTAAATTAAACATGGGGAGGCTGTAGCATTAAAGCACAGAAACTGCTTGACTAGTGCAGCCACCATGAACTATGAAAGGGGGGAGATCTCTATGGAATCATGCAGATATGCTTGAATGGTTTTACATAAGTTGCCCACGAGGCTGTCATGTAACATACTTTTCACCTTTTTAATGCTGGGACACTGAGGCAACACGGAACTTGCTCTTTGCAGATGACAATAGATATTTGTTTCTCCTATCTCCCAAAAGCAGCTAAGTTGTGCAACTGAGAAGGGCTGTTTTGTGCCACAGTTCACTGACATGGGCCAAGTAGAGATTAATCTCGAACAATGGAAAGCATTTCAAAACTTTAAGGGGATGAAACAAAGTCGAAATGTGGAGAACAGAAAGATGCCTCAAGTACATCTCTGTCAAGTGAAATTCATAGGCATGGCTCGCTCTGGGCAATGCCAGCAGTGTATGACAGCTCGGACTTGCTTCTGAAGAATGTCCTATAGCAATCGCCTGACTGTGCGAGGTGCTTGTAGAACTGTTTAACGGGTTTATAAAAAGGATTATGATGCATACTTGTAAGTTCTATTGGTAGTTTGATCCTGAAAAGCCTTTTCTTTTTTATTGCTACAAAAACACTTGCTTTAACATTTATTATGAACACCTCACCTTCCTGCTTCTTGTGACATGTGCAATAAAGTGATTGCTGCACCAAACTGCAGAAGTGAATTTTTATTTCTCAATACTAAAACTACAATGCAGTGCCCGACACATTGGTGGATTGTTATGGTAGAATTCTTTCAGTTTTAGAAAAGTTCTATTATCAATTATCATTAGGTACAATTTAATTAAAGTCGTGTGCTGAGCACAGACAATACTCTTAGGTTTAATTATATTTCTCATGCTAAAGGTTTCTTTGCTACATTTGGGTAGTTCCCTTGAGTACACTTGCCAGTGAGCTCTACAGTCGGTGATTGGTTAAGAGTGCAGGGGAAGCTCCTCCAGCAAAGCCCTCCTCACTTTCCACTTTAGCTGGGCGAACGCTGGAGAGAAGGTGAGTCCCTCCTTGCCTCTTCTCCGGCATTCACTCTGCCATAGTGGAAACAATCGAGTGCTTTATGGGTGGAGCTTCCCCTGCATTCTTAACCTGTCGCCTCCTATAGTGCACTCCAGAAAAGAGAACCTGGAATTACTATGCACATATTCCAGTGATATGTGCTTCATCAGTCATTAGCATTTTCTTTTTTCTGCGGTAGGGCTTTCTTACCAGTGGAGTTGGAACAAGGAGGTGGACGTCACGTCCCGTCCCTCCCCCCCTCCCCCCCCCCCTTCCCGAGATATTTTAAAAATTGAATTTAAACAATATGGGGGAGGGGGCGAAAAACATCGCCCCCCACCTCTCAAATAGTTCCGACGTCTGTGTCTAGCCATAAGAAAAATTTTCTTGTCGCTAGATTCTTGCTGCTGTGTGTGCTGCTTATAAGTAAACAGTGAATTGGGTATTTGTGGGAATTAAGCTGTCTGCTGTACAATGGAGGCTAATGCCTCTAAAGAAGTGGGAAAGCCAATAATGCACTGTTTTTTAATAGACTAACGCAGTGGTTCTCAACTATCGATGTTCCACGAACCTCTTGTGGCTCGGTGGAGAAGATGGAGGACCCCGTTTGTGGTGAAGAGTGGGAAAAGGTATAGGTTAAATATAATAATGATTTAATAAATGGATATGACTAAGGGCTAGTGTGAAGTAGACTTCTGTTATTGACATACACGCTAGCTCGCCCGAAAGCGGAAACGTTTCTCGATAGGAAAAAAGACAACTTTTATTGCCGGGCTTTTCTGATGAGGCAGGGCTTAGCGGACCCCTAAAATGCCTTCATGGACCCCCATTTGAGAACCACTTGATTAACGAATGCCTCAGCCTTAAGATAGTATTTGCAGTTGAATAAGAACAAAATTTATGTTTGTGCACCGCAAGCTCTTCCCATTTGAAGAAGCGCCTCAAAATGACTAGAAACAATCATGTTATTTCCTTTGCAATGCATACCAATTAAAACAGCTCTAATACTGCCTTCAACATCCACGCAAGGAGGAACTAAATGGAGAATCAATAATCTGGAATTATTAGACACTCACAGCGTACTAACGGTCTCCGCTTGCTCGGTGGTGATGCCGAGATGCGACTGGTGTCGCCGGTTGGCGACGCAACATTTTCGTTCGGCTGCTGCAGTCATCATTGCTGGCAGCGTTCACGGCGGGGTCTCTGTTGGATGTAGTCCTTTGATATCCTTTGATAATTAAAATAGATACTAGCCCCTCCAGCATCTGTTGCTTTGAGAATTCTACTGCTTTGTCTGCAATGTCTACACAAAAAAAGCTAAGCAAATAAAGCACTGAATGTTAATTTGGGGACTGCACGCAGACGAGCAAGTAGCCTTTAGCCAGTGCAATGCTGGTAACCACAAGGGTGAAAGAAGGGAGGGGATAGTAGAAGATGTGGCGACTAGACTGAATCATCCTGGCCGGGCCTTACCAGGACACCCGTCTATGAGAAGCGGGGGCCGAAGTGGTGTATTGCCTCGCCCGGGGGGCCCCGAAGGGTCCAACCCTGCCCCGGGCTCGGCTCAACCACCAGGATGCCCTTTTCCCCAGACACGGGAAAGCCACGCACAGTCAGACGTGGGCGGGCGAACCCGTATGGCTCGGGGTCCGTGGAGACGCCACTCTCCAAATACTTGCTTTCACAGGTACCCCCTGCGGGGCAAGCTAGACAGAGGTTCATACTGTCGCATCAGGGAGATCAATTAGAGGGAGATGATGCGATATGACATATAGGAGCAGTGATGGAGGAGAAATTTCGGGAACGGGTACATGTGGTAGATAGGAGAATTGAAGGAAGTAGCAGTCCAGCTTGTGACATCGTGGATTTTGGACAAAGAGAATGGGAAATGGCGGAACGAAGAGTCCCTAGCGGCACGTCGACAGCCACAGATGGTATCCCAATCAAGCTGGTGAAGAAGTTGGGTCCTAAATCTAAGGCAAAACTAAGGAAGGTAGTGGGCACTATGATAACAAAAGGAAATATTCTAGATTAATAGAGGCTTAGTAGGATGAGTATGATATATAAAGGAAAGGGAGATAAGTCTGATATTAAGAATTAACGTCCGGTAAACGTGACACCAGTTATTTACAGGTTGGTAATGCACATTATAAAGAACAGACTGGAGGAATGGGTAGATTGCGAGGGCATACTGGGCGAGTTACAGAAAGGGTTTTGAAAACAAAGAAGGTTGGAGGACAATATATTTTCTCTAATACAGTGTATAGAAATAGCACAAAAAGAAAACAAACAGCTCTGGCTGGCATTTCTGGATATCAAGGGTGCCTTGACCAAAGGAACCTGTGGGACATACTGGAGAGCTGAAACCTAGATGAAGGACTAACAGCAATATTAAGGAATATTTACAAAGATAATAAGGTGATTATAGACCAGTGTCCGCGCCAATCCCAGGGCGCCGCCATGTTTATCTACGCTCGCGCCACCACGCGGAGAGAACTGGCAGGCAGGGAGGGGGGGCTGCGTTGGCGGCATTGCTTTGGGTAGCTGGATGCGGCAGGCTGTCCGAATGCACCGACACATCGTGAAAGATGTCTTCACCAGAAGCCTCTGCGGCCCGTTCTTCAACAGGCAAGATGTCGTGAACATTCGAGAACCCATCTCGATCAAGGAAAATAAGGGAAAACCTTTCTTGTCTTAGATGTTCTCGGTGTCTGCTGACCCTTGACATCCGCGTTTCAGTCCGGGTTCATTGCGTAGTAAATATTTCGCTACCGCTTTCTTGTAGCTTTCAAATGCTTGATTGTTGGCTTCTTGTGTACGGCATTACATTCGTGGCACGCTTGAGACCGATTTTCGCTATCTACTTGCCTTTCTGCGGCAGCGCGGCTCGGCCGAGCCTAAACCGAAACCGAAACGAAGGTACCATTCGACCAGTGTCCGCGCAAATTGCAGGGCGCCGCCATGTTTATCTACGCTCGCTGCTGGATGTTGGCGGGATGCGGCAGGAATTTTTCTTACCCCGAATGCACCGACACATCGTGAAAGATGCCTTTACCAGAAGCCTCCGCGGCCGGTTCTTCAACAGGTAAGATGTCGTAAACATTCGAGAACCCATCTCGATCAAGAAAACAAGGGAAAACCTTTCTTGTCTTAGATGTTCTCGGTGTCTGCTGACCCTTGACATCCGCGTTTCAGTCCGGGTTCATTGCGTAGTAAATATTTCGCTACCGCTTTCTTGCAGCTTTCAAATGCTTGATTGTTGACTTCTTGTTTACGACATTACATTCGTGGCGCGTTTGAGATTGATTTTCGCGATCTACCTGCCTTTCTGCGGCAGCGCAGCTCTGCCGAGCCGAAATAAGTAGGAGGCGTTCACTTGATCGAACAACGTTTTAGCGACGGCTGTGTCTACAGTGCCGTCCGGCGGCACTCCGATTGCGCCTACAATTGCCGTCCGAAAGAGAGTCGGACGGCGTGTGTATCACTGGGGAGCTCGTTAACACATCCCTTCGCCTGCGTTCAAGCCGCTTCGCGGCGACAGTAGGCGGCTGCTAATTCCAAAATTATTGACCCATTTGGCCCCGTCGTACACGCCGCTTCGCGGCGTCCAGCCGGCAAACCAAGCCCCACCGTACCCTATGCACCTCCGGAAACGAAGTCCCATACCATTTCGTTCAGCGAAATTTCGGCGGCATTCGTTTTTTCCTGTGTTAATCGTAAAAAAAAATGAATGTAAATATCGCCAAATGCGTCGGCAAAATAAAATGTACGAGAAAACAAAAACAAAAAAGTAAGCCCGCACCCAGGATCACTTGCTTATCAGACAGACAACTTACCACTAAGCTACACTCCACTTCGAAAATCTTGTTTTGGGAACTCGTTTCGTACGAGACTTTTGGACGGCACTTGAACGCGTGAGTGGAGTACCGTCGGACGGCACTTCAACGCTCTGCAAGAGTGCCGTCGGACGGTACTCTAGACACTACGTTTAGCGAATGAAAACGAGACCACGACGTTTCATTGAATGAATAGCGAATGGCGGCGTTCATATTAGCGAATGGGTCTAGTTACATAGACAGCTCAGATTAGCTTTCACAGGCTAAGGGCGTCACACATGAGTATGCGCTTCTACGTACAGTCGACCGTAATTCGCATGCTGGCTATGACACACATGTATCAGAACCAGCTAGCTGCCCTCTCGTTTCACTCCGCATATTTAGATTTGTGTTTAGTTTTGTGATTGTCCGTCCTTTCTCGTGTTTCTTCCTCAAGTTTAATATGTCATGTATTTTTTTGTTTTAGCGTCCTTGGATCTTCCAAACCCCTCCACCATCCCGGAAAGCGGCTGGGTCGACAACATGAAGCTCTGGCCAGCTCTGCAGGAGCATCATATAACCTATTATTTGCTTAAAACGAAAGCTTGTGACTTGGAAGAGGTTCAGGCTCTGAAAAGCCTGGAATCTTATAATTATGTCGTCAGTGGTAAGGTGGGCCAGTTGCTGATACACCAATACTCTGAGCACGCTTGCATCATAAAAGGTGATGTAACTCCATCACAGTCGGAGAACAATGCACCCCATAAGCCATGGGTGTGCATTGGTACTGACTGTCGTGTGCTGACAGGCGCCTGCTCTTGCATGGTCGGCAAAACTCGTGTATGTAGCCATGTGGGTAAGTTGAGGGATAGTTGACCGTTCCTTAAAAGTCTAGTAATTTTTCACAGTTCTAAAATGTGCCATCTTTTGTTGCGAGGAACAAAATTGGACGTTCTCAAGTACATGACATATGCTTATGTTTATACCTTAGCGGAAACTTCAAGGCATCCCACCACATTTTTTGTTTCGACGTCATCCCATGATGTTTTTGGACAGCTGTTTCACATCTATAGGGTCCGAGCGAGAAAAGTAAACCATCCTTTTTGGAACGCATAAAAGCTACGCATCGCCGAACGCTGAAGTTGGAATGTAACCATAGCGGTCCCACCAAGATGCCAAAGTTTCAGAACGTAGTGCCATCGAAATAAAAAGTTACGAGTAATTATCGAAATTTTTCAATAGAAAAATGACGGCGGATGGAGGCTCACGGAGCTGACGGATGCATGGAGTTGAATGGGAGAAGCTACCGGGACGCGACCTCATTTTCTCAATTGAAATTTTCAAAAAATTGCTTATAACTTTTTAATTCATTGACTCGGCGCTCTAAAACTTCGGCATCTTGCTCGGACTGCGAGGGTTTCATTCTGGCAGAGTTTCAGCGTTCGGCGACACATACTTTTTTTTATGCAGGCCAAAAAAGAGGGTTTACTTTTCTCGCTTGGACCCTGTATTTTGTACCGCCTTACGAAGAGCATTTGCCAGATACATTGTTTCTTGAGTGGTCTGTTCACATTTTTTTTTGTTTTGTATGTTGCAGTTTGGCTTGTCTATTGTATGATGCATCTAAATTTAGCCCTGTGCTCATTCTATACAGAATTGCACGCAGGGTGCCCCACCACCACCATGCTTCTGGTGTAAACATGTGCATACAATTGCAAGCCTGCCAAAGCTGGCTCCATTGACATGTTGAAGGCACTGGTATTCATGTGCCGCCATGGTTGCAATTATGTATACAGTGTTCCACACAGAGAAACGGTCACACGAATGCATAGCTGCATGTTAAATGAATAGCATTTGAGGGTTTGGTATGTCGATTTGTAACCACATAGGAGGAATGCAGGTGGAAAGCTGGTACCCCCCTCCGGAGGCACCTTGATTTGCTGCAGCGGATAGAGCTTGTCTACGTGATTGTCGTCTCAAAGACTACGAGAATTATATGTAAACTTTATTTTCCATTTGCAGGGGCGCTTCTTTGGAAGGTGGAGTTTGCCGTTCGTAGGGGCCTGACCGGAACCTCGTGCACAGATGAAAGTGCACTCTGGAACTCTGGTACAAAGCGCAATGTGGTTCCGGGTCAGATTGGGGACATGAATTTCAAGCTAAAGAAAGAAATGGGAGAGCCAGTACCACCCCGTGAAAAGGTTCGTTTTGAGAAGTTTCAGACCCGCGAAGCGTATGTCCAATTTATGGAGGACTCCGTTGTGTCACCACTCCTGACAGTGCAGGGAAGTCTGCTCCAAGCAACAATAGTTGCGGATGTGAGCAGACTATAGCCTGACATCAGTGGGATGGAAGAAGATTCTTCCATAATTCATGGCTGCCACCAGGGTGTTGAGCCACTTTCGTCCAGTCCGTGTTTTTCTTTTTACAAAGAGTGGGTTTTGCTTGAGGAATCTGCAAGGGGTGCACTTGCAGAGATTACTTTAGATCAGGAAGGCGAACTGTGGAAGAGTAGCCGAAAAGTTCGGCTGACGGCATCTATCTTGTCGAAGGTTCCAAAAATGGCTAAAACCGCTCCTGACAACTTTGTTAACGGTTGCTTGCACTCTCAGTTCAGGGGTAACCAGGCCACCGAGTATGGTAGAATATATGAGCCAGTAGCTAGGGCAGCATTCTGCCAAGAAACTGGGCGAGAGGTGACCCTATGTGGCACTACTGTGAGTGCCACGCACCCCTTCCTTTCGGCGAGTCCGGATGGCCTGGTAGGACATGACAGCATCCTGGAAATTAAATGCCCCCAGACTGACAACTGCAAAGTTTACATTAGCGAAGCAAAGCACTATGATGTTAAAGTCGTAAAAAGTGGGGATAAGGAGCACTACTTCCTTGCCAAAAATGGAAAGAATGGCTACTATTTCCAAGTGCAGTTCACCATGTTCTGCACTGAAAGAACTCGCTGTTTTTTCTATGTGTGGTCGAGGCTAAAGACCGTCCCCTTTGAAGTTGATTATGACCCAGACTTTGTCATTGCTCACATCGCCCGGTTCTCAGATTTTTATTTTCAGCACTACCTGCCAAGACTGGTGGACGCCATACATGATCGTACTGTCATTCTTTCAGACGAGTATCGCACGTTAGCCAACATGCATTAAGCTTTCTCACTAGAGATTAGGGAACAAAGTTGGGCAGCTTAAAGTGTGTGAAGCTTCTGTCGCAGCACGGTTCAAGTCACCATTTCTGTTTGCTTTATGGAGCAAGTGACCTGTAAATGGCTGTAACCCTTTTAGCACCAAGAGATATAGTTGCATGCCTGTATACCAGAACTTATCTGGCTTTATTTTGAGTTGCATGAAGAAATCTCTGCAGTTGTTTCGAGAAAAATAAAAGATCCAGAGTTGTGTGATCATAGAGATATCATTTTTCAATCAGACAGATAAGGATGCTGGTTCTCTGCAATTCTTTGCAGGAAACCCTGTATATTTTATTGTCTCAACTAGAGGCAGAAAATGTGTGCACGAAAAACAAGTGAACATGGGCAGAAAAACAAGGTGAAGCCGCAGCTAACAATTCACAACTTTGTGTCACAAACCCTTTCAACTAGGGTGCCTTCATGTGTGCTTCACCTAGGGCGATGTCAACTGCTTGCTCCCCCCCCCCCCCTTCCAGACCCTCGCCCACGACTATTTTCTTGCTCCGTTAGTTTTGTCTTGCACCTGGAAGTGGCTTTTGTGCCCATCGGTCCCCGCCTTCAAGGGGGAGAGTGCTGATCTTCCCCCCATGGCTGCCACAATGCCATGCTCAGCTTGAAAAATAAGGTACTTGTTTTTACGGTGGGGTTATTTGCAAATACAGACAAGTCATCGCTATCTGGTTATGGCCATATGAAGCAAAGAAATGCAGAACTCTCTCCCATCTGGATGGGCAGGAAAAGCTGACATGCAAGCAACACTTTCTTTTGATCATCGTCCTGCTCTCTCTTTCGCTTTTGCGGATCTTGAGCTGCAATCAATGCCCCTTTCAGGTTACACAATCCAGCACAGACCAAGATGATCTTGTTCATGATCTTCTTGTGGTGGATTGGCAGGGGTTGCTTGAGAATTCGATAGGTCTTAACCCTTCCGATGGCTCTCTCGACGTGGATTCGTAGCCTGGAAATTCTCCTAGATTCCGTCGCTTCCTTTTCAGTTATCTGCTTTCGTCCTCTAGTGAAAGCCGGTATGTTTAGCGTCACCCCCTTCTCTCTCATCTCCGCACTCAGGCTGAACCCCCTGTCTGCCATCACCTGATCATCGTCGGAGAGGTACTCGGCAAAACAAGAGTCCTCCACTATGAATTTGTCAGATGCTCGCCCTCCGTACGCACACGACACAAACATGACAAATCCACTGGGTGCAACAGCAATTAAGAACTTTACTGTGTTGCGTCCCTTATAGTAACTAAAGGACTGCCCTCTGGCGTACAGCCTTTTTGGCATTTGCAGAGGTACCTCACTGCAATCAATGATGACCGTGGTGTTCCTATATCCACCTTCAATGAATTGCACAGGCATGGTTGCCAGAATCACCTCCTTTGGTAGCCACACTATCACTTTGGATAGGATGTCTGCCAGTACGCTCATCATCTTCCGGAACACCTTTCCGACTTGGCCAACCGAGATTTCGAATCGCCGCGCAAGGTCCCCATAAAGTAGTGACAGACGCAGGCGCATCAATGTCATTAGGACTTGATCCCCAATGCTCATCGTGCCAGACCTGTGCACCGCACTAACACTAATGACGAGTTTTGAAAAAGCGTCAAGGTTAAGGCCTGTGTAAAAGGAACAGTCCGCTTGCGACAGCGTTTCATGGAGCGGCAAAGACACTGTTTGAGTCTCGGCTGACTTGGTTATTGTTTCTGCTTTTGTCGCATAGCAGTGCTCTGATGAGACGTAGCTGAAATTATCTTCCCACTGCGTAGCGCAGTCGACCATCTGAGGTCTTGCTTGCACACTACACTCGATATGTACTAGGAGCTGCACCTGGACTAGCACCCTCTCGCTCAGGGGTGTTTTCTGGCGTCGAACTAGGACATAGGTGAGACAATTCAGTTAACGGAGGTGCAGGTGCAGGCAAGATCTCTGACGAAAGAGAACCGCTGTCCGAGTCAAAGTCGTCGGGTGTCAACGAAGAGTTAGCGGTACACGGCGTGGTGTCTTCATCACTGGTAGTGTCAACTGTTGAAACTTCAAGGCCTGCTGGGCGTGCTTGCGGGTGCCTTTGAAGCTGTCGCCTGCCAGGTATCACCTAAAATGTAAATTTTATTGATGTCATTCGACATGAAACTTCTTGAACTGAACCTGGAAGCCAGGGGATGCCCAATGCTTCCTAGTATCCTTTGTCCTTAATTCATTACTCTTACTTAAAGACCCAGTCTCCAATGCAGGCCCTTTCCCCTCGATGCCCCTGGGAATAAAATCGGGGCGTGTGTCCGATTTTATCGGACACACATCCGATAAAATCTGTTTGTTGTTTAACGAGGGGCCCCTGAAGCGATGCAGGCAGGCCTTCTTGATAACTTCTGGAGCACTATCTATACCTGTCTGAGATGGTGGCCTTGCAGCGGTGCCTGCCATGCCTACCCACTTTTTCTTTTGAACATTACGCTTGCCAAGGGTGCAAAACTCTGAAGCAATGAAGGAAATGTCAAGTTTTCTAGATGTAATCACTGCCTTTCAAATTCTGTTTCGTATTGCGCTCTTAGTCTTAGTCTGTGTTTGAAAATGGCGGGTCAGCTGTATGGAAGCAGTCCAGCAAGCGTGGAATGGAGCAGAGATTATATCCCGGAGCATCGGTGAGAACAGAATACTGTCTGCCCCAAGGAACTCTTGTGGCATATCTCACCGGATGGTTGTTTCCTACTGCAGCCCAGGGAATTGAAGAATTTGATTTGAATTGAATTGAATTTGGGAGAATTGTACCTTGGTCTATGACGAATCGAAGCAGCACAGTTTTATGGAGCTGCCAACTGAACCTCCTTTGGACTGATTGTTGAAGGGGCTCATTTATAGTCTGTTGTGCACCAGATCTATGGAAACGGCTTGCAACTCAACTGGTTCGGTGGCCGTATCTCCAATTCCGGCACCGCCCAAAAGGGCCGACGTGACAATCAACAAGAGAGATGCTGCGACGCCTGGTCATGACAAAGGGTTTTTAAGCGACCTTTGACAACTTGGGTGGGACTGATAGAGATGAGCGATCCATAACTACAATTTTATTTCGAACAAGGTTTAGGTTATGTTATTATTGCAGCCGTGCAAGAGAACAGCTGTTGGGAATACCGAATTGGCAGAACATACAGGCATACAGACTGGGATGCCAGATATGGCAGAAAAACCGGAAGACCAGGAGAATGCCAACCATTTTTTGTGTCCTTCAGGCTTTATATCTTACTTCTGCCCCTTCATCCCCCCACTTCACGCACTCCGCGGTCTGGGCTTCTAAATGAGGTTGTGTAGCATCGCCACAAACTTACCAGCACACCAGCACTGCTTAATCACTTGACCAGAGGAAATAAAGCAAAGCACTAGAGATTACTAATTTTATTTACCTTTCTCTGGTACCCAAGCTTCAGCATTGGCGTTGGATTTATGGTCGTTGGCTTGCCATCGAGGAAGTGTACAGAGCACACCTGGGAAACAAAAATTTATATAGGATATTACGATGCGACATGAGAGACCACAAATATATTTGCTAGCTACGAGGTCATAAGGTCAACAACAAACAACAGTTATCGAGAAAAGAGTCAAAGTACAGGCTAGCTGGTGGAAGTCAATCATTTCGTCGTTTACCCTGAGACTGTTTTTTTTTTAAAAGAGCAGAAGTTACTTCTGCTCTTCTAAAAAAAACCCAGTCTCAGGGTAAACGACGAAATGGTAAACAACAGTATTCCTCAAAACTGGCTTGTGAACCACATCTGGCTCTTCGTGGATAGAAGTGCAGCTCTTGTGATTCCAGAACATTCAAAATGAAATATTGTTGAATGTTGATGGCATCGAAGTTTTCTACATGCAATCACTGCCTTTCAAATTCTGGTTCGTGTTGGGTCGGTGGGTATGGGAAAACATAACATTGATCAAAACAGTCCCATTAAAATGTCTTCTAGATCTTGTAATTCATTTCTTTCCAGCATGTAGAGCAAATTCAAGTGCCTTCAGCTCTTGGATTTGCTACACCTCTGTAGAAAACTCAATTGCTGAGCTGCAGGTGCTTGTATGGATCCAACCAAAAATATACCAAAACTCGTCATCCTAAAAAAAACACAAACAAAAACAAAACTACCAACTAGCCCAGGCTTCAGCCCTGCTTTTACTAAAGTTATACCAGTGTGTCTTATTTGGTTAATGGGATTTGATGAAGTGATCAACGCGGTTAGTGAAACCAGGACAGTTTTGAAGCGTTGGGCCCCCTTCATTTTGTTTGGAGTTTCTTTCCTTTTCTAAACTGTACAACAATGCACATATTTCTACAGGACAAAGATATCATTTGCACGCAAGTTGAGATGATTGATGTTACATATTTAACGTTCAACCTGAGCCCCCACTCGCTTTCCTGCAGCATCTGCTGCTCGTTCGTTCAGAATCGACTAGACCCCCACCTCTGTTGTATCCATCACGCACGCCAAACGTACGCATAGAAGAAAAATTGTTGCTACACTGGCACTCACTCTTGAGTTCTTGCTGGGAGTGAAGTTTTTTCTTCTGAGTGCGGCTGTCCATTCTTGTCGAGAAGCTGGATGGGACGGAAACTTGTGGAAGCCGTACACGTCGCATCCGCACTCGTCTCTTATGCAATTGTGTGACGGGCAGTGGGTTTCCAAAAGGACCCTCTGTTTCTTCTGGTTGTTTGTACAACCAACAACGGCACAGTGCCGTCCGGACGAATTGCTCTGGTACATTACACGGCGGTAAACAAGACCGACGCCGGCAACGTGCTAGTACTGGGAAAGGTCGCGGTCTATCGCCCCTTCGCCACCCCCCCCCCCCCCCACACACACACTGCGAGCGTCTGGGTTCGAAACTATTAATTGCCAGTTCTAAAGGATGGTACTTACTTGAAGTGGGAGCTGGAATTCTACGAGGTACCAGGAGACACCTACTATCGGGCAACGAAGCAGGGTGCCTGTGGGGGCGGAGTCTAGGAACGCTAATATTGTGACAGGCGATCAGTTATGATAACAGACAAAACTTCGACTCGTTTCTTCAGAAGTTCGCGGTGATATTTTATTAGCCCTCGTTACAGCACACCAAAGATCTTAGGCAGTGAAATTCACATCACGCAGGCTCGTGCGTCGTAGTCAAATGAGCGCACTCGACGACGAGGTGTAATGAGCTACTAAGCTTCACAAGGAAAATGCGCATGACAAAAAGTTTTGAGGCAGTCCAAAACACCGATCAAGCAGACGCACGTATGTACGCACGTTTACTCCGGAGTCCATGAACCCGACGGCGCAAGATCAAAGCGATCAAAGAGCACCGCCGCCATCACCACCCGGTTTTCTCTGCGCGACAACGGCACTGCAACGGAGGGCACTCGCCTCGGCGTTAACAATCCGCGAAATAGATGAATTTCCCACTCTTGAAGCCATTCCAAATAATAAATGAAAACACCCCGACGTTGTAGAACATCTGACGACACAAGGGTGCCGAGCGCGTGCTCGGCATCTTCGTTGCTCGTGAAGGCCTGCTTATTTGTAGTTGAGACGACGATTCCACATCTTTCGTGCCACTCGTGGTGCTTGCAATAACTTCGAAGGGCAGGGAAATCTTCTCACGAGGACGTTGAAGACACGCAACACCGGAGCCACCAAAGCAACCGTACAAACCGTCCCCATGTTTGCTTTTTCTTCGTCACTCGCGGCGCGGTCAACTCGTCGCGAGATGTTTTCTGGCTCGGCTAGATGCAAACCAACAGCGGCAAAGTGTCGTATGGACAAACGGCTCTCACATTACGGGCACTGTACTCACATACCGCGGTAAACAGGACCAATGCCGGCGAAACGGCAGTCGGTACACCAGCGAAGAAGCCCTGGCAGGAAGGAGCGGCGGAAACCGACGCAGCCCGCCCCCCCCCCCCCTTCCCCCCCCCCCCCCCCCCCCGCCGCCGTGAGCGTCTGGGTTCGAGATTATTGTTCGCCTTTGCTCCTTGCGTCGAGGCTAAAAAGAGCACTTCCGGACAAAGGTCTATAACATGGGAAGTAAATGCAACGGGGTAAATAGAGATAAGACTAGGCCTTAGGCAGGGTTGCCCATTATCGCCTTTGCTGTTCATGTTGTATCTGAGAGGATTGAAGGATAGACAAGAGAAGAGCGGGCTTGGATTCGACCTTTCGTACAGTAAGCTAGGCCAAAAAATTCAGCAATCCTTATTGGGATTGATGTATGCGGATGATATCGTACTGATGGCTAACAACAGGACAGAGTTGCAGGAATTAATGAGCATCTGTGGTAGGGAAGGAGAGGAATTAGGTTTAGAACTCAGTAGTGAAAAAAATGGAGTCATAATTTTTAACAATGATGAAGTTGAGAGGCTGAAGATACAGAGCTAGTAAATACAAGTATCTAGGAGTATGGATATTTGATGGTGCAGAATATCTTACTGAGCATGAAAATATCTAATAAGTAAGGGCAACACAAATGCAGCTGTAATGAAAAAGAAAGCACTTTGAAATTACAACAAGTATGAGGTGGTGAGAGAGATTTGGAAAGGGATCATGGTGCCTGGCTTGACTTTTGGAAACGCAGTGCTATGCATGAAATCCGAAGTGCATGCAAGACTAGAAATAAAACAGCGCGGAGTAAGTAGGTTAGCTTTGGAGGCACATTGCAAGACGCCAAACCAGAAAGTACAAGGAGACATGGGATGGGCGTCATTTGAGAGCAGGGAAGCTGTGAGCCAGATAGAATTTGAGGATCGGTTGAGGCAAATGGATGGGGAGCAATGGGCACGAAATATTTTCAGCTTTTTATACATGAGGAGTATAGACACGAAGTGGAGATAGCGCACTAGGAAATTAAGAGTAAAGTTTTTAGGCTATAGTGGAGTTACGGAAGAGCAGGTCGCAGTTAAGAAGAAAGTTAAGGCCACAGAATGAGATCGGTGGCTAGAGGGAATACAGACAAAGACAGCTCTGGAAAGCTATAGATTAAACAAAACAGTTATTGCCAAAGAAAGCATTTATGACAATTCTAGGGGAAGCTCACTGTTGTTTGAGGCGAGGACGGGTGTTTTGCGAACCAGAACACACAGGGGGAAGTACCAGAAAATGGATACAGTGTGTACTGCTTGTAGAAAGGAGGACGAGACGGCTGAGCTCTTGATACTCTACTCTAAAGGGCTTCACCCTATGCCTACCGAAGACAACATAGATTTAATAAAGTCATTGGGTTTTAGAGCCAGCGAAGGAAGAGTGGATTTCAAGACCGTAGAGATTACCAAGCAAAGATTAAGTGAATGGTGGCAGAAAGCGAGAGAAACCTAGGTATTTTCTTATTAACTGATGGCAAGGGGGTTTTATAGCCTCACTTTCTTTTCAGTGCGGAGTGAATATAGTTTTCACATTTAAATATTCTAAGCTTAAAAACAAAATGGCTAGGTGGCGTAAGCTACCGCCCGATCCAAAGGGCTTAGCTGCATTCATCCATCCATCCATCGGGGCGGCGCGACAGGCAGCGTTCGACTACAGTGGCTTTAAGGGGGTTGTGTAGTTACCGCGTAGCTTCCACTATGCATCGGAAACGGCCGCTCCTTGGAAGACGGTGTAGGTGGCGCTTCGATCCGTAGCACCGTTATAGTGCCTGCATCGGCCGGCAGATAGAGGCACCCTAACACGCTTCATAGCCAATATCAATACCCCGGAAACAATTATTTGTTTCCAGTGAACTTCCAACAACATGATTTGTGTTCGTAGGTGAATAAAAATGTGAAACTAGCACACGAAAGTGTATTCGACAGCTGCGGATCGGCCGGAGCCAAGCTGGCCAAGCCGGAGCCACAGCCGGAACGACGGTGCTGCAAGCGCCAGCGCCACCCGCGGCCGTCTTCCAACGCTGTGCCGCTTCTCTGGTTTCGTTCGTTACACTACCCCCTTTAAGCCATTGCAGTTCGACGCTGCGTGACCTCCTCGACGTCAAAATGAAGCATGCCGTATTCCACGCCGGCCGCGGCCGCGCCAGCGACGCCGGACCAAAATGCATCACGCGCTGGCTCCCGGCAGCCCTCGCGCGGGAAGCGCAGCGAATACGAGCAATAGCAGATGACGGGAGGACCACTCCGTGTGGCGTCATGTTTGAAGAATCGGACTCGGTCGTCGACAAGCTTATCGAGGGAATTCGTTTTCACCCGTGTGTCTACGACACGAGGAAGCTTGAGTACCGTGACACGGACAGGAAAAGCAATGCTTGGGAGGCCATTCGGGGGCTGTGCGTTTTCCCCACAGGTAAGCTATTTCGTTAAAGTTGAGGCTTGGGCGAGTTGGTTTCGTTGCTCCGCACATCCCCTGTGTTCCGCTGCTGCAGCAGATGCGGTCATGTTTTGTAATTTGCTTTAAAGGGGAAGCTTTATATAAAAACGCTACACTCACATTTCGTTGTTAACGTGGCGGTCGTGGCCGGATAAAAAGAGAGAGCGGATACGCAACGGAGTTTTTTGGCTGGGGATAATGCGTGAGCGCGGGCAGGGATCGTCGCGCTATCCACTTGTGCTTATATAGATTGTAAACAAAATGCAATGTGCCCCAAAGAAAATGTGTAGAGATGAAGGAAAGCGTGCGCGTAAGCGGCGGCTGACAAACGACGTGTGGGCCCGACTTGGACGTGCAACAACAATACAAGCGCGAGTTTTCGTCGTGCAAGATACATCCACGCCATCGCCCGAACTTGGCGCTAATGAAAGCGCGAGAATTGACCTTTTTCATAGTTCGGCCACGATCGTGGCGCGCCCTCGCGGGAATCGCTCGAAACACTTTTGGTGGCTCTGGCACCGTCTCTCCGTCGTCCGCGCCAGGCCTGGCGTGCCTCCCGGTCCATGTGTTTACGTGTCTTCTCTGGTGGCGTTGTTTCGTCTTTCCCCATTCTGAACGTGTCTTTCTGTCTTCGTTTGGCGTGCATATTTTCTTCGATATGGCTGAGGACGACCTGGAGGATTAACAAAAGCTACTGTCTACGATACAGAGGACCTCGTTCGTTTTTATACCTTCAAGGGTGCATAGACATCCGACGCTGCGTCAGTTTCTACCATCGACTCGGAGCCACTTAATCGTCACTTCGGTATCGCGTCTTACAATTGGCTAGTAAAAGAGGGGTCCGCTTTCAAGGCAGAGTCGCAGAGTGTTATCTATAGTAATGGTGACCAGTTTCGATACCTACCCAAACATCTACTCTGTGCGGAGCTTGTGAGCCCCGTTTATAAGGCCCGGCCACTACAAACAGCTGATTTTTCTCCCCTTGATCGCTTAAGTTATTCGAGCTTATTGCGTCCGTCACTTAGCCGTCCTGTGTACCGCGCGAACGCACGAGCATCACCGTATTCGGGTATGTGTAAAGCGCGAAACACATGTACGACGAAACCGTCCGATCCGACGTCCGACCGCGGAATACGACGGTCGGAGGCGAGGGTTTTCAAAGCTCTCCGATGCTACGAAAACCCTCTCCCCCCAAGGTCATTCCGGCAGTCCGCACGTCGGATCGGACGGTTTCGTCGTACATGTGTTTCGCGCTTAAGCGCGAAACACATGTACGACGAAACCGTCCGATCCGACGTCCGACCGCGCAATACGACGGTCGGAGGCGAGGGTTCTCAACGCTCTCCGATGCTACGAAAACCCTCTCCCCCCAAGGTCATTCCGGCAGTCCGCACGTCGGATCGGACGGTTTCGTCGTACATGTGTCTCCCGCTTTAAACAAACTAGGGCGGTGTGAAATCCGGGCGGTCTTGATGTCGCGAAGGCTCGCCTGCACCAACAAAACGTAAGGAAAGGTACGTTAGAAACGATCTCTCTTTAAACTCAGCACGTTTACGAACCTTCGACAAAGTGAGCCCAGCAGACAAAGGAGTTCACGGTTGGTTGCCAAGACATTCCATCAGGGTTCTGTCTCCGTAAAGCTTAAATTCGTTTCGCACGCTTTAAATGTTTTGCCAGCGACTGATATTTTTATCTGTTTTTTCTTCTCTTTTCACATGGCAAGACGCGAATGTCTATAGCGCACGCCTGAAGGACGGAAAGCTTTATCATGTTATTCTTTACTTGAGTACCGTGTATGGCGTGATTACGTCACACAACCTCGCGTGCAATTTACTATTAACGGAAAAATAGTCATAATGTAGGCGACCTGGTGCAAGTTGAACATGGTGGTAAACTTGATATACGAATATGCATCGAGAACAGGGACGAAAACAGGACTTCTTTTAAGAAGTCCTGTATCCTTGATCTTTTATCCTTTAATGTATTCGTATCTATTCACCAACACGCTCATTTTCAAGCAGTAAACCTAAGACTGGTGTAGGAAAAGAAAACGCAAAAAAAGAACAGGCATCGTCTCAAGAGACGTTGACTGTTCTTTTTCTGTCTCCTTTTGCGTTTTCGTTTTCCTACCCCAGTTTCCGGCTTACCATCATGTTCAGATTTACTGTATTTTAGTTAAAATCAGAATGTCGCGCCGTCACATTGATGATCCAGCCGGCTGACACGGGGGATTCGCCTCCTAGGCTTTTGAAAGCAGGGCAAAAAGGGCGGGGTGTTTGACATCGAGTCTTTTTGTGCACCACCCGCAAAGGCTGCTGAAACTCCATAAAGGCTTCCATTTGAACCATTTTTGCTTTTATTTGTGCAACCTACAGCTGCGCGGTGGTGAGGCGCGACGATTTTGAAGCCAAGCCGCGAGAATAGCGGAGGAGTCAAGCCGAACCATGCACTATCTGTGCGACCGAGCGGACGAGAGAGCCACCAAAAATGGCGCCTTTCCCTTTCCTCCCTGTCTCTCAGAGTCGGCGCATGCGCCCAGCGATCTCTGAAAAAGGTCAATTCTCGTCTCTTATTTGAAACGAAAAGACGCCAGAAATGGTGCACTCTCGCAGGAAACGCGTCCTCGTAGTCAGATTACGCGCATGCGCCGTGCTGGCGGCCCACCGACGCGCCGCGGGAGCCGCCAGGGCCGCTTTTGACGCTCGTGGCGTGACTGACGTGACGTAGATAACTTCAGTCAGGGTTCGCTGGCGCGCGCGTTACGTCGGAGTATAACAGAGCCTTATGTCTATCCAAAACTGTGACTTCACTGAAATTTGCTGGCACTTGCAGTCCCTGCAGTGTGAAGGTAGCAACCCTCCGACAGTGGCCCTGAGTGAATATGAATGCTCCGAGTCTATTATTTAGGCAGCGGCCCGTCTGTCCAACGTACACCTTGCCATACGATAATGGGATCTTATATACCACGCCAGACACACAAGCCACAAACGGCACTACGTGTTTTTGGTGGATATGTTTCTCGACCGCTTTTTGGCAATAGCACCGACCTTTGCACATATCTGACCCATTTTTTTGTGAAGCAGAGAACACCACAGGGACACCACAGCGACCTCCGACTTGTTTAAGGTTATGGGAAACCGGATGAAGATAGGGCACGACCACCATTCTTTTTTTTTTTTGTCGAATTCAGTCGTCCTCTCCCTCCCTTTAGCTTTTTTCAAACGGGAGGTAGCCACCTCAGTCAAAAGGGCAGATGGAAATCCTGACGATTTCAATCTTTTAACTTCGCAATTAAAGCTTTCCTTCATCAAGTGGAAGCAGGATTTTTTAGGGCGGACCCGAGACAAGAGACCGCTATACTCATCTTAACCAATTTAGAGTGGCATCGCCTATAATCCAAAATGCCATTCTTTTTTTTTGTGCGCGGACTAAATGACCACCAAACGCGACCCTTGTCTCGGGTCCGCCCTAAACAAGTCCTTCTTCCACTTCATAGAGGGAAGCTTTAAAGGCCAAGTTAAAAGGTTGAAACTGTCAGGATATCCATCTGCCCCTTTGACTGAGGTGGCCTACCTCCCTTTTCTTCCTTCCTCCCTTTGTATAATAAAGAACAGTTGTTAGTTCAGCACCGTCCTGTCGTGTTTGTTCCTTTTCTCTTGTCCAAGTTTCTTTGCCACTGTCTCTTCCCAAGATGTTCAAACTTTTATATATTTGCTCCCAACGCTCGCCCTGTGTTCTCTGTAGTTTTTGTGGCTCGTGTGTGGTGTTGGAATTGTCGAAATGCAGATCTATCAGCTCCCGCATCCAGCAAAACTTTTAAGGAAATGTAGTAGCTTTATAATTGACCAAAAAGCAACACTCCTCAGAGCACAGCCATGATCTGGCCCAGCGCACTGAAGCACTTCGTTTGTGCACGGAAGATCCATGGAGCTTCATTAACGTCAGTTATCAGAACCACGGAGCAGAGTGCAAGCTCTACAAAATAGTGGAGCATTTACACGCGTGTGCAAAAAAGTTAAAGAAAGAACTCGAATGCAGCTATCGGTGAATGCTGACGCCTCGCTTTCTGTATGAACCAATGCAAATATTTTATGAGGTATAGCTATCGGTATATATTTATAAAAAAAAAATAGGAATCGCTCGTCTATGATCGTCTTGACAAACGATGCCAAGCGTTACCATTTCGGAACGACTTAGAATTCTTACCCTGTGCGAACAGGGCATTAATCAAAGAGAAGTAGCAAGACTGTGCAGTCGCCCATTGTGCTCGATTAACAGAATATGGCAGGCGTTTCGGGACGACCAACGAGCTGACAACCTCCCGCGTGGATCACAACCGAGGGCGACGACGGAGGACGAGGACCGATGGATTGCGGCCGCTGTAGCCGATGATCCGACACTGACCACCCAAGAAATAAAAAA
Source organism: Ixodes scapularis (assembly GCF_016920785.2). NCBI lineage: Eukaryota > Metazoa > Arthropoda > Arachnida > Ixodida > Ixodidae > Ixodes > Ixodes scapularis. The sequence continues at coordinate 162,821,694 of NW_024609857.1, forward strand.
TTAACTCAACCACAACGTGAGCGTGAAGACTAGGCGAATGTGACTCCACCAGGCTCGTCTGCGTAGCCCCGTCACAGCAAAAAAAGCTAATACTTTCGACAGCCAACAAGGAAAAACGGTTTTTGTTCGCTAAAGAACATTTTGCGATCACTTCAGTAGACTGGCAGAACGTGCTGTTCACGGATGAATCTACGTTCACTACTCGCTGGGATCAACGTCAGCGAATATGGAGAGCCGACAACACCAGATAAGAGCACTGAATAGTCACGTGAGAGCTTTATCATTTTCTTGCGACTGCAGGTTCATAGATTACTCGACTTACAATCTGCATTAGTTCACTAGCTAAGAAGCCAGAACATAGTTTTAGGTCCTTGAGTAGCACGCTCCAATTAGCACAGTGTCAGTGTTCCTACAAGTATTTACACTCGTTAAGCTACTTCATGATACTCTCGTGATATGAGACATTCCTCCGATAAAAGCTGACACAAGAATTGAATTATTTTTTTAAGTTCAAGCCATGCAATCTTCAGCGCATTGCAAGTAGACCCCGTTGAGCTGCGAGCGTGCGCTCTCGAAGGACGGACTGGATCCTCTGGTTCGCTTTGAGGGCTACTTCAACTCCGCGGCGTACGGAGAGCTTGTGGAGTCGGAGCTCCTGCCGTACGTACGCTTTGGGTGGCCCTCTCAGTGACTGTTATTTCTATCTACAGCAAGATTGCAGCCCAATCCACAAAGCACGGTCTGTGACCGAACTGTTGCAAGACAGAGGTACCATGACGCTCGGCTGGCCAGCCCAGGGAGCCGACCTGAACGTCGTAGAAAACGTTTGGGGGGGGGGGGGGGGGGGGGGGGGGGGGAAGGGGGCAATAAAAAAATAACGTTTCTCTTGTTTTTTTTTTTTTCGGGCGATTACGCGACAGCAGTTTACACATGTGCAAGGCAACCCGAACCGAGGAGCTGACGTCAGAGTGCGAGAGGGAGAGCTGCTCACTGACCCCTACGGGTGCCACGAACAATATGCTGCCAGAGCTCGACAATCTGCCACCATTCCCCAAAATAGTGTGAGCATTTATGCGTTTTCACGCGATTGTTTTGTTTTGAGCTCTTTCTCTTTAACTGAATGCGACTATTTCGTAAACATGAATATACCAGTTTTCGTTTCCATCTTTCAGCAGGGACGTCAGTCATGTTACTGATGATGGCGAGCGACCTGGGTAAAGCCATATTACCAGCCCACCGCAAGGTTCGCATATTGCGTGTTCAGATAAATTACAAGTTAACCAACAAGACCATGCTAACCAAGCCAGAAAGGACATACGACGTAAAGCCTTCCGAAAATTAGCTGCGCCCATTTTTATTTTATTTAAAAAAAAGCCACCATGGCTTCACAATTATGGTATTTAGATTTCTAAAGTTAGTAATGGCTCTTGTTGGCACCCTATGGAACGGTCCCCCCTTAGTGTCTGCTTTCTAACGTGTTTGATGATCTATTTTTTTTTATTATTACTAACTTGCAAAGAGCATGCTATTGCTCAAGTGCAAAGTTCCCTCAAAAACGAAGGAACAAAATCGGCAATCGATGAAATTGGCCGACCTGGTCTTCAGACTCGGAGCCGCGATCATTTTTTTCTTTCACGCCTGTATCCCCGTCATCCTCCAAGTGATCTTGCGGGAAGTGCTGAAGTTGAAGACAGAAGATTCACAACTAAAGGCAAGCGTCCAGGGAATTGGTGCGCTGGGCGCCTGCACAAAACGCCGGCCAACCACCTGCGGAAGGACCTGCATTGCCGCTTCACCACCAGGAGGTGCAGGCTCTCGAGACCCAGATCTTAGAAAGGAACCACCGCCAAACCCTTGTAAGCCAATTAGTTAACTCAATTTTCATTTCACAAAACATTTTATAGAGTATCCATGAAATGTGAAAACAGGCTGATTATGTGTTTCAACGGATACATACTTATTTCTTTGTTTGTTTTCTTCATATAGATTGGCTTTCTACGATCGGTGGCGGCATGGCGCACGAGACAACCGTTAGCATCTTGCGAGCTACCCTGACTGACCAGCTAGCAGCTCAGTACAGCTGGTCTGGAGCAAAAGGCAAGCTGCACTTCTGAACGTTGCAACTTGCCAGCATTTTACATGGTGAGCTGACTTGTTTTGCCCATTTATGTGAATATTAGTCCTGCTCGTTCCCCAGACGCTGTCAGTGCCAACAAAGCCCGGCCGATGACCCAGAGGGAGTTTCAGGTGACCGCAATGGGTTGGCTGAAGCGCGCACAGAAACGGGTTGAGCAGAAGCAGAAGTGAGGAGCCTCTTTTTTGAACGTCGCATCCTCTCTTGACTTTCTCTTGAATTTGAGAGTCACCTTAAATCTCCATATTTCATCATATTATTTGCTTCCAGCCCGTTTTCCAGCCTGCATCATCCATGGACGGCGCCTGCACTCCACCCTGACTGGAACCCTTATTTATTCCGAAATGATTGTTTTTTCACCAAGCTGGTGTTTCTAACCCGCGACTGAAATTTTTGGTGTGTGGGCTCCTAATGAATCAGGAGGTAATTTCAATTTGTCCAGAGGTGTACTCCTAACAATAGAAATCGTCGTGCAAATGCATTTGCTACGTAGGTATTTCGATATCTACAAAAAAAAAAAAAGACAATTGACATGTTTCACGATGTGCTCATAGGTTAGATATAAGAACAGGCTTAAAAAAGCATGAATTTTTACGCTTTTCGTCTTTTATTTGAAGGACAAAAATTTTAGTGTTTTTAACATGTCAATGTGTCGTCAAAAGTATGAAATTAGGCGCACAGATGAAATGCCGGTTTAACATTTTATGAGCTTAGCTTTAGTATTGCGGTGCTATTCATACATTTTTTGTTTGTCGATATAATGTCGCCTGTGGACATGAAGTACATGCCCGACGTTTTCTAGACTTTGAATATACGTTCCATACTCAACCAGGCATCCAAATATCACGTCCATTTGACGACCTGTGGCTATTTTCTGTGCGACGTGACATATTATTTTACTTTTTTGAAACATTGATGTAACATTATAGATTAACATCCCGTCTAATTTAGACTTGCACTCGACGTTTTATGGTCGTTAAATGGGACGTTATGTCAGCGTTGATGTAACATTATCATACCTGTGCGCTCGGTGTTTCTTGTCGTTAAATTGAACGTTATTGTCGTCTACTGCAAACTGTTGTTGCATGCTCTCAAGAGAGAGCGCCACCTCACCGGTGCACGGGACAGCGGGCACAGGTTCACGCAGCCAGCGGCGTTCAAGGAAACCTCGGTAGAGGCCGCCAAGAGTCACGATGACGTCAAATATGTTGATCACCCACTCCGGCAACTAGGATGGGTACAGCCGTTAACATCCACGTTTCTTCGGGGCGCCCTTTTTGCGCTCAAACGTAGGGTTCTTGTTTCCACTGCCTCAAAATATGGCGTTACGATCGACACTGCCGCCGGGCCGGTGGCCATGGCACCGGCGCGACGGCGCAACCGGTGCAACGGTCGCCGACAGCCGATGAGCGTGATCGCCAGTTCCAAGCGTTCTGCGGAAAACGTGGTGTTCGCTCGGTCCGCGCTAATTTGACTTCGAAAGTTCTGGTGCTCTCGGAAGAGGATACCTTGGCGCTACTGCGCTGCGAAATGGTGCGGGAACTCCAACAAGCCGAAAGTCTTGTCGTTCCTTCTATTCCGAAAGGTGTTCCGAAGCGAGATGTAAAGTTTCGTTTTCGTCGCTTTCGTTTCAAGCCCGTTCCATGTGGTGCGATCCTGGTTGCGATTTTCTGTCTCGTGCGGCAGAAACCCCGTGAACACAGCACTTAGCACAGATTTGTTTTCGTTTTTTCTTACGTATGAGCGACGTTGCACCTGAAATTTGCAGGCAGATCGAACCGTACCACGTGCTAAGCGCACAGGACGACACAGGCATTTTGGTGCTCTCTTTTTGCTCACAGACCCTTGCCTTACTTTTGTGGGCAAGCTTGAGTGCTTTCAGGCGTGCATTCTCAATCTGGTATACAAGGATGATGTGATGAAGAATCTTAGTGCTTTCATGACAGAACAGTCGGAGACCTTCTCTGTCCAACAATCGGCTAGAAGTTCCTCCAGATGTTCTGCTATGAACCCTGGTGAATTTACGCCTTTTAAAAGAAGAGATCTGCAAAGACCTCATTTGAAAAGGTCTGCAGCTGATAGGAAAGCACAGAAACCGTAAAACAAGTCATCTATCAGCTGAATAACAAAAAAAAATCATATTTTTTGTCTAAGAAAGATTGAAGTTTCTGCTGATCAAAACTGTGGTGGTGCGATGTCTTTTATAAATCTATATTTCTTTCATTGTGCTCTTTCTTGCTTCTCGTGCTATCTGTTCTAATGTTCCGTAAATTTTATCATCTGTATTTATCTTCCATTTTATGTATGAGATCTGTGTAAATAATAAAGAATGTATGAAAAGTAAATGTGTGCTCCTTGCCTCCTACCCACTTGAGGAGCAGCTTCTCAGAAGTTGCGCTACAGTGGTTTATGAAAAAAGATATAAAATAAAAGCCCCAGAAGACGAGAATGAAATCGACGAGAAATGAAATCAGGAAAGCGAACCGGAGGGGGGGGAGGGGGAGGGAAGGTGGGGCAGCGAGCGGGGGCTTTGATTGATTGATTGGAGTTTTATGGCGCGAGAGCTACCAGGGCCAAAATGCGCCAAGTGCATAAACTATTGCAGAAACAAGGGTTGAAGAAACAGAGCTATAAAAGCTGATGATCTAATAAGACTATGAATATGAGTTGTGTATCACATAAACATGAGTTCTGGATATAAAAAATTACGATGTCTATGAATTTTAAGATTACACACTGACCATAATCTACAACATTTTAAAATATCTACAATGGGAGTGATATATTTTATGAATAAAAGTTACAACCGGTGTATGTAGCCAGTTTAAGAAATTCTAAAACACGCCAAAAAGGGACTAGAGGTTGATCACCGAGAAGGAAGGCAGGGTGAAACGGGAGATGATATCTAAAAAGTTCTGGAAAACATGCCCGTCGCTGTTCATGTAGGTGCCTGCAGTTACACAATATGTGTGATACAGTCACTACCTTGCCGCAGTGCTCACACTGTGGAGCATCTTCACCACAAAGCAAATGCAGATGTGTCAAGCGCGAGTGGCCAATCCTCAATCGAGACATCAAAACTTCATGGAAACGATTCTTGTGATGGGAACTCTCCCACACCTCCAAACAAGGTTTGATAACGTGTAGTTTATTGTCAATTTCCCCATCCAATTCTGACTGCCATACTTTATTAATTGCTCTTCTGAAAGCGGGCTTAAATCTTCACAATGAAGTTTAAGGGACATTTTATTGTTATCCTTGATAGAGGCGGCTAGCTTATCTGCCCTTTCATTACCGATAATTCCTACATGGCTCGGCACCCAGCAGAGTTTAATATCGAGTCCTGGTAGGAGAGCACGGTGCATCTTTACACGCACTTGTTAAGCAAGCCAGTTTTTTTTGTGTCGGTAAGAGAACGAACTGAGAGCAGGGCACTCTGAGAGTCAACAAACAAAATAGCTTTCATCACATGATTCTCTAAGATATGTTCAACGGTCATCATTATACCATAAAGCTCAGCAGTAAAAATACTTGCAATGCTATCGATACGTCTTGCTTTCTTGTACTGTGGTGAAAACACTGCAGAACCTACGTAGGGTGAGGTTTTGGCCCCATCGGTATAAAATTGTAGGTCCCGTGTCATTAAAACCGACAGCTCACTTGAAATCTTGTGGATTTCCACATCTTTGCCTACCAGCGAAATAGTATTGGGCGTGTGTTACGGGCCTCCCGATTGCGACTCACTTTTCACTGAAAACTTTCATGACAGCCTGGAAAAAGTTCAACGTAGCCACCCCAAATGCAATGTTTACTTGTGTGGTGACTTCAACTTTCCAACGATCGATTGGACTGTCCCAACTTCTACTCGTGAAACCAGAGCATTTATTGAGACAACCCTCTGCTTTAACCTCACCCAAATGGTCGACCAAACAACGCGCGGCTTAAACATTCTCGATCTTGTCTTTACATCCGCACCTCAAACAATCACTTCCCTTTCCTGTTCAACTGGCCTGAGTGATCATTGTTTGTTACAAATCTCTCTTTCCTTACATTCCCATATCCGTAGTCCTATTACAAAACAAATTCGGGCGTACAACAAGGCTAACTACAGCGAACTTAACACCGGTCTCTGGTCCTTCTATGAATCCTTTTCTGATGCCTTCTCTGCTAGATCTATTGACGATAGCTGGTCCTTATACAAAACAAAAATAAACGATTTAATTAATACCTTTATCCCACTCGTCAAAATTAGGTCCGATAAGAATCAGCCCTGGTATAATCGTCAACTCGAGAGCCAACGGAATAAAAAGAAAAGACTCTACACATCAGCTAAGCGACTGGCAACAGACAGTGCTTGGTCACGCTACTTGAGTGTTAACAAAGAATGTCACACGCTTGCGACAGATAAAAAAACCCTTTTTTAATGATGACCTGCTTTCAATACTAAAAAACAATCCCAGAAAATTCTGGCGACTCATATCACCTAACGAGAACCCCTGTGCCATACGATTAACGACTGACAGAGGCACACGTATTCTAGAGGCTGATAACCCGATGGTCCTTAACGACCACTTCAAATCAGTCTTCACCATTGAAAACATGGACAACATTCCTCCAGTTGGTGAAGTCGACTACCCATTTATGGCGCCCATCGCTATCTCTGCACGCGGCATCGAAATGCTTATCGACGACTTAAAAATATTCATTTCCCCTGGCCACGACAATATAAATTCAAAATTTTTAAAGAACACCAAAGAGATCTCTAGTAAAATCCTCTGTCTACTCTTCCAACAATCCCTAGCCACAGGCCGAATTCCCACCGATTGGAAGATTGGCAAGATTATCCCGAACCATGGTGACCGTAGCCTAGTTTCAATCTACCGCCGTACATCCTTGACGAGCGTGGCATCCAAATTGCTCGAGCACATCATATTCTCCCACACAGTATCTCATCTAGAAAATAACAATTTTTTTTATGGCAGCAGCATGGTTTTCGTAAGGGGTTTTCGTGCGAATCACAACTAATAGAATTCACTCACGACATTCACATAAACATGAACCAGTACACTCAAACTGATGCCATTTTCTTAGATTTTTCCAAGGCATTTGATCGTGTTCCTCATTGCCGACTACTCGCTCAACTCTCTTCACTTCACATTGACTCTCTTACACTTTCCTGGATACGTAATTTCTTAACGCTACGAAGCCAATGCACAGTGTGCGGTAATTACCAATCTAATGTGTGTGATGTAATTTCTGGTTTGCCACAGGGAACCGTGCTCGGGCCTCTTCTTTTTTTAATATACGTGAACGACTTACCCGACTCCATCTCGTCCAAAATACGCCTCTTTGCGGACGACTGTGTTGTTTACAGGCAAATCACTAATCCCGATGATCACATAATTCTCCAGCAAAACCTAAACTCCATCAGTGCTTGGTGCGACAATTGGCTTATGTCTCTTAATGGTTCAAAATGTAATGTAGTAACTTTCAGTCGCAAACAATCGCTATCGCGTCATTCATATCTTTTATATAACTCGCCCCTCTCATTCTTATCCTCTTACAAACACCTTGGTGTTCATCTCTCTGACAATCTATCCTGGTCTAACCACATTGACGCCACTACAAGTTCTGCATCCAAAACACTGGGATACTTGCGACGCAATCTTTTCTCTGCACCACCCCATCTACGCAAGTTAGCGTACGAGACATACGTTCGCCCTATACTCGAATTTGCTTCCGCTGTATGGAACCCCCACCAGAAATACCTTATCAATCAGATCGAAGGCATCCAAAATCATGCAGTTCGTTTTATAACATCAACCTACTCTCGCCAAGCAAGTGTCTGCTTTCTTAAAAACTCTGTCCTCTTACAACCACTTGAAATACGTCACACCGCTGCCCTTTTATGCATCATTCATAAATCACGCTATTCTAACCCTAACGTTATCGCCCCCTGCTTGAGCCCCCTAACCGAACATCTCGTCGTTTGACCAACATCCGAAGTTATAAGCGCATTTTTGGTCATACATCTGCGTTCAATAATTCCTCCTTACCATGCGCAATCATGCATTGGAATTCTCTTCCTGATCATATAACCGCACTTTCCGACCCTACAGCATTCCGATTAGCTGTTTTAGATTTTTAAGTACTAATTAGTTTTCGTTTACAGTGATGTTCTTGCCCAGATAATGAAGTGTTATATGTGCTCGAATCCTACAATTTGTAATATACACAATTTTGTTATAGTGGTTTTTCAGTTGTGATATTGCTATCCTGTTCGTACTGTTATTTTTTTTTTCTTCTTTTAAGTGTTGACTATACTGTAATTCGGAAAAAATCTCCCCCTTGTGTAATGTCCAGAAATGGACCTTCAAGGTGTTATGAATAAATAAATGAATAAATAAATGCTAAAAACTCCTGCTGAATCACAAGAGGTTCGACTGATTTCTTATGAAATTTGGCCAGTGACCAGTCGCATGAAACTTTTACTGCACTCCAGGGAGGAATGCTCTCGACCCTTGTACTCATGCTATTCTCAGGGATTGTAAATTGCAGGGAGGTTGAAATACTTTGAAGCCGAAAGCTTAATGGTAGCACAATGCTTGGCTTGTTTTCAAAAAGTCGTAAGAGGGAAGAAGTCTGTACACAGCTAAAGGCGGGATGTGCTGGGTCAGATTTAACTTTGTATCCAAAACAAAGAGTAAGAAATTGTCTCCTTTTTACTAAAGAAATTTGCTACGCATCTGCGCATCTGCATACAAGCTCAATATAGGCGAAGTGCGAAAAGCTCCTGTAGCAAGTCAAAGGCCAAGATGATGGACATGATCTAGCATATTTAAAACAGATTCCCGTGCTGATCCATACACAATTGCACCGTAGTCCAGGCGGGAACGAACCAAAGCATAATATATACTTATGAGACATCGCCTGCAAGACCCCCAAGACATGTGGGAAAGTACTTTGAGGATATTAGACGCTTGCAGGCATTTCGTCTTTAGTTCCTTGATATGGGCCAAAACGGAAGTTTCTTGTCAAAAACAACTCCTAAAAATTTGTGCTCTTGCTTTACAGGTACAGATGTACTATTGAGTTGTAAACCGGGCTCAAGTGAAAGGCCACGCCGCACTGAAAAGGGCACGCATACTGTCTTTTCAGGAGAAAATCTAAACCAATTTTCATTGGCCCATTTACTCATTTTATTTATAGAGACCTGCAGTTGGCGCTCGCAACCCGAGGTTGGAGGAAGAAAAGGAAATCTGCACATCGTCTACATACAACGAATAGGAGACAGATGGTGGCATCGTTGCAGCCAGGCTGTTTATCTTCACTGCAAACAGAGTAACGCTCAATACACCCCCTTGGGGGACCCCGTTTTCTTGAAGAAAAACATCAGAGAGTGTGGAGCCAAACCTAACCTGAAAAGTCCGGTTAGTAAGAAAATATTGTATGCAACGCAGCATTCGGCCACGGATGCCATACATGTGCAAGTCCTTGAGAATCCCATAACGCCAAGTAGTATCGCAAGCCTTCTCTAGGTCGAAGAATACCGACACACAGTGCTGTCGATGTACAAAAGCTTCACGTATGGAAGTTTCCAGGCGAACAAGATGATCTAAGGTTGAGCGACCCATTCTAAATCCACATTGATTCGTATCTAAAATTTTTTCAGTTTCCAAAAAGTGCACCAGTCGCCTATTTATCAGTCTCTCGCACGTTTTCCCGAGACAACTGGTCAGCGCAATGGGACGATAACTCGTAGGCAGTGAAGAATCTTTACCGGGTTTCAGCAAGGGAATTATATGTGCACGTTTCCAGCACTGAGGAAAAACAGAAGCTCCCCACAAATGGTTAAAAAAAGTCAACAGATGGCCTAGGGATTCGCGGGACAAGTGCCGCAACATTTCATATTTAATTCTGTCAGGTCCAGGTGCAGATTCCTTTTTTGTTGCAAAGCCCACCTCAAGTTCACACAATGTGAAAGGCTGGTTATATTCTAGAGCATCTGATCCAGACATACCAATTGGCTGCTTTCCCGCCATAGCCCCGAATTTCTGAAATTTGGCAGTGTAACTGGATGAACTAGAGACTTCTTGAAAATAATTTGCAAGACAATCTGCCTGGCACTCTAATGTGGGCACAGCTGAGGGTAAAAGAGGTATCCTAAAAGAAAGATAATTGCCCCGAATTTTCCTCATTCGGTCCCACACCTCTTTTGAAGTAACAAAACTGTTTACTTTCGAAACATACTTCATCCACGAACTCCTCTTGGCTTGCCTCCTTGTCCAACGAGCCTTTGCTTTACTTTTCTTAAATTCACTTGTACCTAGTACATGGGTAGCGACAAAAAGTGCCCCAGGCCTTGTTCTGAGACCTACGTGTGGCAGTACACTCCTTGGTCCACCAAGGCTTGCACCGCTTCGGAAGATTCCCCGATGTTTGTGGAATAGAAATAGATGCTGCATTTATGATTCGGTCAGTAATGTGCAAGGTTGCATTCTCAGGCGACATAGATAAAAATTCGGTAGAGTCAAGCACCACTTCCAATGCAAAAAGAGCCCAGTCCTCCTCATCCAACTTCCACCTGGGGATGCTGGTTCGAAGAGAAGGGAGTGATGTCATACTTTCTAAAATCACAGGAAAATGGTCACTTCCAAAGGGATTGTCTAAAACCTTCCATGAAAGGCATGGAAGTAAGGATGGTGATGAAAGAGACAAATCTATAGAGGTGAAAGTATTATGAGATGCACTAAAAAAAGTTGGATGACTTCCATTTAATAGGCAAAGGCCAGATGATAACAAAAATCGTTCAATGACCCCACCACGGGAGTCTTGGCAGGCACTGCCCCACATGGGGTGGTGCGCATTAAAATCGCCTAAAATTAAAAAAGGTTGGGGAAGCTGGCTAATGAGTCCTTGAAGGTCCTGTAGACGCAGTGAAATATTTGGGGGTAGGTAAATTGAAACCAGTGCAATAAGGCGGTCAAGAAGAACACGGACTGCCACTACCTCCAGCGAGGTCGTGAGAGGAACTGGAGCACAGGCTAGACCGCTCTGGACAACAACACCCACTCCACCATACGAATTGCTAGATGATGCACGGTCCTTTCTGAAAACTTGATGGCGCCGTAAAACTTTGGCATGCGTGTCCCTAAGATGAGTCTCCTGCAGACATATGGCCACAGGTCGATGCTCATCAAGAAAAAAATTTATGTCATCAATATTAGATAAAAAGCCGCGACAATTCCACTGCATGATACTATACTTTGGCATCTAGAGAGGAAAAATGTATATATACGAAAAGAGATTTAAAAGGAGATTTTAAGGTTTAAAATCTATCTTAACACGTGGCGTGTTGTTCTTTAGGAGGGTCTTTCTGCCTCCAAGTGGGCTCACTGGCGACAGAAAGGGAGGACTCTGATCCTGAGAGGGGAGCATCCTCCTCGGACCTGGGCCCACTTTCGTCCATGGACTCGTCTGTTGCCGCCGGCAGCTGACCCTTGGAGGTCGACTGCTTCGGCGGCTCCCCAGGCTTCCCCTGGGGAGCAGAGGTGCGAGGGTGTAGGCCTTGGCCCTTAGGGGCCAAAGGGCCAGGTGGAGCAGGGGGGGGGGGGGGGTGGGGGGGGGGGGGGGGGGTCAGCCCCTGCCCTGAGGTGGATGCTGAAGAAGCAGCATCCACCTTACGGTTCGAAAGCGGTGTAGCTGGCACCACTCCCGATGACGCAGGGGACCTCGACGGAAGGCGCAGATCGTCCGTAGAAGTCTGTGTTCCAGTCGAAACCACTGGCCGTACCGGTCCCCTATGTACGACCTGGGCATACGTGCCATTGGAAACAAAGGCGAAACGCTTTTTGGCATCAATATAGGAAATGTTTTCATTAACCTTCAAGGTGAGAATTTCTTTTTCTTGCTTCCATAATGGGCAAGATCGGGAGTATGCTGAATGTTTTCCATTACGGTTAATGCACTGAGCTTCGTTCTCACACACATCAGCGACGTGCTCCTTACTAGACCATTTGGCACAGGTCTCGCTGCCCCGACAGTTCCGCGATCCATGGCCGAACCTTTGGCACTTAAAGCAGCGCTGAGGGTTCGGCACATAAGGCCGGACACGGCACTGAAGGTAGCCTGCCTTTACATTAGAGGGTAGAGTCGTGGGAGTCAAAAGTCAGAATGACATGCCTGGTTTTGCGTTCTATGCCGTCGCGACGGATGGTGATGCGTCGTGCTGCAACCACTCCCTGTCCGGAGAGACCCTCAACTAGCTCTGTATCTGTCAAGTCGAGCAAGTCATCTTCAGAGATGACCCCTTGGACGGTGTTCAACTTTCGATGAGAAGTCACACTGACCTTGTAGTCTGAGACAGAGTTCAGGGCTAAGAGTGATTCACTTTGTTCCTTTGTGTTTACCTCAACAAGGAGGTCGCCTGATGCCATCTCTTTGGCGCTAAAGTTCGCACCGATAATACCTTCAAGCAATTTGGATACTAAAAATGGAGAAAGTTTAGCCAGTGGCTTTTCGCCCTCGGAGTGCAAAACAAGAAACTTTGGAAATTTAAAAAGATCAGGGGTCTTAGTCGGAATGTCAAGGACTTCGGTGCGGGTCCTTTTCAGGGCCCGATCAGTTGGTTTAGTTCGAGAACCCATAAAGATGGGAAGGAATTTCAGTACGCCACGCACAGCCAGACGTGGGCGGGCGAACCCGCATGGCTCGGGGTCTGTGGAGACGCCACTCTCCAAACACCTGCCTTCACAGTTGCCCCCTGCGGGGTGTCCACAACGGGTAGCGTGGGAGGCTACCAGAAAAATATTCCACTTCAAGAACTTTTCACGAAGCCACTTACGTCCTTCGCGAAATCACTAGGTAAAGATGGTGACCTTCCTGCACATGACGCCAGCAAGTACCACAAAGAAGCAATACAGGCCGGGAAGAACTTCCTCGCGTGTGTCCGCGTGCCCGAAAAAGATGTGGCCAATCAAATCTGCAGTCAGCGTATACATCAAGTAAACGACAACCGAAACCGCCTGTTGCCAATCATAGAGTCGATCATCTTTCTAGGGCGCCAGGGTATACCACTGCGTGGACACAGAGACGACGGAACGCTTCTCGAACGGTCAAGTGAGCCCTCGTTGACGTCTAACGAGGGCAATTTCCGCGAGCTACTGCGCTTCCGAGTGTCAAGCGAGGACACTGAACTGCAGAAGCACCTTGCCAGCACGTCATCCCGAGCCACATACGTCAGCAAGACAACCCCGAATGAACTAATCAAGTGCTGTGGACACGAGGTCTTGCTACACTCATCCAGTGGGTGCACGAATCAGGCGCCTACAGCATAATGTTCGATGAAACGACCGACGTATCTCACACATCACAGCTGAGTCTCGTCCTGCGGTACGTGCACAAGAACATGGTACGAGATGACTTCATACAATTCGTTGACCCGCGCAGTGACAGCGACGCTCTCGACGTCAGTGTAACCGAGCCTATTCTGACAGGGCAAGTACTCGGGGAACGGGTTGTAAAAATGTTGAAGGGTCTAGGACTCTATCTCGAAAGATGCGTTGGCTTGGCGACAGATGGCTGCAGCGTCATGGTGTCGGAGCTATGTGGTGCCGTTTCCGAAATCAAGCGGTGCGCCAAACGCAGTTCACTGCCCTTGCTTTAACCACGCACTCATCTTGTCCTTGTCCAAGTCATCACGAGTTCAAGCCGTCAGGAACGTTGTGGGGATTATGAAGGAGATCATTTCCTTCTTCACAGCGTCACCAAAACGGAACATTGTACTGAAAAATGCACTTGGCCACCAACTTAGAGGCCTTTGTGAGACGAGATGGGTTGAACAACACGACGGTGTTATCCAGTTTCGAGACTCACTAGGCTACGTGTCCACAGCTCTCGACGCCATTGCCAGCTGGAGAGAAATGCAAAGCGCTGCAAAAGCGAAGGCACTCCGTGTCTCGCTTGGCGATGGCGAGTTCCTAATGGCAATAGTTTGCCTGTCGGACCTACAGGCGCATACACTGCCATTGAGTTGTCTATACCAGAAGGAGTGCGCCGTCGTTCACACAGCAAGGAACACGTTGACAGACACTATAGCTGTTCTGACTGCTCAAAGACAAAACTGCGAAGAGGTATTCAGGCCTCTCTACGAGCAAGCCGTTGCGCTGGCAGATGAGCTAGACACGGAGCTGAAGCTCCCTCGCATCACGAAGAGGCAGATTCACAGGTCCGACCCCCCTGCGCTCGATCCGGAGAGCTTCTACAGGACGTCGGTCTACATTCCATTATTGGATAATGTGTTGGCAGACCTGAGATCAAGGTTCACTGAAGAAACTTTTGGAGTCTGCGAGCTCTACGTCTTCATGCCGTCTCAGCTGCTGCACGCCACAAGAAAAAACGAGGCAAGAGTGGCAACAGATATTGTCCGGCGATATTGCTCACTCATCGGAGGAAGTCACGCCCCGATAACCGCAAAGGTTATTCAAGCTGAGCTACGGCTATGGCGGGAGAGGTGAAAGCGCGAAAGCGAAGACGGCGCGGACATCCCTTCGACTGCTGTGCAAGCGCTCTACATGTGTGACGGTGGAGTCTTTCCTTCAATTAGGACTTTCCTGCAAATACTGGTCACTCTCCCCATAAGCGTTGCCAGCGCCGAAAGGTCTTTCTCCACACTCCGACGCTTGAAAATATGGCTGCGGTCACAGAAGAGCGATGCACGTCTGACCGGCCTAGCCTTGCTGCATACACACAGGGACATCTCTGTTGACTGTGGAAAAGTTATCGATCGCTTCGCCAACGAAAATCATGGAAGACGGCAGTTAGAGTTTGTGGTGTGAAAATGCGAACTTATTCTTTGCCACATCGTGATCACATCAAACGGACATCGCTGCAGCTCTGTCCATAAATTTATTATACAAAACTGACATAATTCTGTGACATAGATTTTGTTTCAATACTGTTTCGAATCTATTACATAAAGTGACATGCTTATGTTTCCATTTGGAGTGATTATTTCACTCAGTTCCTTTTCTTGGTGGGGAGGCAGTTTCCCAGATCGCTTCAAGGTTTTTCTAAGCCTCAGTGACCCTCAACCACCTGCCTGCCCCTGGCCATTTCGAACTGGATGAGTATCGTTAAACAGTGCATTCGTGTGATCACTAATGCGTGATGCACGTTAAAGACCCCCACCCCCCCCCCCCCCCCGGCTGGCGGCCACAATTACTAATCTGCACACGTCACACACTGCACTGGCAAATAATCCAGCATATCCGGGACACTCGTCATCTCATTTAATTGCCTGACCAACTTCGCGCTATCTGAATATCACACCCGAACATTTCTAAACCTGATTTCGTGAAAACCAGTGAGGCGTGAAAACGTTATTTGAAACTGAAACTGGTGGCGGAACATGAAAACCGGACCTCGAACTTTGCGCACTTGGACTTTAAAGAAATTCGAAGCCTAAGTTTCTTCTTCGAATTTAGCGCTAAAAGAGAATCGAAACCTTCGAACTTTTCGACCTTTATGTAGAAAGAAATTCGAAATCTTCGAATTTATCGACTTCATGTCTATAAGAATTCGAAACGTTCGAATTTTTCGAATTTCAGATCCAAAGAAATTCGAAACATTCGAATCTCTCGAATTTCAAGTTAGCAAAGTTCGAAATCTTCGATTTTCTCGAACCTCAAGTAAAAAAAAATATTCGAAATTATCAAACCCGAACCTTTAGAAACCGTAAAAGCTTCAAACTTTTTGAATTCGAAACTTTACGATTTTTTAAAGTTGCGAATTTTTCGAATTCCAATCTCCGTACGGTCGAAACCTTTCGAAATCGAACATCAGTTCGGTTCTAAAATATTGAAATCTTTCGAAATCGAACCTAGGGTGGTTCGCGGCATCCCTAACGTAACCCACCTGGGCCAACCGATACACGCCGCTTCGAGGCGACAGCCTGGGGCGGCTCATGAGAGAAAAAAACCTAATCTGAGCATGATGGGCCAATGGGAGGCAACTGCCAGTAGTATTTCGGGAAAGTTATTCTCCCGGCTGCCGGGAGAGTAGACAATACCTAAACAAAACACTTCTAGAAGAGGAGAAATGAGACTGTAACGTGCGCGGATTTCGACGGGGTATGTGCACGTGCCGGGTCATCTTAGTGCCGCGTTGTGCACGCGAGGAACTGTGTGTGCGCGCGCGTCATCTTCGTAGTGCGTGCCACGCGCCCCGCAACAAGAAAGAGACAAAGAGAAGGAAGGCGGAGAACAGAAAATGGAGTGTCTTCGAGCGGGCAGACCAGCGTGTGGAAGGGAACCGCTGGGCGTCCAGACCCGGGTTCTTCAAAACTTCCACCTGGACTGACCCCCGGCTCTCGCGAAGCCTTCGCCCCAGTTGAAAGCAGGTGCACGTGTTGCGGAGTACACGTCAAGACCACAGCGGCCCCGTCAGTTCCAACACGCCACCCCAGACGCCGACGCCGTGCCAACCTCGCCTCCGACCAGGGCCGTACCCAGAAAAAAATTTCGGGGGAGGTTTTCGGGGACAACGGCGGCCATTTCGAAAGTGTCTATTGTCTTATTTTCGCCTATGAATCATGTGCATCGGTGGCATATAATGGAGAGTTACAGCAAACCGGAGAACCGGTCCCGGTTTGGTACCCGGTAGCCGACCGGCGCCACTGCGCGTGCGCAGAGGTGGAGATTAAAATCGGCTGGCTGCCAGTGCACCGACCAGGGCCGTACCCAGAAAAAAATTTCGGGGGGGGGTTAGAACCCCCTATCCCCCCCCCCTGGTTACGGCCCTGCCTCCGACCCACCGGCTTCAAGCTGAACCCCGGGTTTTCTGGTACGTGCTTTGTCGCCGCTCCATCGCACAACTCCTCGCAAGACCCAACACCACGAAACAAGAAAGCGATAAGTTGTTGCGGTGAACTTTCGGGTTGCCGTTAAAGCGGGAAACACATGTACGACGAAACCTTCCGATCCGACGTGCGGACTGCCGGAATGACCTTGGGGGGAGGGGGTGTTCGTAGCATCGGAGAGCGTTGAAAACCCTCGCCTCCGACCGTCGTATTGCGCGGTCGGACGTCGGATCGGACGGTTTCGTCGTACATGTGTTTCACGCTTAAGGATCTGTTATACTCCGACGTAACGCGCGCGCAAGCGAACGCTGGCCGAAGTCGGCTACGTCACGTCGGTCACGCCACGCGCGCCAAAAATTCGACCTCCCTATACTCCGGCGGCCCTGGCGACTCCCGCGGCGCGCGTCGGTGGGTCGCCAGCGCGGCGCATACGCAGAATCTGGCTACGAGGGTGCGCTTCCTGCGAGAGTGCGCCATTTCCGGTTCCTTTTCATTTCGAATTCGCGACTCCAGCGACCTATAGGGGGCGCCACCACCAAACAAACATGGCGGCTGAGTCCAGGTCGCGTCGGCTCGGCCGGGCCGCCTGAACAGGTGGCGCGTTCAATTTAACAGATTTTATTTTGTTTAATGCCCAATTTTATAGGTATTTGAACTGAGACGGTTCAGTGTGGCCGGTGCATATAAACTTGCAGAACATAGTTTTGTTTTCCAAGTGTGTTTTTTTTTTTTTTGTTCTTTTCATGTCAAACTTTCGTTTCGGAGATTTCGTTCGAAACCGAAACTATGGGCTTCTGGAGAGACGGTAATATACTAATCAGTTTTGCTCATCTAAGGAAAGCGGCAATGACTGCAGAATTCTCCCAGCGGCAGTCATTTTCAGCCAACTCGCATGCCTCGACCATGCGACTTATCTGTCCGCGAAATCGGGCTTTTGTGCGTATCCGCGTTTAAGAAACAGCTTCAGTCGTCTGCTCGGTCAACAACACAGGCTGCAGGAAAATTACGAAAATTAAGCAAGCGCTTCTTAAGCCAAGGAGCATGTTAACCCGCCGGCACCCCACTGAGCAGCTGATACTCGTATTTCAATTCAGGTTTTAGTAGCAATCGAGAAGTCATTTTGACGAGCGGGTTATGTATTATATTACGTACTACGTCCCACTAAAGCGATATTAGAATATTCTTCGGTTTTAAATATGACCTTAGTTAATTAGCTATTAGGTGAACTGCTGAATAAAAGTATATTTGACAGACAGAGAGATACTAAGTTAAACTTAGCCAAATGGTTCTAGCCGGTATAGCACGGAGACGAATGCGGACAAACTGAAAAGAGTCAATTCATTGGAGATTCACGCAGAACCTCTCTGCACTGAACTTGACTTCGAATCCTGAACGGAAAAAAATTAGTATTTTTGTGGCCGATCAACCTGAGCAATGTAGACGTTAATTGCTGTTGGCTTAATTCGACGGTGGTATAATATAAATATTGGAGGTGCGATAGATCAAAATGCCGTGACAGCTTCTAACGTTGCGAGACTCGTCCCCCACCTTTTGCAAACAGATAATTTCCCTCATTCTTTATTTGCAGCGAGCAGGCTTTCATGAATCAAATAATTGCGAAATCAGCCCAAATCCTTCAGAGTGGTCCAGAAGATTTTTCGGCAAAAAGCAGCCAAGATGAATAGCCAACGCACCGACCGCCGTGGGTGGCTCAAACTTGAAGCTAATCGAACACAACCAAACTCAAGAGAAGCAGCTATCGAACCTCCCATTCACTTGACTGCAGCATTGGTGTTCCCTCCAGTGAAATGCATCGTCCGTCGTCCTCCCACTGTTCTGCATCCTTATAAAGAAACCCCTTATCAGTTACCCAGTAGTCGTCACTTTGAATGTGAATCGAGACAGACAAGAAATCAGAACGTTTTTCCGTGATTCCTTCCCAACCAAGAAATCGAAAACACGTGGTGGAAGGAAGCAATCTACTGAGGCTTCGCCACACTAATGAACACTCAGGAAAACTTAAGAAATTTTCGGACCTTCGTGGAATTGCACTGTTCGCCACCGCGCCGACAACACGTGTCCGCGAAAGCCACCGGAGACGCGGAGGGGCGCGGAGCGACCTGGACCGGCTGGTTCCCGGTTTTCCCACTTGGTGGCGTCCGTTTTGCTGGAGTCGCGAATAGCAGACGAGAATTCTCGCGCTTCTTGAGCGCCAAGTTCGAGCGATGGCGTGGACGTACCTTGCCCGACGAAAACTCGCGCTTGCACTGTTGGTGCACCGCCTGCGCCGCAAGCGTAGGCGGTCAATGTACATACGGCACATCTTTGACAAGCGCACGGTCTACGGGGAATACCACCGCCTCGTCCAGGAGCTGCGAGAGAGGGACCCCGAATACCACTTCAAGTATTTCAGGTAACTGAATGCACGCCCCAAAGGGATATTGAACTTACGGCGATTTCGGTGTCATAAAAGTATTAAAAAATGATCGAGCTTGCGGCGTACTGTTTGGGAGCGCGAGCTTCCCGACGCGAAAAATACTGCGCGTTGTTTGCAGTATTATTTCTGTAAAGCTGATGAAGGCAAGGTGGGACGGAACGTCTAGCTCTAGCTGATGAAGCTAGACGTTCCGTTCAAAGCTCATGAGGGCAAGCCGAGACGGAACATATAGCTGATGAAGCCAAGCTTCATAAGCTAGACGTTCCGTTGGCAAATCCGGGCTGATATCGGTTGCTCCCCCTTATATGGCAGCAGCCAACAATTGTGTTCAAGGGACAGTGTCGAGAGCCGTTTCGTTGCAGTGAAGTGGCTTACAAGAGTGCTTTCACCAGTATCACGAGCTTGCAACTTTGAAATTTAGCAGAATGGGCAGGTTTGTTTCTTGTAAAAATATATTAGGGTTGTTTATAGTAGCAGTGTAAGCTGCCACGCTCAATCAAACAGCCATCCTGGGAACTTCCCGTCGCTTCCATATAAAACCTAACAATAGGAGGAAACTCCATTATGACATGCTTAGGCTGGTATGATGCCTAGAGCTTTATTTCAAAGTGTAGATTTTGAAAACTTCTGCTGAGGAATACCTCTTCATGTTGGGTCACTGTGCCATTGTGTTCATGCAGGATGACCAAGGCATCATTTGATCGACTGTTGAGCTTTGTGTATCACCTAATCCTCCACGCACCAACCTACAGGAGGCCAATCTCCCCTGGAGAAAGGCTCGCAGTTAGGTTGAGGTAAATAGGATCTGTTCGTCTTTCTAACAAAATTATTATGTTTGCAATACTTTATATATATATTGTGTAATACTGTACACTGATCACTGTTCATTCCCTTGCGAATAAACCTGAGGGGATACCAAAAGTCCTCCCACAAGCCCTGCTCCGGCTGTTAATGTATCACCTTCACATTCAACAGCATGGTAGAAAAATATTTTACAGCTTCACTGGTTTCATAACAATAACAAATCTGTTTTCAACACAGTTTTATAGAACATACCACACTTCTATCACAAAATCCTGCATCGCAAAAGCACGTCAGGTTGAGGTTAATATGTGAATATAATTTTTTCTAGATTCCTGGCTACCGGAGGATCAATGCAGGACTTGGCCATGAGCTACAGAATGCACGCCTCGACAGTCTCAGGGATTCTGAGAGAAACCTTGCCGGCCATCTGGGACTGTCTGTCTCCTGTGGTACTGGAAGAGCCTACCACATCGAAGTGGGAAAGAATACGGCAGGAGTTTTGTGCGAAGTGGAATTTCCCGAATGCCATCGGTAGCATTGACGGGAAGCACTTTTCTATTAAGTGCCCAGACAACAGTGGGTCAGATTGTTATAATTATAAAGGGTTTTATTCCTTGCTCCTGCTCGCTGTCGC
Source organism: Ixodes scapularis (assembly GCF_016920785.2). Lineage (NCBI taxonomy): Eukaryota > Metazoa > Arthropoda > Arachnida > Ixodida > Ixodidae > Ixodes > Ixodes scapularis. The sequence goes on from NW_024609857.1 coordinate 162,842,560, forward strand.
AGACGCCAAGTACAGGTTTACTCTAGTAGATGTAGGGGCACAGGGACGCATGTCAGATGACTCTTTCTTCAGGGAAAGTGCCATCAGACGTCACTTTGAAGCCAACACTCTCGGGCTGCCCTCGAGTGTGTCTAGGTGGCCCGTCTGTTTACTCGGCGACGCTGCTTTTCCATTGAGCACGTACTTAATGCGCCCGTACCCAGGAAGGAGTCTCGATGACAACAAAAAAGTTTTCAATTACCGTCTTTCCAGGGCGCGCCGATGTGTTGAGAACGCTTTTGGCATTTTAGTCTCCAGGTGGCGTGTGTTCCTTGGAACTGTCGAAGGTGACGTCGAGCTTGTCACTGACATGATAAGGGCAGTAGTATGTTTGCATAACTTTCTCATGTCTGATAACGCATACTGTCCCAATGATTATGGTGACAGGCCACAGGGGCGGGCGGTGCAGGAAGGTCAGTGGAGGCAGACAGTGTCGCAAATTGGCACTTGCACTGCAGCGGCCGGCAAGCGCCCTGCTCAAGCAGCCATAGACATGAGAGATGAGATCTCAGATTATTTCATGTCTGCAGAAGGCTCTCTGCCATGGCAGCTGGAAGTTGTTAGGCGCAGCTAATACGTGAACCTGTGTTAGCACTTTTCTTCGCAAACAGAATATAACACAATTTTCCACTTGCCTGCTCTAGACTGCTCTATCTGGCCATATGCCCAGATAGAGCAGTCTAGAGCAGGCAAGTGGAAAATTGTGTTATATTCTGCATCTGCCAGTCTTGTTAACAATTTGAGAGCGGCTTGTGTGCGTCCACATTTTTTTGCTTGGCTACTTGTGTCAGCCTTATTTTTTTGTGCTGGAAGTGTTCATTCTTGAACCTGATTTGTTTATTGTTTTCGCATAGATTTTTCCTGCTGCAGTGGTTAAATGGTAAAAGACATTCTATGTCAGCCAGTTCTCTTCTAGCCTAAAATGAAGGCGCTGCATGACTTCTATATAACGTTCTTCCTTTCCTTAAAAAACAATAAATTTATAAAACGCAATTTTTACTGCCTGGATACTACAGGCATATCTCAAAATAAATAGTCGTTGAAAAAAATGTTCTTTGCCACATATGTATGCCGCAAGACGCATTTTTTTCTCTATCTCTACAGAAACTATTCCCTTACAATGATTATTAGGAGTGTACTCTATATACGCCATTACTCCGAAGAGTTTCTTTTTTCCCCGCGCTCCGGGAAGACGTGAGACGAGGGAGCAGAGTCAGAAATAGAGCACCATCTTAATCATAATAATTGCAATACGGTATAGTTTTACCATCGCCCTGAAAACAAGAATTACACATCGACACGTAAATAGTGGGCGTGATTTTTTTTTTCTATTTCTTGTTTCGACGAGAATTTATTTTAAGACATGCCGGGCCTATCCGGGCGATAAACATGTTTCCTTGTAAGTTAAGTAACCCAGAATCAATTATTTTAGCTAGCCATTGCTTGAATGCCAGCCATTTGAAACACAAGTCTGTGAGATGTTGCCGGCTTTTGGTGCTGTTCGTGGGTCAGTCTACAGAAGCAATTGATCATTTGTATTACCTTTGATAGACATCACGAGATTGTGAGAGCTTACTATATATAAAAAAATTACCTTGCCTTTCACTCTGTGCTATCTGTGTTGCTTTTTTAAAGAATTATTTCGCATCGGATTGTGTGTTGCTTTATTCACTGTTCTGAGGCATTTGTGGCAAAAAGTTGCCTTCCCACCTAAGTTTTTGTGCTTAGGCAGACATTTTATTAAGTCTAGTAGGACTAAAAGTCAATGACTCGTGTTTTTACTTTTTATAGTGGTGTTTCCACTTGTGTGGCACAAGGTGTCGGGCGCTAAAAGTATTACACACGGATCTTTTTTTTTTTAATACTTTGTTCATAAAATTATTTTATTGGAGTTTGAGTCACGTCACTCCAAGTAGAAGCATAAAAAATAAAAAAAAAACAGCAGCAGCCTCTTGCTTTGTTATAAAAATATACAGTAACGGAAGTAATTGCAGCATTTGTCGAATAATTAGTTGTCATATTCTGCAATGATGTCCATTATTCGTGCCTTGCACTTTGCTGCGTCAGGCCTAAACAACCTGTCCAGGCTCATACCAATCGACATGCCAAAAGCCTCATTTTCCGTCATTTTCTTGTCCAGCTGGTAGAGCAGCTGCTGCTCAAATTCGCCACTTTTTTACGCTTTTTCGGTGCGCCTGACGACACCCCCGTCGTTGCACGCAGAGCGGGCTCATCACCATCATTATTTAGCTGTGATTGGCCCACTTCCATCTGCTCCAAATCAATGCAGTTGTCCTCAGAAGGCGACGGTGCGCCACTCTGGATCAAATGAAAAAAGTCTTCTGCCGCGACATCCCCGTCGGCGTCCATTGCTAGTGGTCTCGTGTCCAGGTTGCACGCTGTTCTACAGGAACAGAAACATAATCCACTTAGCAAGCAAAACCATTATCACATGAGCAAAATGCTTCACATATATTTGATATTTCGAAAGGAATATAAAATGTCTTAATATGTTTATCAGGTTAGTAATCCCCGTGTCAGACGGCGTTCTAAAGGACCTTTTAAACTAAGCTCCTTTATAAAATCGGCCAATCTGCTCACGATGTTGAGTGCGCCCGTACCCTACGGCGTGCGGTGGTTTGCCGACTTTATACAGGAGCTTAGTGAAAAGGATCTTTAGAACGCCGTCTGACACTGGTATAAGACGTTCTCTTCCCGTCTTTCCTCTTCGACACCGTTTCCCTGCTTTTACAACAGTCTCGGGTTTTTCTACATTATGATCAACATCCACCAGCTTGCCTGGGCACTCACTGCTTTTTCACTGGTATAAGTTTTATTTCTGAATCACTGTAAAATTAGAGCTACGCTGTACCGCCCTAAATAAAGCAAGCACAATAAACAAAAATATTGCGCCTATCGACGCCATTTTATTTGTTTGTTTTTGTGTGTGAGGGAAGGGAAGAAACGAACGCACATAAACATTTTCATGGCGGTGGTCTGTCCACATTTTAAAGTACAAGTGAAGTATTTTTGCAGAACATCCGACCATATCCCTCAATTGGGAGATACGCGGTTTCACATGTGTAAATTACCAGGAAGGTTGACTTCTGACCAATTAATCGGGGATAAATACTAACCAGCATTAAACGTGTTCATCAATTAACGCACAATGCTACGCATTATTCTGCACAGCGTGCCAAGCTTGCTTGAAGCCATGGGAAGTAGTTTCACCTTTGTTTTGTTCGCTATTTTGGTTATGTGTGGCGATACCGGCGAACATACGAAGAAGGCAATGAAGGCGGACCGTTTCTTTTATTTATCTTCTTTACACACTCGAAAAAAACTCTCAGCAGTGCGGGGGGCTCGCTCAATGCAAAGCCTGCCTGTCTCAGCCGCGTTGTACACAGACGTGGCTGCGTCCAACGTGATTAAAGAATTCCATCCACTATTCCATCCAAGAGGTCATTGGTGTCGGACGTTCGCTACTGCTGCTATGCCCCCAGTGTTCGATCGAAAGAAATAAAGCGGCATTCTAGTACGTTTTTGCGATTCCACTGACGGTTCCGTAACTCTCGTCAGGCCTGTATCTATAATTCCCGAGAACAGGAGTGTGACCAAAATGTGTAACTCAATCTACGACACGAGTCTGTTTCAACGCTTAAATTCCTCATACCACGCTGGACAATGGTTCAAAATCTCACTTTTTAGGACGGCCACAGTTTTTATAAAATTCCATGGCCTGCATGAATTCCCAGGTGTGCCTGGCGATGAACCCGCTGCCGCTTCGCTTCGTGAGTTCCAGGGCCCTGGTTTCACGCGTGAAGCGGTCACGCAGCCTCTTCCACAGTTCTTGACAGTCTCCAACTGAAAATAAAAACAAATTCTCTGGTTTTGGGCAATCTGTCAAAAGCTCCACTAAGGTGCGAAAGCACGGTTGGCGCACGTCCAAGCCGGGCCCGCTCGCCGTTCACCAGCCGCCTCTTACGCGCACACTTCTCTTCATCTCTACACCTTTTCTTTAAAGCACATTGCATTCTTTTTTTTTTTTTTTTTTACAATCTATATAAGCACAAGTGGATCGTGCAAAGCCGCTGCTCGCGCTCCCCCACCCCTCAACTACCACGACGGATTATCCCTAGCCAATAAGAAACTCCGTTGCGTATCCGCTCTCTCTTTTTATCCGACCACGACCGCTACGTTCACCACGAAAGGTCAGTGAAGGGTTTTTATATAAAGTTTCACCTTTCAAGCAAATTACAAAACATGATCGCGTCTGCTGCAGCAGCGGAACACAGCACTGCGATAAGCACAGACGCGATGTGCGCAGCAATGAAATAGCTTACCTGTGGGGAGACCGCACAGCTCCCGGATGGCCTCCCAAGCATTGTCTTTCCTGGCCGTGTCGCGGTACTCGAGCTTCCTCGTGTCGTAAACACATGGGTGAAGACGAACTCCCTCGATGAGCTTCTCCACGACCGAGTCGGATTCTTCGAACATGGCGCCACATGAAGTGCTCCCGTCGTCTGCTATTGCTCGTATTCGCCGCGCTTCCCGCGCGAGGGCTGCCGGGAGCCAGCGCGTGATGCATCCTGGTCCGGCGTCGCCGGCGCGGCGGCTGCGTCGAACGCCGTCGGTCGCGTCGGTTACGCCACGACGCCGGAGTATAGAGCGTCGGGTTTTCGCCGACGTAACGTCGCTGTGACGCGCTCGCGCACGCGTTACGTCGGAGTATAACAGAGCCTTTAGCGAGCAGCATTGAAACACTGTGCCGACATTGCGAAAACAATTTATTGAACGTGCATTCTTATACTGTTTCCCCAAAGTCCTACCATTCGTTGTTTTTCGTGTGTAAATTTAATTAGTGTGTTTTCATCTTGGCATGTTCTTTTCTAATATAACTCTGTTTTCTACTTCAAACGGTCTCGTCTTTCTTAATTCCCGGACCTGATACACATGATTCTTCACAGAGATAATGTATGGAGCTCGACTTCCGTAGATATGCAAAGTAATTTGGATTCCTCTTGCCGTAAAACTAATTTCTAGACGAAAACAAGAATCCTTATGAATATTCTTGATACAACCACCAAAAAAAAAAAATTGGCTTGCTTTGTATAGAAATTACAGAGAAGATGCAAGCGAGCTGGTGAACTTTCAATATTGTAAAACCCTACGTCTCGGGTTTTACAATGTTGCTTTGTATGTTTATACAGCCTTGATGTTGGTACGCCTCAACAGGTAACCGGTCGCTTAACTGTAGATGAGAAATTTATAGCGAGTTTGTTTCACACACACTAGCACCGTTCCAGTTCTCCCCCAAAATGCATCTCACTCGCGGAGTGTCGCACGGAGATCCGGCCTCGAACGAACTTGCCAAATTCACCGAGTGCAGAAGACTGCTGCTGCCGCCATCTCTTATAGAAAGAGTACCAACCTCAAACTGAAACTAGCGCCTTTCTGTTCGACGTAATCGGTGGAAATGCGAGAGTGCAGTCGCAACCTGCAGTTCAGTTTTTATTTGCGATGTCTTCAAGCAACTCGGCTGTCGTACATATATTTACAAACGGCGTAAATTTCCGCAACCAGCTGACTACAAAGTAGCTGGGGTCTAGACTGGAGAAAACTGATTATGTTGTCGGCACAGAAACGGTATGACTTAAAACTAGTCTGTTGGAATATCCAGCAAAATGTTTTGTGGGACTTTTGATTTCGACCGTAGTTACAGGTGTATCAGATTTTAGCCTTGGTGAAGACGTCGAGAACGAGAGCTTTCTCAAACAAAATATGACGGGGCAAAATAGCTGACGTAGGTAAATATTAAACATGTTAATGTTGCCCAAACCTCGGGTAAAATCAGTATGTTTAGCTTTCTCGGATGCTCTTTGGGCAGTCACAGGTTTCTGCTGGGGAATCTTTGTCAACAAATGTTCGATTTTCCACTCTAACACGGATGGTGATAAACATCTTGGGGGCCGCTGGCGCGTTTGTTCTGAGCATTTCTTTACACACTGGTATATCCCAGCGTCTGTACGGCAACAGAGCAACTAAAAACTTGCAAATAAAGCACGGGTTGTCAATTGCTTCCTTCATGAAGTACTGTGAAACCCTTTATTTTCGCGGCCCCTATTTTTCGTGAATCGGTCACAGATGACATAATCGCGACCACTAAATTTCGCGAATTCCAGACGCCTGCACTGAAAATATTAAGGACCGAAATTTTCGCGCGCCCTTAAATTTCGCGAATTCTTCAATTCGCGAAAATTGAGGGCTCGCGAACATTAAGGGTTTTACAGTATCCGACGCTCACAATTCAAGCTCCGTTGCCCGCGAGACACGATTTCTATCAGAAAATCTACTTTTTTCCTTTTGGTTCCGCTGTACGAATGACAAACCCTCGCCGTCTGCTCCCGCTCCTCGATGGGGAAGGCATGACGTTACTGCAATTTGGCGTACGCTCGATTTTCTGGGTGCAGCGAGTGCTTGCACGCGTGGGGTGACGACACTGAAACGAACTCGGAGAGTGCAACCACTCGTGTAGTGCCGGCCGAAACGAACTCACTTCACGCTGCGAGTGGGCACGCGTGGGCATAAGTGCCGTGAAACGAACTCGCTCTTAGCCAGAGCAGTACAACCGCTAATCTGGGTTTTGTAAGCGCGCATCACGCAGTAGTGATTACACGAACGCGTGCCGGTACGAAACTCATCCAAATCGATACGGGCGGGGGCGGTGGGGATCGAACTTAAAGGAGCTCTGCAACGATATTCAATTGGAATGTTTTTCTCTCTACACGAGCTTACTGGCACACCTGGGACTCAAGGATACTCACACGCAACGCCATTGGCCAAATCAAAAGTCAAATTGGACGTTTAGTGTTTATACAGTGTAAGGTTGGTCTGCCAGGATGAGGCGACACTGGTTTACACTGTAGATGAGCAATTTTGCCAGTGCAGTACGACTGCTAACCTGGGGTCTTTAACGTGCTCACGCAGTAGTGATACACGACCGCACGCCGGTACGATGCTCATCCAGATCGAAACGGGCAGGGGTGGGGCTCGAACCCAGGATCCCTGGGTTCTGCAGCGCGAGCTTTCGCTCCACGCGCGGCGAGCTGGGTGTGCGCTTCAGCCCACTCGGCCACCGATCCCCCCGCCATTGGCCAAGAAACTCCTTTGTTGCAGTGCAATTTCAAGGACAAAAGCAATCATTTTCATTGAATCTCTCCTTTGCAAAATTTGATGACGTAACTCGGGGATCGCAGTACACCCAAGTGACGATATTTGAATGCCGTTCATAGATTGGACCCGAGCATTGCGTGGACACTTGATTTGGGCTCGTGACAATTGCTAGCTCGAGAAGCATTCGGGATGTGGCCCATGTCCAATCGCTGCAACGACGACAACAGCCGAGCCATAACAATGTCTGGAACTCAGCGCGTGTCCTGCGCTTTGCCAACCCCAGCGCGTGGCTATGATCAACACTGGCGGCATATAATCGGCTCCAGATCACGTGGCCGCTTGTTCTGGCTGCGAGTTGAGGGGGTGAACGCTGCTCGTTTTTCTTAAATTTTTTTTCTGGGACTTCTATTGCGTGGGGTGAAAAACGAACGTGTGTTTCATAAGTCATTAACGATAGTGATCCGTTTTAAGCGGTATTTGTGCACAGTACAAAAATTGTTGCACAGCTCCTTTAAGGGATTCCTAGCGCAAGCTTCGAAAAGTGAACTTACTAAATTGGTCTTTTTTATATATGCGTGGATCAAGGAGATTTTGGCATTTTGGTGTGGAAGGTATGCGCAGGCGGCCATTAGTTTTAAACCTAGTAGCGAGGTTGATGTTGTTGATTACGGGCTTTATGGCGCAAAGCTACTATGGCCATACTGCACCAAGCTTGTTTAGTTGGGACATACTCAGGACTTTTTTATATGAATTATCGAAAAGAGGTTCATATGACAAGGTTAAAAGACAACTCCAGTAGGAAGCCGGTTTTTCTTAAGTAATTTATGACACGACCAAATGGTACAATAGGAGCAGCGCTGGGTGAAAAGGAATCTGGTGTGAAAAAAACTCGGGGAAATGTGTACGTCGTTCTTGCTCAAGCCCTGGGCACAGCCACAAAATGTGTAAAATTGTTAAACGCTCCCCACATTCATCACACAGGGGTGGGGCTTCCCCCCTGAGCAGATGTTCGTGGGTGAGGAAGGAATGTCCAATTCTAAGACGACACAAAAGAACTTCAAGGTGGCAGGTTTTGTGGGATGCACTCTCCCACATACCAAGAGCTGGTTTAATCCTGTGAAGTTTGTTTTCGCATTCCAGACTCCACTACGATTGCCATAACTGGAAAACTGATGATTTTACCAAAAGCTTCATGTCTTGAAATGGAATCTGTGAGGTGGTTGGCAGTAGGTGCTTAGAGCTCGTGGCCAATTCGTCTGCTCTTTCATTACCTAGGATCCCCACATGGCTAGGCACCCAACAGAATTTTATGTCTCGGCCAAGCCGCAGACCACATTGTACCTTAGATCGGACAAGTTGTGCCAGTCTATTTTTACTTCCCTTTATTGAGCAAAGTGTGGAGAGCACACTTTGAGAGTCCACTAATAAAATAGATTTCATCGTCTTGCTGATGAGGATATATTCCAAGGCCATCAACACTGCATAGAGCTCTGCCGTGTAAATACTTGCACATTCCTTGAGACGCTGAACCTTACTGAATCCTTCAGAGTAAACTGCTGATCCTACAAAATGCAATAATTTGGCACCTTCGGTATAAAATTGGGAGTAGTTATCATACTTCAGGGGTGGAACTCATGAAATGTGCTTGGGAGCAGCCACGGGAGCAGCTAAAACAGCTGTTTTGGAGCAGGTTGGGAGCAGCTAAAACTACACTCTGGAGCAGGCTAGGAGCAGCTCAGATCAGTTTTCATTGCACTCCAGCTTGTGTTTTAGACAAGCACGGGAGCAATTTCAGTTGTGCTTAGCAGCCCAGATAAACATGAGTGGTTAGGGACCTAGGCAGATGGGATAACAGTGTAACAGATGCGAAAACTTGGAACTTTGTGAGCCTTGATATTTTCTGAGTGGCTTTCAGCTGCTCAAAATGCAAACCAGCACCGCTTATCGCACAGTCCGCATGTTCTCGACAGAGTGATTTTATGTGCGAACCACGTGACGTGCGTAAGCAACGAACGTGCAGTTGCGCGGAAGAACAGGGAAACAAATTTCGAGTTTCTCATATTGCGCAACTCAATATCGCAACAAAATTCGAGTTTATCCTATTGTGCAACTCAATATCGAAGCAGCAGACTACGATTAACGGAGTTATCGAAGCGATAAGCAGGAGCAAGGTTAACGTATGCCGAGCAGATCTACCGCTCGCGTGAGAGCTGCTGGCCGGCAAGGTTTCGGATCGGACTGCGTTTCAGATCTATCAAATCACGATTTATCTTGCAGGAATGCGGTTCCAACTTCTAACGATGAAGTGCTCAAAGGAATCTTTTGCTCATTTGTTTTCAACTGACCGACGTCCGGATCCCGGGCTTCGGAGCCTCAGGCAATCTGACGCTTAACGACTCGACCTTACCTCGACCGACTTGTTTAACCGCTTATGGTTGAAGAATAACATTCCAGAGGCAGATGGTGTAGCGCTTGGAATCCGAACCCCGAGTTTTTTTCGCACACTTTCTACTCGGGATACACAGGGAGAATAAAGAGAAAAAAAGGATTGCAAGGCCGACCAAGCTAAACGCGATCATTGTTGCCAATCGAGTCGATAGAAACCGAAACCAAGACAAAATACAACTTTTTTGGCGCACGTTTTCCAATTTGGTGCATAATGGCGCGAGGTATTGACTGTGGCGCAGTTTCCGAAACATGGCGCAGGATGGCGCAGACAAATGCGTCTGGCGCAAAATGGCGCAAATGGCGCAGCCGTTCCACCCCTGTACTTCTTCTGCACCTCAAGAAATTCTTGCTGAATCACCACTGGGGGGACGTTATGTTTATTAAATCTAGTAAAATACCAATCACAAAAGACGGGCAACGTACTCCACGGAGCTTCATTTTCACCCTTCTGCAAAAGGTCGGCCTCGTCAAGGGTGAGGTCAAGAGATGTACAAATGCCCTCAAGGCGAAGACTTAAAGGCGGTACAACCCTGGGCTTATGTTCGAAAAGATGAGCAAACCGAGAATGTTGCAAGGCACCATAAGTTGGGTGATTTGGATAGGACAAAATTCTGGAAGCATAATTCACAGCAAGATAACGTCGTCTGTGCCTAAGTGACATCTGATTAGATTCAGCGTACAAGCTAGGAATGGGCGATGTGCGGAAGGCACCTGTAGCGAGCCTTAAACCGAGATGATGCACAGGATCCAACATTTTTCAGTGCAGAAGGCCTCGCTGATTCGTAAACTATAGCACCACAGTCCAGACGTGACCGGATAAGGGAGTTGTACTGGCGTAGCAGACATATTCTGTCGGATCCCCATGACTTGTGCGCTAAGACTAAGAATATCAGCTGATTTAAGGCACTTCTTCTTCAGGTCCTTCAGGTGAGAAACGAAGTTTAACTTTTTATCAAACGTTATGCCCAAAAATTTATGCTCTGTTTTTACACTAATAGGAACCCTGTTTAGCGTCAGTTCTGGATCTAGAAACAGACCCCGACGCAGAGAAAATGGCACGCAGATAGTCTTCTCAGCTGAAAACTTAAACCCATTTTCGTCAGCCCACTTACTAATTCTGTTGATGGTAAGCTGCAGTTGCCGCTCACAGCTAGACAAATTACAAGAAGAGGCCGAGATGTGAATATCATCTACGTAGAGGGAGTATGAAACGGAAGGTGGAATTACCTTTGACAACGAGTTTATCTTTACGGCAAACAAGGAGACACTCAGTACACCTCCTTGCGGAACACCATTTTCCTGGACATACTGGTCCGATTGTGTGGTGCCAAGTCGGACTTGAAAGGAGCGACCTGTGACAAAACTGCTTATACACCGCAACATGCGACCACTGACACCAGAGGCATACAAATCATAAAGGATACCATACCGCCATGTCGTATCATATGCTTTCTCCAGGTCGAAGAAAACAGAGACACAATGTTGCCTATTTACGAAAGCTTCACGTATGGTTGTTTCCAGACGGACTATGTGGTCCAAAGTAGACCGCCCTTCTCGAAAGCCACACTGGTTATTAGCAAAGAAGTGGTTATGCTCCAAAATATATATTAACCGCCTATTAATGAGGCGTTCGAAGATTTTGCCGAGGCAACTCGTTAACGAGATTGGACGGTAACTACGTGGTTCCGAAGGGTCCTTCCCAGCTTTCAGCAAAGGAATTACATGCGCCTGTTTCCAGATTTGAGGAAAGTAAGCTGCTTCCCACAGATAGTTGAAAAAACCTAGTAGTGTGTTCAGCGATTCACGAGACAACTGACGGAGCATTTCATAGTGGATTCCATCAGGGCCTGGAGCCGACTTCTTCTTGGAGCCCAGAGCCAGCTCTAGTTCTTGCATTGTGAAAGGAGTGTTGTATGGCTCAGAGCTACAACCGGACATGGGTATAGACGCTTTCAGCGAGTCAGTTACTCGAGCTGCCACCAGTCGGCGCGCCCTTCGCGCGCCTTCCGGGCCGCCATAGCCGACCTTCAGTTTCTCGCCGTTGCTCCGCGTTGTGTGCTGCACAGGCGACTACCGGAGCTTTGTTTTCGTGTTCTTTTACGTTCCGCATTGAAATAGTGTGTTTGCTTTAGGTCTCTTCGATATTTAGGACTTTCATTTAATCATTTGATCTTTATATTTCGACATTGCTCTTGCATTTTCTTATTTATGGAATGGAATCGGAGAGCGAATGGGTCGACTTCAATAACAATGTAAGTTCATCCCACTCTGACGTTTTTGTCGCTAATAAAGGGCAGTCAACACTATTGCGACATATGTAAATTGCAACTGACGCAGTAGGCTATCACAGTCGTGCTTCTCGCTGCATGCACGCGCTCGTTTCCGTTAAGCCGACTCGCATGTAAGCAATTTAGCGTGCGACGAGACGAGCGACGGAGATTTCTCACTGTCGCCCGTCGCAACGCTCGGTTTTGGGATTTCTAGAAGACGTCGCTCACCGGATATGTCGCTTGCTCCGTCGCTTACACGCGGTTGGCCTCGTCGCGCGACTGACTGAGCGAGAGCGAAGCCCGTCGCTGTCGCTTATCTGGTCGCTCGCCAAATCGCTTACACGCGGTTTATACTCAACTAATTTCCATGCACATAGCATTGAACCATTGGCGCCTCAATATTAAGTATAAACCACAGGCAAGCGATTCGGCGAGCAACGAGACAAGCGACGGTGACCCGCTTCGTTGTCGTTCGGGCAGTCGCGCGACGAGGCAAACCGCATGGAAGCGACGGGAGCAAGCGACCAAGGCGGTGAGCGACGTTTTCTAGAAATCCCAAAAAACCGAGCTATGCAACAGGCGACAGTGAGAAATCTTCGTCGCTCGTCTCGTCGCACGCTAAATCGCTTACATGCGAGTCTCTTTCACTTTGAGGGTTATAATTTCTTTTTCTTCTTTCCATTTTTTGCAAGATCGGGAATAAGCAGGGTGAGGTTCTTTGCAGTTGATGCAGGAAGGTGAATTTGAGCAATTCTCTGTAGGGTGATCATTTTTGCCACACTTGGCGCACGTTGTCTTTCCACGGCAGCTCAGGGCACTATGGCCATACCTCTGACAGTGAAAGCAATGCTGAGGGTTTGGCACATACGGCCATACTTTACAGTTTAGATACCCCGCTTTGACCGATTCTGGGAGTGCTCTCAGCTCAAAAGTCAGAATGACATGCTTTGTCTTAATCTCCTGACCGTCCCGGCGAAAAGAAATTCGCTTTGCAGCTATGACTCCTTGGTCACGAAGGCCATCGACAATTTCCTCTTCAGGGGATTCTAGAAGGTCATCTTCTGATATTACGCCTTTAATAGTGTTCAAAGTACGATGGGGTGATACAGTAGCCCTGTAGTCAGAAACCAAGTTGAGTGCCAGCAGGTCTGAGCATTGTTGAGAGGTCACAACTTCAACGAGAAGATCTCCAGATGGCATTTTTTTGCTTTAAAATTCTTTCCGATCACAGATACAAGAGTCTTCAAAATCAGGAAAGGGGATAGCTTGGATAAGGTTTTTTCCATTTCAGAATGCATAACAAGAAATCGAGGAAACTTCTCCACGGGTGTAAATGCTTTCATAACGTGTACTTCGGTCCGGACCCTCTTCAGGGCCCGATCAGGTTTTTGGTTTTGTTCGGAACCCATAAGAAATGGGGAGGCGTTCGGCGTCTGTAGCGCACCACCCACCACGGAGCCCAACATGGGGATAGGTAATGCGCCATAGCAATAAAGGTTTTGCTGACGACATTACGCTATCAGTGCTACCAAGACACTATAACCTAGTGTGGGTCCAGACAAGGGGTCTATCGCCACCCAAGGTTAGCCCTTGCCGCCAAAGATGGTGAATATGAAAAAAGAGCAGAGAAAAGAGAAAGATAAGAGGGGATAGTAGAAGATGTGGCGACTGACTGGTCGGGCCAAGCCAGGACACCCGTCTACAGGAAGCAGGGGCCAAAGTGGTGCGTTGACTCGCCCGGGGGGCCCCGAAGGGTCCAAACCTACCCCGGGCTCAGCTCAACCACCAGGATGCCCTTTTTTCCCTGGACACGGGCTCGCCATGCACAGGCAGACGTGGGTGGGTTTTAGCCACTTTTTACTCAGGGTCTGTGGTGTCGCCAAAGTGGCTGGGGTCCGTGGTGACGCTACTCACCAAGCACCTAGCACCTAATGTGCAGGCACCCCCTGCGGGGCTCGGGGTACGTGGAGACGCCACTCTCCAAACCACGACCTCCTCTATAATGGGGCAACCAACGCACCTGCGTCAGCCCCAGCGCGCCACTTTTTGTTTTGCTTGTTTATTATTTTCTAGTTCTCGTAAGTCCCGCCGCGCCTCGTGGCGCTGCGCTTCATCCTCAATCGTGGAGACAGCGCACTAGGAAATTAAGAGGAAAGTTTTTGGGCTATAGCGAAGATACGGAAGAGCAAGTCTCAGTTAAGAAGAAAGTTAAGGCCACAGAAAGAGATCGGTGGCTAGAGGGAATGCAGACAAAGACGGCTCTGGAAAGCTATAGATTAAACAAAAGAGTTATTGCCAAAGAAAGCATTTATGACAATTCTAGGGGAAGCTCATTGCTGTTTGAGGCAACAACGGGTGTTCTGCGAACCAGAACATACAGAGTGAAGTACCAGGAAATTGATACAGTGTGCACTGCTTGTGGAGAGGAGGACGAGACGGCTGAGCACTTGATACTCTACTGTAAAGGGCTTCACCGCCTACCGAAGACAACATAGATTTAATAAAGTCATTGGGTTTTAGAGACAGCGAAGGGAGAGTGGATCTCAAGACTGTAGAGATTACCAAGCAAAGATTAAGTGAATGGTGGCAGAAATCGAGAGAAAACTAGGTATTTTCTTATTCACTGATGGCAAGGGGGTTTCATAGCCTCACTTTCTTTGCACTGCGGAGTGAATATAGGTTTCACATTTAAATATTCTAAGCTTAAATGGTAAAACAAAATGGCTAGGTGGCGTAAGCTACCGCCCGATCCAAAGGGCTCAGCCGTATTCATCCATCCATCGGGCGGACTGAGGAGCGCGGGGAGGACGGTAAACACATGGTTTTGGTGCGCACAGCTGCGCAGCATCCCTCGATCGCATGGTTTATTGCGATCGAGGTAGGACCGAGCGCGGTCCTACCAGCTGTGATGAAGAACCGACTCTTTGAGTGCCACCAGAACACTGCTGCAGCACACAAGCTGACCCTAGTGACACTAGTCATTTAATAGTTCATGAGGCCCTTCTTGTCTAACTATGCAAATGGGAAGACTGAAGCGCATGCCCAAAGCCAGTGTCAAGGGAGGTCCATAAAGTTTAATATGAGGTGGAGCATTTAGTGCAAGTTTGTTTTTCGTTGTGCAATATTTTTTTTTAAATAAACAAAGCAAGTTGCTCCACAGTAATGGAAAGCAGGAAAGTGGTACCTGCAAGCAGCTGCATCTGAAACCTTGCATTGTTTCTTGATCTCGGCTCCTCGATTCTTACAATGTCCGTAGATGACAGCAGGCACGAAGAATGCATGCAACTGTTTTCATGCAGAAGATACCATAATATTATTTCAAACTAATTGGTTATTGATAATCTTTAAAACTATTTAGTCATTTTCAATCAAGTCTCAATTTGCTTCATTCGAGCCATACCAGTTTGATTATGCCAAGAGTTCGACATACATTTTAGCTCGTCCGAAGAATTGCATTTTCTGTGCGTTCCCCGTGAACCAAAGCGGATTGATGGTAATATATTCCAACTGCCCGAGGTGCTGTAATGTGACCGAAATTAAACGTTGTATGTACTATACCGCGATCGCAATCTAGAACAATTGCGAATGAGCTACGATCGAGCTCGTTATGTCCGTGGGAAATGTGGCAATAACCGCTGTTTAAGTTACAAGGTATATTTGCCAAGAAGGAAAATTTAGGGAATCACTTTCCAACTGCCCGTCGCATCACACGAGCTCGCCCGCGTATCTCATTACTTCAGTTCTGATTCTACAGTAATTTTAGAGCGGCATGATCTTGTAACTTCACGCTTGCATGAACCACGCCAGCTGCAAATCGCTCACTCAACTAACGCTTCATCTGCTGAGTAGTCCGACGGTTAAAAAGTTGTAATTACCATTGATCATTACTTCGTTTTTGCGCAAGCGAAGGCAATGCTTGACGCGCGAGCCTAGAGCTCAGTACCTTCTGTACAGTGCATTCCTCTCTTGCAATGCACGCTCGTGCATTTCTTCGGGTTAACTTCACGCGTGTATAACTTCATCTATGATCTTAGCTCGCATATAAGATAAAATAAAGTATAATAACGTCGAAACTTTTAGGTTCTGATCGGTTAAAAAAAGGGTAAGATAAATCCACACGTACACGAACCCATCAACGGCACCACCCGCACGCCGTATCTGAGGGTAAACCGTGGCGGCACCGGGCGGATTTACCTGTCCCTAACCGTGGTCACGTGATATTTTTCGCACGGCCCAACTGTGACGTACTCGTGATTTTTTGGTACGCGCGCTGCCGTAGAGAGGGGAGAGCTGCGTTGGTCGCCCATTATAGAGGAGGTCGTGCTCCAAACACCTGTTTTCACAGGTGCCCCCTGCGGGGAGTAGTGAGGTTGATAGCGATGGGGCTTTCGTGAAGAGCACTGAGGACTCAGCGTTGCCGATTTGCTCATCGATTTTCTCCAAATGTTCTTTTAACGTGTTTTCTTTTATATACAGATATATGGTTCTGGGGGAACTTTGTTGTACCAAAAACGTACAAACACCGTGTTAAAATTATGCTCACATAATGAGCAGGTACTCCGAGATGTGGTGCTTTCTATTGTGAAACGTTTGTTACAACTGATTTCGTTTTTGTTGCAGTGTTTTCAGATTAGAAGGACACAGTAGTGCAAAATGCATGGAAAATATTAAAATAAAATGTAAAGAAAAACTAATAAAAGGGGAAATTCTTATGCGTTTCACTTATATGCTTTTGTTTTATTGGTATGCTTTGGGAATTGAATCCTCCATGATATCCCCCTTTTCCTTGCACGCTGTCAAAATCCCTAGGTGTAGGGAAAGTTCCCTTCAGTTCGCATTCCAGTCGTCGAGACACACCGAAAAGGTCCATTGCTTTTCGATTTGAGTAGCGCTCTGCATTGAAATGCTGTCATCAATGCCACACTAATCAGTGCTGTGGAATGTGGTCATATGAGCATAGCAAGTATGCTGCTTAGTACTAAGCTGTAAAGAGTACAGTACCAGCGAGAACTCGGATTTCACGATCGACCGTGGCGCGCGTCGGAAACAGCGAATTTGTAACAAATAAAGGAAGGAGGCAGGAGAGAACGCGAGGCGACACAGGTTCAGAGGGTTGGCCAGCTGCTAGAAGCTTTTGGAAACAAGAGGAAAAATAAGTGGCAGGATAGGAGCACCACACGGCGCTTTGAAAATACATTGCGGCACGAGTCACGAATGCCGATACTGGACGTCAGCGTGCGGTAAATATATCGAAGCATCAAAGGGAATGCTAGGCTTAACGCACTCGCTTTATGTGATTAAAAGATCAGCGTATAACCGAAGTGGGGCGTAGGTGCCCAGAACATTTATACTGCTGAGAACGCCAGCACGCGCAACTACGCACGCGCGCGCTTCCTCACATGACAGTTTCATCGACAGATGAAAATACAGTCGCACATTGTTTTATTCACTTGCGCTATGTATAATTCCTTAAAAAAAAGAATAAAAAGAAAAACTCTCCATACAGCGCTGTGTATTGTAATAAAATCCGCGAGTTTGAATGTTCCCCGTGTATGAGCCGCTAGTTACGCTTCAAAACGCGCGGTCCCAAAGTCTCAAAGACGTCTTCATTTATGTAAATATTTAATTAACTTTAGACGAGTAGGAAGTTAAGCGGTATCTAACTGGTTGTGGCAGGCTTGCTGAACAAAAAACGAGTGGCGTTTTGAATCGATATAAATATGGAGTCAAGCGCTCTTAAAACAAAAACTCGTACCACTCGATCATGATGTCCAGTGTTGCTATGCACATTGCATGGCATTACCGATTAAACATACCACGCTATGACTTCACTCGGGGATACGCTGTGATGAGCACGCTGCTTGCGTTTCCGGGTCGAAACCGTGCAGACAACGCGAGCGCCCAGTTTTTGTGGTGAAACTCCTAGTCGCAAATGCAACGCTTTTGTCTTGTTGGGTAGGAACAATACGACAATTCACGCTCCGTCGGTTATTTTACAAAGAAATGGCTTCCTTCAAGTAAAGTTGAACAACGTATACGCGTGCAAAGGTAAGTTCTGGCCATTTCGGCCTCTTCGAAATCACGGCGATCACGGGCAGCGCAGGAAGCGCTGTGAACTACTGCAAAGGTATGTTCGCCCCTTCACCAAATATTTATAAATACCGCTGAACAGAAAGTAAGTGCAGAGACGAGCAGTGTAAATTGAACGTAACGACAAAGAACCCCAAGACGAAAGAAGGAGCATTAACACAAAGTCTCAAACACGGCTGAAAATTTATTCGACAAAAAGACATGTTCGACAGTATGTAAATATATGTCAGTAACAGAAGTAAACTTGCCTGCCTGATGCTTTTATCCGGTTCTTCCGCTCTTTGGAGTTTTGTTGAAAACTGAAAGATCAGCAGTGAAAATAGATACAAAATTGTTTGTGCAATTTCTTTCCTTTTCTCTTTTTTATGTTGTACGTTTTTGTTTTTCAAACGGTTTGAACAAAGAAAAACACACTCTGAAAAAGTTTTCTGGCTACGCCATTGACGACAAACTTCCATTATTCCACTTGCGTACGTCGTCTGCTGCAGGCGCCTCGAGACGTGTCAATATCCAATAACCGGAAGTTTAAATTCAAGTCCCAATTTTTGAACGGTCGTTTTATCGATGCGAAATCCAATGCCATGTAGTCGTCCATAGAAACGCCCCCAGCAACGCTTTGTAGTAGTGACAAGAAAGTTATGGGGTAATTTTTTTTTTTTTTTACAATTTCTCTAATTTAAGGTGATGACGTGCCATGTGACCTGGCAACACTAGTCGGGCTAGCCGGCTAGCCGTTGCAGCTAGCCCAGCGCCAGCTGGCACAATCCAATGCAATTTCATTTGAATGGCTGGAACCTCTGGAACGGCTTCGTGTGTTGTTGGTCGTAGTTGTAGAGCACCAGGTGCCTCGTTGCTTCTACGGTCGCTGCGCTCCTTTGTTTCGTCGTGTACGCGGTCGTCATGCTCCGTGGTGTTGTAATCGACGATAGCCAGATGAAGTTCTTGAATCGTACGAGACTTCCACTCCGCAGTGACATTGATGTCTGTACTTTCAGTTTTGGTGGCGCGACCGCTCTCAGGCTTGCAGATTTGTGTCGTGAGCTGAGGCTGGCGTCTCTGTGACTTTGCTGTCGTTTATGTTGGCGGGAATGACCTTTCCAACGGGTGAAGCCCTCTGGACGTCTGCAGGGACATCAAGGTGCGTTAGTTTCGCTTAATGCCAGTGTTTGATGTTAAAATTGCATAGTAGTACCACTCCATAAGTAGTACCAGTCCTCGGCGCCCCGTGCACGCCCCATTTGGCGAACGGGGCTGGTGTGCTTCACACCGCTTCGTAGGAAGGTGAAAACCCGTACGCAGATGCGCCTGCCAGCTTGGCACGCAAAATATATTTAAAACGCGTGCGCGCACCAGAACGGCAAGTCTGTCGTAAGTCAGATGTAAACAATTTTTTTATTGATTTATTTAATTTTGGTAACTTTGTATCAGATTGGGGCAAAATATGAGTTTTTCCTTGCACCCATGAGAGCATTCTTCTTTACTTCATGGTTTATAAGTTTATATATTGCAGTTCACCCTTTTGAAGCTGGGCAAGATTTCCTTCGTCTATTCAATCATAGTGTGCTCACTGTGCGTGCACTGGTGGTTGCACCGGGGGAACCCACAACGCTATCTGGATGAGTCACCTGCGATTTTCTTAAAAACTGCTTTTTGGCTGCAGGTATACAGTAGGCAGCTATAGCAGGAACAGAATTTCATCTGCATGAACTATGCTTAAAGGGGTACACAAACGAAGATCAAAATGTACACAAACGAAGATCAAAATATATGAAAACCTTTTCCAAATGGGTGAAATATTACCTATGATAGTTGTAAATAACAATGGCGTGTTCGTATTTTGAACGGGTGGCTATATTTTTCATTTCAAACATTCATTCTAGCGAGCGCTTCGAAATCGGCTATCAAGGCTTGCGATGCGCCATGGGAAAGCTGTCGCAATCGTCACGTTGCGCTCCTCAGCACAGCCAAAGGCTGGCGTGATTTTGAGTGCTGCCATGCGGTGGCTTTTACGTGTTACAATCTCGCGTTTCAGAGCGGCGGAAGATTGCACAGGTTAACAACGACCATCGTGACATTTCGGCTCCTGTAGTCCGTGGTGCGTTCCGCCATGATCTATGAACTCGATAGCGACGAGGATATTGACCACCGAAGGGACTCGAAAGATGCCAGCGAGGACGAGTAGCCACTCGCATATGGTGACAGATAGGCGATTGTGGCTAGAACCCTACAAACCATCCAACAGACCGACCGTCCGCCCAATGAAGTCTGAAGGTAATTGGGGTTGCCAAGAAATGTCTTGCATTTAATTATGATTGGCCAACTTGGAGGTATGCGCACAGCATGCTCACTTACCAGTTTGCTTCGCGTTTTGTGTGGTTCAATTGATCTCTTCTGCTTTTCTTTTCTGCGAAAAAATGAAAGCCGCTTACAACTCCCTGTAACGCCGAATTAGAGCGCAGCTCTTGAGGAGGAGGAGGGAAGGGCACTGGGGGGGGGGTTAAACTAACCAGGGGGGGGGTCACGTTACCTTGGGGGTCACGTGACCCCCAATGCCGATGATGTCATCACTGACGTCACTGATGACGTCATCAGTGACGATGACGATGCGGGTACCGATGACGTCATTAGTGACGTCACTGATGACTTCACCAGTGATGATGACGATGACGATGCGAATGTCGGTGACGTCATCAGTGACGTCGCTGATGACGTCATCAGTGATGATGACGATGACGATGCGGATGCCGGTGACGACATCAGTGACGTCACTGATGACGTCATCAGTGATGATGACGATGACAATGCGGATGTCGGTGACGTCATCAGTGATGATGACGATGACGATGTGGATGCCGGTGACGTCATCAGTGATGATGACGATGACGATGTGGATGCCGGTGACGTCATCAGTGATGATGACGATGACGATGTGGATGCCGGTGACGTCATCAGTGATGATGACGATGACGATGCGGATGCCGGTGACGTCATCAGTGATGATGACGATGACGATGTGGATGCCGGTGACGTCATCAGTGATGATGACGATGACGATGTGGATGCCGGTGACGTCATCAGTGATGATGACGATGCGGATGCTGGTGACGTCATCAGTGATGACGATGACGATGTGGATGCCGGTGACGTCATCAGTGATGATGACGATGACGATGTGGATGCCGGTGACGTCATCAGTGATGATGACGATGACGATGTGGATGCCGGTGACGTCATCAGTGACGATGACGTCATCGGGGGGTCACGCGACATCGGCGGGGGTCACGTGACCTCGAGGAGGGGGCCACGTGACCTCAGGGGAGTCACGTGACTTCGGGGGGTCACGTGACCCCCACGAGGTCACGTGACCTTGGTGGGGGGCTCGCGCGGTGCATTATGGGACATTTCCCATGATGCACCGCGCGGTTACGCCGACGCCGACGGCGACGGCGACGGCGACGCCGACGCCGACGCCGACGCCGACGGCGACGCCGCTCAAGCCGGAAACGGGCCCCTAAGAGCTGCGCTCTAAAATACTCCGCACAACCCCTGGTAGCAACCGAATATTCTTGGTAGGAAGGCCCAGACTCCTGAGGTCAGTGGGCCGCCTTTCTTAGTCCTCATCGCAAACATGGCCAATGTACAAGCAATCTGTTTCCACCGGCGTCCACATGAGAGACGACGGACGCGCGAGGCGGATCCAGGCTTTGGAATTTTCATAGTTCGGAAACCCGTGGGTCGGCTTCTCGCAGCCGGAGCCCTCTGCAAAGGCTGTTGGCACAGCTGTGTTGCGCGATATAGCGGCACCCTGCACGAAAATGTGACGAATAAACACAGGAACAGCTTGGCGGTACCAAACCAATCGCGGGAGCCACCTACTTAGGAAACTCGCCAACTTTGCGCTGGCTCTTCGCAATGGCGTCATTGCGTTCACGGCTAGGGTGTCTATGAGTTTGGTGTACTGTTGAGGGTGGCGTCACTGTGTGAGGAGCGGATTGTCACGATCCCCCAACTAAGCTTCGGCCCCCCAATTACCAGGTGCAAATAGGAAATCGTTTTAAAATGTCCTTTCTTGCATTTACAATTAAAACTGATGTTTCTCAGGTGCTGATGCAACATCCTAAGCAATAAAATAGGCACTAGAATTTTGTTTCTGTTCCTTTTTAAGCTTTTCAATACTGCAATGAGAAGATTACGAAAAATCAAACGGCAGTTCTAATGTTTCATTTGCCATTCATTATTGATACAGGTACTTGTCAAGCTTCTGCTCCAAGTTGCCACGACTGTCTTCACGTTCAAGGTACAGCCGCGGGCAGCCCAACTATGGTTTCTCGTTGCCAAACCCTCAACAGGATGCTGACCACTGCCTTAAAGAGGATGCCGGAGGTCCGCATCCTGAACGTGGAGGTAGGATGCTTTGTGTGCTTTCTAGTTAGAAAACAAAGGCATATTTCTTATGAATAAAGTGATAGTGGGGAGACATACACAGTCACGGCCCGTACTTACAGTTGCAACGGGACTATAGTGTATGCTTATGAAGATGTCACAATGGGCAGAAAATGCTTTCTTTTATGGCAACTGTTGTTATTGGCGAGGTCTCACAGCTAATCTATACTGTGTATGGAATGATACACTAAATTTAGCAAGGAATGCCTCCTGCTAAATATATTGGGATATCGCAATGTCACATGCCACTGTGCTTTCATTCCTTATTCAATTCGGCAGAGACATTTGCGTGCTCGATAGACCATTTCAAAAGCGCCCCCATCGTCAGCTTGACTCACTACGGCACCTGAAGGAATACCTGTGTATAGAAGCGGGTCAAGTTAGTTTAGCAATTTGCAATTTTAGAAGGCAGTACGGCAACAATATGGGGTATTTATTGGTTCCGTTACAAGTTATTACCCTGTTTTTTTTTTCTTTTGTATTGCATTTAAGATGATTAGAGGAAAGGGATCTTGCTGCATCCAGGGGTGCTATTCTGGTCGCAAACGGGTACCTTTCGAGTTGTGACGTATCGAGAAAGAAGGGGCGGAGCCTCAAACTAGAATGATTCTTGTTTGAGGCTCCGCCCCAACGTTCAGGTTCACGCACGCGGTCAGCTAGAATCTGACGATGCCCTACGTCGCGGTGACGTGTCTACCCAGTTGGGGCGAAGAAATCCCTGCATTTCCCCCTGTTCTTTTTGTTATCTTCTTCCTTTCCTCCGGGACTTAGAACGAGCGAATAACGGAGAAAAGGCTACCTTCCGGAAAATGGAAGGAAACAGAGAAAAATAATATTATCCTTTTATAAAATACAAATGATTATTTCAATAATTATGACGTAAAGTAAATTTAGCTAAGATATCTCAGCTTTTTTTTCTCGAAGTCTTTCGCTACGGTCTTTGAAAACAAACATGGCGAAAACCGCGGTAACGACCTTGTGGTGTTTGTGTCTCGCTTGCGTGGTTGCTTTCCCTGTTTCTGCACGATGCGGATGGCATTACGATAAGAAAATATTATGTGAAGGTACGCTGCGACACCGTTATCCTTTGTGAAGCCGTCGTGAACATAAGCTGCAAATGAAATTTCCTGTTTGCCTGTGAAGGAGACTCCAAATGGATACAGAGCTGACGACGACTCTGTGGTAGTATATGACAAGTCATGAGATCGACGCAGAGTGCAACGGTTGTGAGCATTCTCTGGATGATGCAGCAAAGTTTCTTCGGGCAGTTTTAATAATGCTTTGCTCCTTTGCTCACTGCAGTGATTACGCCGGTATAGTCTCCATAAGCCATGCTCTTCTCTTTCGGTGCTGAAGAAATGCACGCGACGGCATAATCTCGGGCATTCTTTTTTACTTATTTTTATTTGCAGAAGAGCTCGTGCAAAAAAAAACGGCTTTCACGTTTCTACACGTCCCTACATAGGTACCTCTAGAAGGCACCCTAGGTACCTCGCTTTCCCATTGGCTTCATTGCGCGTGACGATTCAACGTCATTTGCCATGGAAACGTTCGTGAAACTAGAAAGCCTCTGTTTGCCGCTAACAGTCATTTTTCGAGTTCGGGTTGTGACGACAAAATGACGCAAGAACAAGAATGCACGGGACTATTTGCATTGTTTTAACTCGACAACCGTACCCTTGGCGAGTTAAACTCGAAAGAACATGGCCGCGATGCTCGTCGGATCGACCGCGTCTGGGGTTTGACATGCGATCGGTCACTTGATCAACGCGCACACGAATACTTTCGTGCTGTTAGATGAGCCCATTCGGTGACAGGACCGGGTCGAAGAGCACAGTGAGCTGGCGTTTAACGTCTCCGATGTAACGCTTGAAGAGATGCAAGAATTGGCTTCTATTTGTGCCGGTGTTATGAAGCTTGAAAGTGGTGGTGTTGTTGTGGCTCGTACGGTACCGTTGCTGAGATTATGAAGACGGTAATAGACCTTTATTCAGCATTGCCGTGCATTAAAATTCAAAACCTCACCTTGGCACAAAGGGAACGACGTTTCCGCGAGCACGGAGGCAGCAGCCAACGGTCTGAGAAAGAATTGTGCCGCCGCCACGACCGCCAGCGATCGCCCCAACGGCAAGAGAACAAACGACAAGCTCATTGAGGTTTGTGTAGTGCTGACTACTGATTCATCGGACGACAAAGGTGAATGATGTAAAACGCAACGTAAGTTTGCCAGCGTTTTGCAAAACGAATTCGTTTCGTTGAAAATTTAATTTGTGGAATACGTTAACGCCTTGAAAGTTTGACGGGGACCGCATTGTGAACGCAGGCTTCACACAAGTGTTTTCTACAGTGTGTGCTTTGGCTGCATGCATATAAAGATTTGGTTGGTTGGTTGGTTGATTTGGTGTTTATGGCGCAAAAGCTACTAAGGCCATAGAGCGCCAAAAACGGGACTATTGCTGGAAAAGGTTTGGAGAGAAAAAAGAGGCTTTAGTAGCCAGTGATCAGATAAAAGATGGTAATGGGGTACCAAAAGGTAAAAGGGTGATGGGCATGATTTGTAAATTAAGAAAGCTACAATCGGTGTAGAAGGCCGATACTATCTAAAAATTTGAAAACATTAGTATGTGTCACTAGTGAATCATCACTTAAGAGCAGAGCTGGGTGTATTGGGACTTGTTCTTGATACAGTTGCGAAAAATACAAAAGACGTTCTTCGTGATAAGCAGGACATTCAACTAGAATATGTAGGATGCTTAAGGCATTGTCACACTGCTCACAAGTGGGGGCATCTTCCCCACGAAGGAGGTAGCCATGAGTCAGATGAGTGTGACCAATCCTGAGCCGGCAAAGTACAACCTCAAAAAAGCGTTCCTGGTGGCGTGCACTCTGCCATTCGCTCAAAAGAGGTTTGATCATGTGCAACTTGTTGCTGATTTCTTGGTCCCATTCAGCCTGCCATTTGCACTTAATGCGATGCCTGAGGAGGCCTTTGTAGTCTGCATAAGGAATGTTCTGGAGGTCAACGGTTCGCTTTACGCAAGTACTTGCTGCACGATCTGCGGCCTCATTCCCTGGAATGCCCACATGGCTGGGAATCCAGCAAAAAATAATTTCGTATCCTTGTCTTGAGGCAGCAACAACCTTATTTCGCAGCTCAAGGAGCAAGAAGTGCTTGAGGGGTGTTAATGAAGACAGTGCATGCAATGCACTGAGGGAGTCAGTGTATACGATGGAGCGAGAAAGTTTTTTATCAAGTATGAAGCCTATAGTAAGAAGCAGACCATAGAGCTCTGCAGTAAAAATAGAAGCAGAGGAGTTGATTCGCCTAACAAGTTGAACTGTTGGGCCAATCATGGAACACCCAGCAGCAGATTCCGTCTTTGTACCATCTGTGTAGAAGCTTACATATTCGGAATACTGACTTTGCAGTGCTAAGAATTCCTGAAGAAACACACCATTAGGAGTGTCAGCTTGTATCGCGTGAGTGAAAGGTCACACTTAATGACAGGGTGCTCCCAAGGTGCTCCCGCAACAGCAGACTGCACTACTGGGGGCCTCCAATCGAGTCCCATGTTCTCACTGGCCCTTTTCAATCTCAAAGAGAAGGGAGGCACAATTGTGGCTTTGTTTTGAAACACCCTTTCAGAGCGCATGTCTTCCACGGCCATTCGCGCAGGGTGATCAGAGATGGACCTGACTCTCAGGGAATACATAAAGCCCAGTGAAAATCTTCTCTTCTCAAGAGACAACTCGTTGGCCTCTGCATACAGACTTGGCACAGGAGACGTGCGAAAGGCACCCGTCGCCAATCGCAACCCAAGATGATGAATAGGGTCGAGCATTTTTAGAATGGAAGGCCTAGCTGAACCGTAAACAATACTGCCATAGTCCAGTCGTGATCGCACTATCGAGCGATATATCCTCAAAAGGCACGTCCGGTCAGAACCCCAAGATCGGTGGGACAGGACTTTAAGAATATTAAGTGATTTGTGAGCTTTTAATCTTAGATTCTTAATATGGGCACCAAAGGTTAGTTTGCTGTCAAATGTAAGACCCAGAAACTTGTGCTCAGGCTTCACAGAAACTGTGGAATTGTTTAGTGTAAGAACAGGTTCTGGAAGTAGTCCGCGTTTCCGAGAAAAGCACACACAAACTGTTTTATCTGAGGAAAACTTAAACCCATTTTGATTGGCCCAGGTTGATAGCTTATTGATAGTTAGCTGAATTCGTCGCTCACACAGTGACAGATTGCAAGACGACACAGAGATCTGAAGGTCGTCTACGTAGAGTGAATATTGCACCGATGGGGGGATAGCCAATGCAAGGGAGTTAATTTTGACAATAAACAAAGTGACACTAAGAACGCCTCCCTGAGGAACGCCATTTTCCTGGACAAACACTTTAGATAAAGCTGTTCCTATCTGAACACGAAAGGTGCGCCTGCTGAGGTAGCTCTCAATGGTACGAAGAATTCGACCACGGATACCCATATCATACAAGTCCCTCAGTGTACCAAAACGCCAGGCTGTATTGTAGGCTTTTTCGAGGTCAAAAAATACAGATAGGCAATGTTGTCTATGAACGAAGGCCTCACGCACGACTGTCTCCAGCCTTACTAAATGGTCAAGAGTGGACCGAGACGAACGATAGCCGCACTGGTTCACATCTAGATGTCTATTTAATTCAAGGAAATACATCAATCTTCTATTAATTATTCGTTCAAGAGTCTTTCCAAAACAGCTAGTCAAAGCGATAGGCCTATAACTAGCCGCACAGGATGGATCCTTACCGGGCTTGAGTATGGGTATGATTGTTGCCATTCTCCAGTCCAATGGAAAGTAGCCCTCAAACCAAATATGATTAAAAAGGTATAAAACAATATCAAGTGTGGAAGGATGGAGATGTTGAAGCATATAATAATGAATACCATCTGGACCAGGAGCCGATGACTTAGAGTTTTGGAGCACTATGTTCCGTTCGTGTAAAGTAAAGGGGGCATTATAAGCTTCGCGTTCACCACCGGATGTTTTCAGTACCATACTTTCAGCTTTCCTTTTATGTTGCAGAAAAGCAGGCGAGTAATGCTGCGAGCTGGAAATGAATTCAAAATGCTCGCCAAGGATGTTGCCCTGCTCTTCAAGATTGCTTGGGCATTTCCCATTTCTGGAAAGAAGTGGAATAGTGAAAGCATGATATGAGCCATTTACTTTATGAATCCTGTCCCATACTTCCTTGGAAGAAGTACTACTATTGATAGAGGACGCATATTTTTGCCAGCTCTCGCGTTTCGCTTTCCGACGAATGTACCTAGCACGAGCTTTCATTTTTCGGAAAGATATCAGGTTATCCCGAGTTGGATAACGTCTTAGAACACTCCAAGCTTTGTTTTGCTGTTTGCGACTTTCTTTACATTCTTCATTCCACCATGGCTTCGGTCGTCTAGGGAGCTGTCCAGATGACCGAGGGATTGAGAGTGACGCTGCAGTGAGGATATGGGATGTTAAAAGATGGCGCAGCTCATCAATCGAAAGCTGATCGAGGCGAGAACAGGCAAGGAGTGACGACTGCTTAAAAAGGCTCCAGTCTGCTTTTTCAAACTTCCAGCGTGGATGGCGCGTAGGTGAGGACTGCGGAGTGTCGTTACATTTTAAAATAATGGGGAAGTGGTCACTTCCATGGGGATTCTGATCAACAGTCCATGAAAAATCGGGTAGCAGATTTGCACTGCCAATAGAAAGATCGATGCATGTAGATTACAAGAATGAAGGACTAAAATATGTAGGATGGCCAGTATTAAAAATGCATAATGACTGTGAAAATAATATAGATTCGATTATCTTTCCACGTGTATCTGTATGATCACTTCCCCAGAGGGTACTATGTGCGTTAAAATCACCGAGTAAAAGAAAGGGCTCTGGAAGCTGGCTTAAAAGAGAGTCGAGATCTTGTCGCTTCATAGAAAGAAAAGGTGGAAAATACACTCAACATACAGTTATGGCTTTATGCAACAAGAGACGAACAGCGATAGCTTCGAGTGGCGTTTGAAGCGGAACCACTGCACACGGAATATGTTTTGGAAGTACCACCGCAATGCCGCCACAAGAAATGGACGTGCTAGGGCGGTCTTTACGAAACACACTGTAGCGTCTCAGAAAGTTAGTATGAGATGTATTCAAGTGTGTTTCCTGCAAGCATAAGGCAGATGCCTTATACTCTTCTAAAAGGAACTCAACATCTGTAAGGTTAGCGAATAAGCCTCGGCAGTTCCACTGAAGAATTACAGAGCCCATTTTAAAGGATAAAAGATTTCATAAATGAATTAAAGCAGTTCTACATTTGCTACACCCTAAGGAGGAACAACCGGCTTTTTTCCTTTTTGTTTTGATTTAGCGGTTTGCCATTCCATGTCCTCCTGATCCGAGGAGGGACCTGAAGAGTCGGCAATGTCAACAGTTCCCACTGCATCCTGAACCTTGGATGCAGGTTTGCCAGTTCCGACGTGGTCGGAGACCTGAGCCACGAGTTTCCGGCCGCGGCCAGATCCCGCCGAAGAAGGCTTCGACGTACCAGGCCGGGACCCTTCCACATTCACGCTTTCAACATCTTTCGACGTTGATGGAGCAGCAGGTGGGCCCTGCAGCTCCCTAACAAGGCGGGCCGCCTCCGAGGAATTGGAACGACAACCTCGCTCTCTATCTTGAGAAGAGCCACTGGCACAAGGCTGCCAGTCAGCCGGAGCTCGTGCCTGAATCGACTGGGGAGTCTGTGTGCTCCCAGCGTTACCTGGGGCACCCTGCTTCCCCGCAGATTGTTTCGGGGCCTGAAAGGGTCCTGCCAAGTCCTCAAGAGAGAACTGAGTGGCCCTGGATTCCGTACGCGGTGCAGGGCCCCTGCGCACCGCATCGGAGTAGGTACCTTTGGAAATGAAAGAAAACCTTTGTTTTGCTTCAGGGTACGATAAGTTCTCTTTGGCTCGTAAGGCAAGTATTTCCTTTTCTTGTCGCCACAGCGGGCAGGACCGAGAGTAAGCAGGGTGAGGACCCCTGCAGTTAGCGCAGGCAACTGAACCTTCACAGATGTCGGCCACATGGTCGTGGCTCCCACACTTTGCACACGTCTCCCTCCCCCGACAGCTTCGCGATCCGTGACCAAAACGCTGGCAACGGAAGCATCGCTGTGGGTTCGGGACGTACGGTCTGACACGGCAGTTCAGGTAGCCAGCTTTGACGAGTGCAGGAAGCGTGTGACGTTCAAACGTCAGGATAAGGTGCTTAGTTTTCACCTCTGCATCATCACGCCTCGTCATAATGCGTTTGACCGCCACTACTTGAGATGCCCGCAGGCCTTCCAAGATCTCGTCTTCACTGCTGGAAAGTAGATCATCTTCTGAAATCACTCCTCGAATGGTGTTGAGGGTTCTGTGTGTGCTCACTGTTACCTGTATATCACCTAGAGATGTCAATTTTAGAAGAGTAATGCTCTGGGACTTTTTTGCAACTTCAACAAGGAGGTCACCAGAATGCAGTTTCTTTGCTTTATAATCACAACCAATCTGACTGTCGAGAACCTTCGCTACCAGAAACGGTGATATCTTAGATAGAGGTTTGTCAGGGACCTCAGAGTGAATCACCATAAATCTTGAAAATGTTTCATCCTCCTTATCTTTAACTATGACTGTTCGTTCGGGACGATGCCTCTTAGCGGCACGTCCAGAACTGGGGGTTTTGGTTTGGGGGGTTGCCATAAGAGGCGAAGTTTGTTCGGAACCTGTGGTGTGCCGCCCACCACGGAGCCCTACATGGGAATAGATAATGCACCATAACAAAAAGGGCTTTGCTGGAAACGTTATGCTATTAGCACTGCCCAGGAACTATACCCAAGTGTAGTTCTGGACAAGGGGTCTGTCGCCACCCAAGGTTAGCCCTTGCCGCCAAAGAAGTTGAAAAAGGAAAGAGAAATGAGAAGAGTAAAAAGGAAGGGAAGACAAGGGTGAAAGTAGAGAGGGGATAGTAGAAGTGGCGACTAGACTGAATCATCCTGGCCGGGCCTTACCAGGACTCCCGTCTATGAGAAGCGGGGGCCGAAGTGGTGTATTGCCTCGCCCGGGGGGCCCCGAAGGGTCCAAACCTACCCCGGGCTCGGCTCAACCACCAGGATGCCCTTTTCCCCAGACACGGGAAAGCCACGCACAGCCAGACGTGGGCGGGCGAACCCGCATGGCTCGGGGTCCGTGGAGACGCCACTCTCCAAACACCTGCTTTCACAGGTGCCTCCTGCGGGGATGCATATAAAGACAAAAACACTGCCTATATGGTGCATAAAATAAAACAAAATTTCGTTTATCTTGATAATGTTGACTATCTATTGAGTGCTGTTGATAGTAGTGGCGTAGCCAGGAACTTCTAAGGGGGTGAGGATGGAGGGGGGTTGAGGTGGCTGGGATGTTCATGACTTTGGGTGCGAGGGGGATGGTTTCGGAATTTGTGTGTATATTCTAGGGCCCGCCGATTTGGGGATGGAAAAAGCGAAGCCCTATAAACCCCCCCCCCCTCGCCCCCCACCCCCCCCCCATCCCCGGCTTTGCCACATAAGGGGAGCATCCTACATTCACAGGCTGCTATAAGCATGTGCATAGCCAGTGAGCTCGTACCACAATGGCAAGATAGTTGCTGACATTCTTCACGTTACGTAGCAGTTCTTTTTTTTTTGTACATATGCTCGCTTTTCCTTCACACATCTACTCTGCCTCCGCTTGTCGTTTATGCTTGATGGTGATAGGCCAACAGTGCGTATTTGCTCTGCATCATAGGCAAATTTCAAAAATCCAGCTCACACTACTCTTTAATTTCAATGAGTTACTGTCACTTTTGAAACGACAATCTATTGAATTGCTATCATAACACGTATGTTGACTGTAGGACAATTCTATTTTTATTGTTGTTCTTGGTCAGGAAGATGACAACCATCCACAAGACACTGGCTAAATTTCTCGTCTACAGTGGGTAACAATGTTACCATACTCTGTCAGACTAAACTGCTGCTGTATAGACAAGTAACGATTAATTTTAGGACATACCTGTTCGTAGTTTATTGCAGGACATTGAAAAGTGTTCTTATAACTTTCCGATGACTGACTTGCAATTCCAGCAGCTTGGCGTGAAAAGGTAAAACATCTAATTGATACAGCGAAATGCCATCAGCAACCCATCCAGATTTTATTGCGTAATTGACAGTAGCTACAGACTGCAACAAATTGTCAACTAAAAACATAGGTACTAAGCGTGCACTAACTTCGAAGCGGTAGAAACCCTGAAGTTTAAACGTCAACTTACCACCATGTTGTTAATGGCAAAATGGTGATTGCGGCAAAGTGTTGGAGTCCTTCAGAATGGTGACGGTCTCCTTAAGACCGATGATGACGGTGACAAAGGTTTAGTTAGAGTCTAAGTTTAGTCAACGCACCCGGCGACGTCGGTGTGCTTGTCATGGTGGCGACAAAAGCCTTCTTTCGCACATGCCTCAGCTGCCTCGGTCCGGGGTTTTGTCGACCCAACCGTCTCTTCCCAGCCGGTTGACAGCGACACTCACGACGGCCGTCAAGGCTCTGATCACCATCCACTGGGCATTAGCTATGTGATCATCGGGGGCAACCGCGCCCTTGTAGTTCCCCGTTGCGAAAAATCTTAGTGGGATTCAATTAGTAGCTGCTGCTCGACGGTCATCATCTCTCATCGTCGCCGTCTCTCGTTGTCACACTGCGATCACACGGTGCTTTTCGACAAGCAGTATTGTCGTCAGAAACAGTCGTCGTGCATCGCGAAGGCTACCGGGTGCTCGCGGAAAACCTGTCATTGTACGCGTAGCCATCGTTGAGCAACAAGCATCACCGCCATTTTCTACGCTCTAGAATCCTGCCCAAAGCTTGTTCCGCTTCGTGCAATAGAAAGAGAGGTTAAAGCACGAGCGCATCACCCCGAACGATCTTGCACGAACGTTAGCTTGCACTGCGCAAGCGCGCCTGCTCGACAGGGACGTTGAAAGCCCAGAGCACGTTCTTGTAGCTCCTACACCCGCACTAGCTCGCACTCATAGTGAAACAGAGAGTAGGGTGTGTCGAGTAATACCGCAGTTAATCTAGTGACGCGACTTCCGCTATGTGCTACGTAGGTCGGACGTGGTCATACGTCACTTTGTCGTCACGGTCCGAACTCGAAGAGAGACATTTACGGCAAACGGTTGCTTTCGTGTTTCGCGAACGTTCCCATGGGAACCGCGTGGAATTATCACGCGGGCTGTGGCCAATAGGAGCGCGCGGTTCGTAGGAGGGAGGAGTTTTCGAGAAACACGAACGTGACCGTTTGTGACCAGAATAGCACCCCAGGTTGTAAAGAGCCTACGATTTAGCCTGAGCATACATTGGAAATGCCACACGATTTCACGTGCTGCGCTGAGCAATATGGGGTCATTGAGAGGCCTTACGTGATTCTGTGGGAAGGCCTATAGACGCTTTCAGGCAGCTGTGCATGGGCGCCGCCATAACTGACCTTCAGTTTTTATTCCCTCTTATTCCGTTCGCTGCACATCATCATTACCATAGCAGGACAGGTCATTGCCATTTTAGGTGTTACTGTGTCCTCCTCCTCAGCATAGGCCTTTGTGGAGACCCATCAACGCCCGCTTCAGTGGCTCGGCATCTCGGTAAGACAAGGGAAGGTCGGCAATGGCGGCTAAATTTGGCGCGCGCTGAAAGCGTCTATAGGAGGTATTCACTGGACGCCATATTTGAGGGCGATGTTTAGAGCGCACGCTCAGAAGGAGCTCGAATTAATAGCGTGCTAAGACCGGCAACCTTGATGGTGCTAAATGCACGCTCCAAAAGGACTGTGGAAGCTCGCCGTCAGCACGCGCTCAGCAGCAGCGCACACGGATATGGCCGCCAGTGAATACTCCCTATTAGTGATGTCACATGAAGCGTTTTTCCAATAAACTTAGCAGGGAAACTGTGATTTAATATGATGCCACATGGCATGATGTCACCTGACACTGACATCATGAGAAGTGCTTCCCAAGTTTATCAGGGAATTTGTGACATCAGCTGATTTCGGGTAACACTGTGACAGCATAGCATCACATGAAAGTGTACTTATGCACCGTTCTAAAATTTAGAATGCTGGTGGAGAGTGATTGTGTGTATAATCCAGTCAACCCCTAAACTGAGACTGGTATGAGCTATGTGCTTGCCGGACCATTCAATCGCCTCTTTTCATCACATGACCCAGCTGTTTGGGCGTGAGTGTGGGCAAGAGCATTATCCTGTCACGGAAATTGTCAGGGAAATTATAGCTACCGGGCAAAATCAGGGGATTGTCAGGGATATTGTCAAAAAGCAAGCCCAGCCAGGGAAAATGAGCCGGAAATGCTACTGAGTGCCCTGAGCAAAGGCTTGAGGACTTTTGGCCAGAAAAACACGCAATAAATTCTGCTTAGAGCGGAGTGCGCGCTCTGCTCACCCGATGTAGAGTGTGCTACCCGATGCAAAGAGAACAGCCGACAAATCCAGTCCAAGCCTTGTCTTGTATTGGATTGGATTGAGGGTGCAGCACTAGGCTAGATCCAGTTAGAGCTAGATTTAGTAACTAATGGGAAAGCCACAGACCCCAATCCAAGCCTTTAGCCGAAAGTATTCGAAAGTGCATCTGGCGGCCATGTTGTCATTCGGTTATTGATATTGCAGGTCCAAAGGTCACGCGGAGGGACAGTGCTTGCGCTTTAGGTGCCGTCTCTAGTCACTGTAAGTATATTTTGCGCTTCCCTTCCTCGGGATTTATCTGTCTGCACTGCTACAGACACATTATCTAGAATTGCACTAAAGCCTCACATTCTTTATGTGAAATGATTGTGTTGTTTCGAAACATTACAAAGAAAAGAGAAATATCTGTGTCATGCAGATCTAAGGAGGAAGTCCTTAAATTTTTCATTCTCTCCATTGACACTGATGCAACACAGTAAACATGCTCTTCAAATTGCAAATGCATCAGAGGTCATCATCTTCTTTACAAATATTAATGCGGCTTCTACATCAGCAGGACCCAATACAGTCTAAGCTCATTACAACAGACCTGGTTACAACAAACATTTGGATATAGCATACCGATTTGTGAAGTTCAGTTGGTTTTCCTTTGCATACCATTGACTCAACTTCATATCTGCATACAACATACAGTCGCCGACGTTTTTTTTCGGACTCTAATAATTCGAACTTGTTCGGAATTTCGGACCTAAAGGAGGAATCGTGACTTACACCTGTAGATGATGATGATGGTTGGGGGTTCACTGGCACAAGAGCAACTTAGGCCATATTGTGCCAAAACAGAGGTTTGTATGTGGAGCTTAGAAATGCAATCTAAAATAACTGCAACCTACAGCTGGTGTAAAAGGCCAGTTTTATGGAGGAATTTTATAACTCGATTGAACGGTACCAAGGGTTGATCACCAAGTAGAAAATATGGATGAAAAGGAAGATGATCTCGGAACAGTTTTGGGAAACATGATTGGCACTGTTGATTTAAAGATTTAAAATGCCACAGGATGTGCATGACAGTCATAGATTTACCACAGTTGTCGCAGAGCTTCACATCCTCATCGCAAAGCAGGTGCAGGTGAGCCAAACGGGTATGCCCAATTCTTAAGCGGCAAAGAAAACTTCAACGTGACAGTCTATATGAAAAGAGCTCTCCCATACCCCCAGAAGGGGCTTGATGACGTGGAGCTTGTTCTCTTCTTCCATATCCCAATCCAGCTGCCATGACTTCATAATCAATATCTATATGAACGGTTTCAGGTCTTGGTGTGGCAGGCCAAGGGGCAGTTCTGGGCACTCCTTCGCAGAGGCAGCAAGCAAGTCTGCTTTCTCATTGCCAGGAATACCCAGGTGGCTTGGGACCCAGCAGAATTTGATCAGGTGTCCTTGTTGAAGAGCTCGATTTAACTGAACACGAAGACGTTGCACAAGAGGGTTCTTACTGTCTGTTAAGGACAAAATTGCTAGAAGAACGCTCTGGGAATCGACAAACAGAATTGCTTTCATGATATTGTTCTCTACTAAATACTCCACAGCCATAGAAATGGCATACAATTCAGCTGTAAAAATACTTGCAACAGTGTTGAGTTGTCAAACTTTCCTGAAAGCAATGGAATAAACCGCACCATGCGATTTGTGTGGAGAGAACTGTAGGCTCCACTACCCAGCTGAGGGCAAGCCAGTTTGGAGGTGTCGGAAAGGCCATGACTGGAAGAAAAGCATCATCACAGGCACCTTTTTCGAGAACTGCCACCTTCCACTTGGACAGGTTCTCGAAGTCCTCTTTGTCGTTACTGGCGGGGGCGCCACCATGTCTTCCGTCCAGAGAATCGCCTCTCGGGAAACCAGGACTTTCCAAGCAAACTTTTGTGGCCTGGACGTGGTACTTTAGAGACACCTGCTTCAGATGGTTTGACGAAGTGCAAAGCTTACCAGCGAGACCGAGCATCGGTGGCCCCGGAAAAGCCGTTGTGGTCGACGAGGCCAAGATTGGCCATCGTAAGTATCATCGAGGACGAATAGTCGACGGCGTTTGGATTCTTGGAATGGTGGTTGATTGATTACAGGCATTATAGCGCAAAGCTACTATGGCCATACTGCGCCAAGCTTGTTTAGTTGGGACATACTCAGGACTTTTTTATATGAATTATCGAAAAGAGGTTCATATGACAAGGTTAAAATTCATAGAGTTAAAATTACAACTCCAGTAGGAAGCCGGTTTTTCTCACGTAATTTATGACACGATCAAAGGGTACTATAGGAGTCTCCCCAATTAGCAGCGCTGGGTGAAAAGGAATCTGGTGTGAAAAAAACTCGGGGAAATGTGTACGTCGTTCTTGCTCAAGCCCTGGGCACAGCCACAAAATGCGTAAAATTGTCAAACGCTCCCCACATTCATCACACAGGGGTGGGGCTTCCCCCCTGAGCAGATGTTTGTGGGTGAGGAAGGAATGTCCAATTCTCAGACGACACAAAAGAACTTCAAGGCGGGGGGTTTTGTGGGATGCACTCTCCCAGATACCAAGAGCTGGTTTAATCCTGTGAAGTTTGTTTTCGCATTCCAGACTCCACTCCGATTGCCATAGCTGGAAAACTGATGATTTTACCAAGGGCTTCATGTCTTGAAATGGAATCTGTGAGGTGGTTGGCAGTAGGTGCTTAGAGCTCGTGGCCAATTCGTCTGCTCTTTCATTACCTAGGATCCCCACATGGCTAGGCACCCAGTAGAATTTTATGTCTCAGCCAAGCCGCAGACCCCATTGTACCTTAGATCGGACAAGTTGTGCCAGTCTATTTTTACTTCCCTTTATTGAGCAAAGTGCGGTGAGCACACTTTGAGAGTCCACGAATAAAATAGATTTCATTGTCTTGCTGATGAGGATAGTTTCCAAGGCCATCAACACTGCATAGAGCTCTGCCGTGTAAATACTTACACATTCTTTGAGACGCTGAACCTTACTGAATCCTTCAGAGTAAACTGCTGATCCTACAAAATGCAATGATTTGGCACCATCGGTATAAAATTGGGAGTAGTTACCATACTTCTTCTGCACCTCAAGAAATTCTTGCTGAATCACCACTGGGGGGACGTTATGTTTATTAAATCTAGTAAAATACCAATCGCAAAAGACGGGCAACATACTCCACGGAGCTTCATTTTCACCCTTCTGCAAAAGGTCGGTCTCGTCAAGGGTGAGGTCAAGAGATGTACAAATGTCCTCAAGGCGAAGACTTAAAGGCGGTACAACCCAGGGCTTATGTTCGAAAAGACGAGCAAACCGAGAATGTTGCAAGGCACCATAAGTTGGGCGATTTGGATAGGACAAAATTCTGGAAGCATAAGTCACAGCAAGATAACGTCGTCTGCGCCTAAGTGACATCTGATTAGATTCAGCGTACAAGCTAGGAATGGGCGATGTGCGGAAGGCACCTGTAGCGAGCCTTAAACCGAGATGATGCACAGGATCCAACATTTTCAGTGCAGAAGGCCTCGCTGAGTCGTAAACTATAGCACCATAGTCCAGACGTGACCGGATAAGGGAGTTGTACAGGCGTAGCAGACATATTCTGTCGGATCCCCATGATTTGTGCGCCAAGACTTCAAGAATATTAGCTGATTTAAGGCACTTCTTCCTCAGGTCCTTCAGGTGGAAAACAAAGTTTAACTTTTTATCAAACGTTATGCCCAAAAATTTATGCTCTGTTTTTACATTAATAGGAACCCTGTTTAGCATCAGTTCTGGATCTAGAAACAGCCCCCGACGCAGAGAAAATGGCACGCAGATAGTCTTATCAGCTGAAAACTTGAACCCATTTTCGTCAGCCCACTTACTAATTCTGTTGATGGTAAGCTGCAGTTGCCGCTCACAGCTAGACAAATTACAAGAAGAGGCCGAGATGTGAATATCATCCACGTAGAGGGAGTATGAAACGGAAGGTGGAATTACCATTGACAACGAGTTTATCTTTACGGCAAACAAGGAGACACTCAGTACACCTCCTTGCGGAACACCATTTTCCTGGATATACTGGTCGGATAGTGTGGTGCCAAGTCGAACTTGAAAGGAGCGACCTGTGAGAAAACTGCTTATACACCGCAACATGCGACCACGCACACCAGAGGCATACAAATCATAAAGGATACCATACCGCCATGTCGTATCATATGCTTTCTCCAGGTCGAAGAAAACAGAGACACAATGTTGCCTATTTACGAAAGCTTCACGTATGGTTGTTTCCAGACGGACTATGTGGTCCAAAGTAGACCGCCCTTCTCGAAAGCCACATTGGTTATTAGCAAAGAAGTGGTTATGCTCCAAAATATATATTAACCGCCTATTAATAAGGCGTTCGAAGGTTTTGCCAAGGCAACTCGTTAACGCGATTGGACGGTAACTACGTGGGTCCGAAGGGTCCTTCCCAGCTTTCAGCAAAGGAATTACATGCGCCCGTTTCCAGATTTGAGGAAAGTAAGCTGCTTCCCACAGATAGTTGAAAAAACCTAGTAGTGCGTTCAGCGATTCACGAGACAACTGACGGAGCTTTCATAGTGGATTCCATCAGGGCCTGGAGCCAATCTCTTTTTGGAGCCCAGAGCCACCTCTAGTTCTTGCATTGTGAAATTAGTGTTGTATGGCTCAAAGCTACAACCGGACATGGGTATACGGTGACACTCAGCACTTGCTTTAAAACGTTTAAATTCCATACGATAATTTCGGGAGCTGGAAACATTCTCAAAGTGCTCTCCAAGCACATTAGCAACATCTTTCAGCGAAGTAGCAGGGGAGCTAAATAGAGGAATAACAAAGCAACGGTAGTCCCCTTTGATTTTTTTGTACCTATCCCAAACTTCCTTTTCCGAGAAAAAACTATTTAGGGAGGAAATGTACTTGGTCCAGGACTTCCACTCAGCTTTCCTCCTAGTCCATCGGGCCTTTGCTTTTAGTCTTTTAAATGCTATCCTATTTGAAGAAGTAGGGTACCCCCGAAAGGTATCCCATGCCCTGTGCTGCTTTTTCCTTGTGGTAGCACAGTCTTCATTCTACTAAGGCCTACACCTCTTGGGTAAATTTTCAGAGGTGCGAGGAATGGCGTCTTGGGCGGCACTTATGATTTGCTCCGTAACATACACTGTCGCTTCTTCAGGTGACAAATTTGCTAGAACTGACGGATCAAGCACTGCATCAAGTTTAAAGAGTGCCCAGTCGGCTTTGTCCAGTTTCCACCTAGGGGTTCGTTTTAAAATAGTCGGCAGAGGAACCAGGCTCTCGATTACAACTGGGAAATGATCACTCCCAAAAGGGTTGTCTAAAACCTTCCAAGAAAAACAGGGAAGTATTGATGGTGATGAAATGGAGAGGTCAATGGATGTGAAGCAATTATGAGTGGAACTATAAAATGTTGGTTCTTTCTTATTTAAAAGACATATGTCTGACGAGAGTGAAAATCTTTCTACAATAGCGCCACGAGAGTCAAGGCGCTTACTGCCCCACATGGGACTGTGAGCATTAAAATCAGCACAAATTAAAAAAGGCGTTAGGAGTTGCTGAACCAATCCTTGAAGTTCATGAAGATGCAGTTGACGATGAGGTGGTAAATACAAGGACACAACCGTAATGAGACGATCGGCAAGAACACGTACCGCAACTGCTTCTAGTGATGTACGCAGAGGAACTTCCACACATGCTATGCCACTCCGTACAACAATGGCAACACCACCAGAAGAGTGGTCTGAATCCCGATCCTTTCTAAAAACGCGGTGATGATTAAAAACATTTGTATGGGTGTTGTTAAGATACGTCTCCTGCAAGCACACAGCAATGGGCTGTAGCTCATCTAGAAAGAAATGAATGTCATCAATATTTTGCAGGAGACTTCTACAGTTCCACTGTATAAAAATATATGTGTTCATGTTAAAAACGATTTAAAGTAAAACAAAACAAAAAAGGAAACCTGCTCTAGGTGCCCTGAGGCGGTTGGGGGCAGTTACTCGCGGATTGAGCTTTTTCTGGGAAGACTTTTTAAGCCTGGTGTCATCAGGTGGGACTGAACGAGGGGGAGGAGGTTCACCGAGTTCCATCCGCTCCTCCTCTGGCTGAACGGCTGACGGAGCAGCTGG
The DNA here is from genome assembly GCF_016920785.2 of Ixodes scapularis. Lineage (NCBI taxonomy): Eukaryota > Metazoa > Arthropoda > Arachnida > Ixodida > Ixodidae > Ixodes > Ixodes scapularis. The sequence goes on from NW_024609857.1 coordinate 162,882,722, forward strand.
TACGGGCACCTCCTTAGATGTCGAGGCCTCTCCTAGTGCCTTAAAACAAAACACACCCTCCTTCTTCCTGGGATGATGATGATGATGATGATTGGGGTTTTTTGGCACAAGAGCAACTCAGGCCATATTGCGCCAAACAAAGGTTTTTCCAAGAGGCTTAAAAGTATAATCTATACAAACTGGAAGCTACAGCTGGTGTAAAAAGCCAGTTTTATGAAGGAAATTTAAAACTCGATTGAATGGTACCAATGGTTGATCGCCAAGCAGAAAATATGGGTGAAAGGGAAGGTGACCTCGAAAAAGTTCTGGAAAACATGATCGCCGCTCTTGGTTTAAAGATTTGCAATGCCACAGGATGTGCAAAACAGTCATAGCTTTCCCACAGTTGTCGCAAAGTTTAACGTCCTCACCACAGAGCAGGTGCAAATGAGTCAAACGGGTATGACCGATTCGTAAGCGGCAAAGGAGAACTTCAACCCGACGGTCTTTATGGGAGGAACTCTCCCACACCCCCAGTTGGGGCTTGATAACATGAAGCTTGTTCTCTTTTTCCAAATCCCAATCCAACTGCCATGACTTCATAATTGATTTCTGGATGATTGGTATCAGGTCTTGGTGTGGCAAGCCAAGAGGCAGTTTTGGGGACTCTTTTGCAGAGCCAGCAAGCAAGTCTGCTTTCTCATTGCCGGAAATACCTACGTGGCTAGGAACCCAAAAGAATTTAATCAAGTGTCCTAGCTGAAGTGCTCGGTTTAACCGTACCCGAAGATATTGCACGAGAAGGTTCTTACTGTCTGCTAAGGACGAAATGGCTAGAAGAACGCTCTGGGAGTCGACAAACAGAATTGCTTTCATGATATTGTTCTCCAGTAAGTGCTCAACAGCCATTGCAATGGCATACAATTCAGCAGTAAAAATATTTGCAAGAGTATGGAGTTGTCTAACTTTTTCGAAGGCAATGGAGTAAACCGCACACCCCACGAAAGTTGGTGTTTTTGATCCATGAGTGTAAAAGTGTGAGTAGTCCTTGTATTTCTGTTCTAGTTCCGCAAACTCCTGCTGAAGAACGAGTGAAGAAATAGCTCTCTTTCTGTACTTGGACAGTGACCAGTCACAAGAGATTGGCAGAAGGTCCCAAGGTGCAATTCTTTCATTGCTCTTCAGCAAAGCAGCCTCACTAACGGGAAGCTGGAGTGATGCTGCCATGCTTTGAACTCTGAAACTCAGAGGCCGAACAATACTTGGCTTGTTTTCAAAGAGTCGGAGGGATGTAGCAGATTGGAGGGCATCAAAAGAGGGATGTTGAGGAAAACTGTATATCTTGTAAGCATAACAAAGACTCAAATATTGCCTTCGTCTTTCCAGAGACATTTGATGTGTATCAGCATACAAGCTAGGCACAGGTGATGTTCGAAATGCCCCCGTGGCAAGTCTGAGCCCCAGGTGATGGACGGGGTCCAACATCTTTAGGGCAGATGGACGCGCCGACCCATAAACAATCGCACCATAGTCCAAGCGGGACCGTACCAAAGAGTTGTAAAGTCGCAAGAGGCACCGTCTGTCAGACCCCCAGGTTGTATGCGACAACACTTTGAGAATGTTTGAAGAACGTAGGCATTTATGTTTCAACTCTTTCAAGTGGGGTATAAAAGTAAGCTTTTTATGAAATATTATTCCTAAAAACTTGTGGGCCTCCTTTACAGATACAGCGACATCATTCAAGTGCAACACTGGATCTGGAAACAGGCCACGGCGGAGTGAAAAGGGAACACAGATTGTCTTTTCGGGGGAGAACCTAAAGCCATTTTGATCAGCCCACTTGCTCATCTTATTGATTGTGAGCTGCAGTTGCCGTTCACAGCTGGATAAGTTACAAGAGGAAAACAAAATCTGCACATCGTGCACATACATTGAATAGGATACAGATGGTGGTATAACCTTTCCCAGGCTATTAATCTTCACAGCAAAGAGTGTAACACTTAGCACTCCACCCTGAGGGACGCCATTCTCCTGGAGAAAGACATCCGACAGGATAGAGCCCAAACATACTTGGAAGGTCCAACCCGTCAAGAAGCTTTGAATACAGCGAAGCATGCGACCTCGGACACCATATGAGTACAAGTCTCGAAGGATCCCATATCTCCAAGTCGTGTCGTAAGCCTTTTGTAGGTCAAAAAAGACAGAGACACAGTGCTGGCGATGGACAAATGCTTCCCGAATAGAGGTTTCCAGGCGGACAAGGTGGTCTACTGTGGAGCGGCCTGCTCGGAAGCCACACTGATTTCTATCAAAAACACCCTCTGCCTCTAAAAAATGTATAAGACGACGATTAATGAGTCTCTCATAGGTTTTGCCCAGGCAGCTTGTCAGAGCAACTGGGCGGTAACTTGTCGGTAAAGAGGGGTCTTTGCTGGGTTTCAGAAGAGGGGTTATGTGTGCCATTTTCCAACAGTCCGGAAAACAAGCAGCATTCCACAATAAATTAAAAAAAGTGAGCAAACTGCTTAGGGATTCAGGCGACAGTCTTCTTAGCATCTCGTACTGAATCTATCTGGCCCAGCCGCAGATTTCTTTTTGACACCGAGAGCCAACTCAAGCTCACACCGTGTAAATGGCTTGTTATAAGGAGCACCCTGACCACCAGACAAAGAAATAGTTTGTTTTTCTGCTGCTGATTTAAACCTCTTAAAGGATTCACTATGGTTGGCTGAATTAGAGACTTCCTGAAAGTGTTCACCAAGAATATTTGCTTGTTCCCTCAGGGATGTTGCTGATGGAAAGAGGGGTATCCTGAAAGACCGATAGTCTCCCCTAATCTTCCCGAGACGATCCCACACTTCCTTTGAAGAAACAAAGCTGCTCAAAGAGGTGACATACTTTTTCCAAGACCTGCCTTTCGCTTGCCTTCGCGTCCAACGAGCTTTGGCTCTTCTTTTCTTGAATTCAAGTAAATTCCTAGGAGTGGGATAACGTCTGAAGATGCACCATGCCTTGTTTTGAGACTTGCGTGTAGTGGTGCAGTCTTCGTTCCACCACGGCTTGCACCTCTTGGGGAGCTGTCCAGACGTCTGGGGGATACAGCATGATGCGGCATTTATAATCGCTTCAGTAACATACAGCGTGGCATCTTCAGGGCTCATATTTACGAGAACAGATGAATCAATAAAAGCCTCCAAAGAAAAAAGAGACCAATCAGCCTTGTCCAATTTCCACTTTGGAAGTCGTGTTGGAATGGAAGGAAGTGGCGTCGTGCTTTCTAGAACAATGGGGAAATGATAACTCCCAAAAGGGTTATTTAAAACAGTCCATGAAAAGCATGGAAGTAAAATTGGTGATGCAATTGAAAGGTCAATAGATGTGAATGATTGATGTGCTGCACTAAAAAATGTAGGTTCCCTCGCATTAAAAAGACACAACCCAGATGATAATAAAAACCGCTCTACGACGCCTCCACGTGAATCCTGGCGAGCACCACCCCACAAAGGGTGGTGGGCATTAAAATCGCCTAAAATTAAAAAAGGTTGAGGTAATTGTCTTACAAGTGACTCAAGTTCGCTGATATGCAGTGGAGAGTTTGGAGGCAGATAAAGAGAAACTACCGTGATCAAACGGTCAACAAGAAGGCGTACCGCTACAGCCTCTAAGGGTGTAGAAAGGGGGACCTCAGAGCAAGCAACACCATTCTGCACCACTAGTGCCACTCCTCCAGACGAGTTTGAGGAAATTCTGTCTTTTCTAAAAACCTGGTGCTGACGTAAAATCTGTGTATTAGTGTTATTTAAATATGTTTCTTGGAGGCAGAGTGCAATAGGTCTTAGCTCGTCCATAAAATAATTTACATCATCAATATTTCTGATTAGGCCACGGCAGTTCCACTGCATAAAGCGGAAATTGGTCATCGTTTTAAAATTGAGTTAAAATATGAATAAAGAAGAAACACTGGGAGAATAAATAAAAGTTCTAAAGCTGCCGCATGTGGCAAAAATTAATTCGCAATGTCACGTTGGGGGGATTACCGGTTTTTTGCTTTTCTGCTTACTCTTAATGGTCTGCCACTCCATATCGTCTTGGTCAGACGTATGAGTGGAGACTTCTCTGCACTCATCCATGGCCTCAGTTTCCTGAGGCGAGGTTTTTTCTACAGATTTGTTCAGGTTCGGGGAACGGGGCGCCATGCCCCGCCCGCGACCAGCCCCAGCCGAAGAGGTAGAGGAGGTGCTGGGCGAAGCGTCGCTCAAGTCTACCCGTTCCTGTCTCTTAGGCACTGTAGGTGTTGCACGAGAGCCATGCCGCTCCTTAGATGATGGTCTCTCCAGGGAGTGTGGGCGAGAATGTCGACCCTTCTCCCTGGAAGGAGATCGCGGAGAAGGGACGGTTGCGGCAGCCACCGGCCCATCCTGAGTTTGGGAAACAGCCTGAGAAGACATAGGCTGTTGCCCTGTTTGAGCGCGAGGATTCGCACTCTGGCTTGGAGGGTCCGAAGACCGCCCAGCGGAGATTGCATGCCCCGGAAGCTGAATCTTCAGCTGGGGCGTGGGGGACTGCCGTGGCTTCCCATAGTCCAGAAAGGACGTCTGGGTTGCCACTGCAACCTTCAGTGGTGCAGGTCCCCGCTGCACCACTTGGGCGTAGCCGCCTTTCTGCACGAATGCAAAGCGACGGCGTGCTTCAGGAAAAGAGAGGTTTTCCTTAACTTTCAAAGTGAGGATCTCTTTCTCGTTTTTCCATGTCTTACATGATCTGGAATATGCAGGGTGTGCTTCTGAGCAGTTTACACAGCGTGGGTTGTTAGTATATGCATCAGCTTCGTGGTCGGTCTTGCTACACTTCGCACAGGTGGCCTTTCCACGGCAGCTCTGAGAGCCATGGCCGAATCTCTGGCACTTAAAACATCTACGGGGGTTTGGCACATAAGGCCGAACTCTGCAGCGTAGGTACCCAGCCTTCACAGCCTCAGGAAGGATTGTCGATTGGAAGGTGAGTACAATGTGTTTGGTCTTGAGTTCATTCCCGTCACGACGCATGGTGATCCGCCTTGCAGCTGTGACACCTTGGTCGGAAAGGCCTTCAACAATTTCACTCTCAGAGGTGTCAAGAAGGTCATCCTCTGAGATAACCCCTTGAATACTGTTTAATGTTCGGTGGGGAGAGACAGAGATGTCATGTCCAGAAACAGATGTTAAACTACCGTAATATCCCGAGTCATCGCCCATCCCCGAGCCATCGCCCACCCCATTTTTTGGGCCAATATCGATTTCCGAAAAACACCGAGTCATCGCCCACCCCTTCAAATACCCCAGCGCGGACTCTGCGATCCGCGAACACTCATCCTACCCGAATGACGCGGCCGCAGACCTTACAGTTCGAGGACGTCCGTGACAAAGTAAAATCAAAGGAGGGAAAGACACTTCTTTTCGTTTACCTCCGTGAGCGACCCCAAAGTGGTCGTGTATCCGTGCAAAAAGAAAACGATGGAGATAACAAAATAAGAGTTTGTTAATGTAACCGCGGAGTGTTAGGTCAAAATCTGTCTCCGCCGAAGTAAGGTCACCGCGAACCCGCTCCTTCTTCCCGCCCGTCGCGACCGCGGTTGTGCAATATTTTAGGCAAAGCCAACGCGTAAATAAAGCTTTGCTGGAACGCCCTACACAGACGTTTGCAGAGCGTCCCAACCGTGCATTGATAGCCCGCCGTGCACGGACGCACGTATGTACGCACCAAACAAGAAAGTTGCGCAAGAGCTTGCAATTGACAAGGCGCCCGACTTGGCCCGACGCCAAAGTATTTGCCAACGCGACCGCCGGCTTTCCCGCTTTCCCAGCATTGCTCTTGGTCGCTTCTTTGGTCCGCTCGCTCTTTGCGCCTGGTCGGTTTTTCTATTTTCTTGTAGACTTTTCTTTCTTTTTTTTTTTTTACTAACTAGGAGAACATAGTGGTGACATTCTTTCACGGAACAAACGTTCGCGCTATATGCAGATCGGCGGTGTTTCTAGCGCGTATGCAAGCAACGCAAGCAACAATGAAACTAAATCGAGTTTTGAGTTTGATGTATCTCTTGTGCATCAGCGCTAGATACGCAGAGAAAAATATGCGGTTTTTTCCGCTTTTTTTCAAGTGTTTGTGCTCACCCACCGAGACATGGCCCACCCCACTTTTTTAATGAATTTCAGGTGGTAGGGGGGTGGGCGATGACTCGGGATATTACGGTAAGTAGTGCAGTACTCTGCTCGCTTGATTTGATCTCGACGAGTAGGTCGCCAGATGGCATTTTTTTTTGCTTTAAACTCCTCGCCGACCACACCCTCGAGTGTCTTTGCGACAAGGAAAGGCGATAATTTTGAAAGCTGTTTGTCACTTTCAGAGTGAAGAACTAAAAACTTGGGGAATCTGGCAGATGTTGGTGGTGTCTTGTTTGTAGCTTGAACTTCGGTGCGGACCCTTTTCAGGGGCCGATCGAGGACGGTTTTAGCACGAGAACCCATAAAATGGGAAAGAAGATTCAGTGCCCGGGTGCACCGCCCACCACGGAGCCCAACAAGGGGGTAGGTAATGTGCCATAGCAAGATGGGCTTGGCTGACACAATTACTCTACCAGTGCTGCCCGGGCACTATACCCTAGTGTGGTTGCAGGGACAGGACCTGTTTCCACTCAAGGTTGGCCCTTGCCGCCTAAGAAGGTGAAAAAGGAAGGAAGAGAGTGCAGAAGAAAAGAGAAAGAGGTGGAAGGAAAAGTGAAAGAAGGAAGAAGAGGGTAGAAGAGGCGACTGACTGAATCATCCTGGTCGGGCCAAGCCAGGACACCCGTCTACGAGAAGCAGGGGTCGAAGCGGTGTATTGCCTCGCCTGGGGGGCCCCGAAGGGTCCAAACATACCCCGGGCTCAGCTCAACCACCAGGGTCCCATTTTCCCCGGACACGGGTATGCCACGCACAGCCAGACGTGGGTGGGCGAACCCACATGGCTCGGGGTTCGCAGTGACGCCACTCACCAAGCACCTACTAAAGTAGGTGCCCCCTGCGTGCGGGTATGGTGGCCCACGTGGCTGGGGTCCGTGGTGACGCTACTCACCAAGCACCTAGCACCTAAGGTGCAGGCGCCCCCTGCGGGGCTCGGGGTCCGTGGAGACGCCACTCTCCAAACACCTGCTTTCACAGGTGCCCCCTGAGGGGTTCTTCCTGGGAGGGGTCCGAGTAAACAAGGCAGGCACATCGTTCGACGGCCCGTCCTTTGGAATGGAGGAGGCACCAATGCCTTCTCCCCGAGGCTGCTGTTGCCGCCTCTCCTCTTGTCTCCCCTCTATTAGCACAGAGGCATCCCTCGCCTCTGCACCATCTGGAGGCCCCTGTGATGTCTTCGGTTCCAACGACAAACGGAGTCGTGGACCGAATCTTTGTGAGGCAGGGGGAGGTGGTGGAATCCCCAGGTCATTAGGACCGACCTGGGTTCCTACCGAAGACTTTAAAGGCACACCCCCTGCACGTGCCACCAAAGAGTAAGGCCCATTCTGCAGGAAGGAGAATCGCTTCCTGGCTTCAAGGAACGAAATGTTCTCTTTAACTTTGAGTGTTATTTCTTTTTCTTCTTTCCATTTTTCGCAAGATCGGGAATAAGCAGGGTGAGGTTCTTTGCAGTTGATGCAGGAAGGTGGATTCGAGCAATTCTCTGTAGGGTGATCATTTTTGCCACACTTGGCACACATTGTCTTTCCACGGCAGCTCAGGGCGCTATGGCCATACCTCTGGCAGTGGAAGCAACGCTGAGGGTATGGCACATACGGCCGTACTTTACAGTTTAGATACCCCGCTTTGATCGATTCTGGGAGCGCTCTCAGCTCAAAAGTCAGAATGACATGCTTTGTCCTAATCTCCTGACCGTCCCGGCGAAAAGAAATTCGCTTTGCAGCTATGACTCCTTGGTCACGAAGGCCATCGACAATTTCCTCCTCGGGGGATTCTAGAAGGTCATCTTCTGATATTACGCCTTTAATAGTGTTCAAAGTGCGGTGGGGTGATACAGTAACCCTGTAGTCGGAAACCAAGTTGAGTGCCAGCAGGTCTGAGCATTGTTGAGAGGTCACAACTTCAACGAGGAGATCTCCAGATGGCATTTTTTTTGCTTTAAAATTCTTTCCAATCACAGATTCAAGTGTCTTTGAAACCAGGAAACGGGATAACTTGGATAAGGGTTTTTCCATTTCAGAATGCATAACAAGAAATCGAGGAAACTTCTCCACAGGTGTAAATGCTTTCATAACGTGTACTTCGGTCCGGACCCTTTTCAGGGCCCGATCAGGTATTCGGTTTTGCTTGGAACCCATGAGAAATGGGGAGGCGTTCGGTGTCTGTAGCGCACCACCCACCACGGAGCCCAACATGGGGATAGGTAATGCGCCATAGCAATCAAGGTTTTGCTGACGACATTACGCTATCAGTGCTACCAAGACACTATAACCTAGTGCGGGTCCAGACAAGGGGTCTATCGCCACCCAAGGTTAGCCCTTGCCGCCAAAGATGGTGAATATGAAAGAAAGAAGAGCAGAGAAAAGAGAAAGATAAGAGGGAATAGTAGAAGATGTGGCGACTGACTGAATCATCCTGGTCGGGCCAAGCCAGGACACCCGTCTACAGGAAGCAGGGGCCAAAGTGGTGTGTTGCCTCGCCGGGGGGGCCCCGAAGGGTCCAAACCTACCCCGGGCTCAGCTCAGCCACCAGGATGCCCTTTTCCCTGGACACGGGCTCGCCACGCACAGCCAGACGTGGGTGGGTCTTAGCGACTTTTTTCTCAGGGTCTGTGGTGTCACCAAAGTGGCTGGGGTCCGTGGTGACGCTACTCACCAAGCACCTAGCACCTAAGGTGCAGGCGCCCCCTGCGGAGCTCGGGGTCCGTGGAGACGCCACTCTCCAAACACCTGTTTTCACAGGTGCCCCCTGCGGGGGGGTACGGGGATGCATCGCAGCTCCCAAGTATGCGTTTACTTTGCCACGGGCTAAACCAAAGAACTTCGACAGCTCTAATTCGGTGACTGCGAGGGCGCAGCCTTGCAGCTCCGTAAAACCTACCGCCGAGGGGCTAGGCTTGGCGAGAGCCGAAAATAGGGCAAATTACGTGATAGGAGCTGAAGGAACCTGTAAGTCACGAGGCCGCTGCTGCCGCACCCATCGCCCGTCGCTCAGAAAGGGGATTTTCTCGGCTTATCCTCTCAGAAGAAGCCGGCAAAAAAGGGACCTTTCCCCTCGCCTGCCGGTGCTACAATACAAGAAAGAGAAAGAGGAGGACTTTCCGCCAGGCGAAAGAATATTTCTGCAGGTCCCTCTTTAAAAAAAAACTCGTACCACTCGATCATGATGTCCAGTGTTGCTATGCACATTGCATGGCATTACCGATTAAACATACCACGCTATGACTTCACTCGGGGATACGCTGTGATGAGAACGTTGCTTGCGTTTCCGCGTCAAAACCGTGCAGACAACGCGAGCACCCAGTTTTTGTGGTGAAACTCCTAGTCGCAAATGCAACGCTTTTGTTGGGTAGGAACAATATGACAATTCACGCTCCGTCAGTTATTTTACAAAGAAATGGCTTTCTTCAAGTAAAGTAGAACAACGTATATGCGTGCAAAGGTAATTTCTGGCCATTTCGGCCTCTTCGAAATCACGGTGATCACGGGCAGCGCAGGAAGCGCTGTGAACTACTGCAAAGGTATGTTCGCCCCTTCACCAAATATTTATAAATACCGCTGAACAGAAAGTAAGTGCAGAGACGAGCAGTGTAAATTGAACGTAACGACAAAGAACCCCAAGACGAAAGAAGGAGCATAAACACAAAGTCTCAAACACGGCTGAAAATTTATTAGACAAAAATACTTGGTCGCAGTATGTAGATATATGTCAGTAACAGAAGTAAACTTGCCTGCCTGATGCTTTTATCCGGTTCTTCCGCTTTTTGGAGTTTTGTTGAAAACTGAAAGATCAGCAGTGAAAATAGATATAAAATCGTGTTTGTGCAATTTCTTTCCCTTTCTCTTTTTTATGTTGTATGGTTTTGTTTTTCGAACGGTTTGAGCAAAGAAACACACTCTGAAAAAGTTTTCTGGCTACGCCATTGACGACAAACTTCCATTATTCCACTTGCGTACGTCGTCTGCTGCAGGCGCTTCGAGACGTGTCAATATCCAATAACCGGATGTTTAAATACAAGTGCCAATTTTTGAACGGTCGTCTTATCGATGCGAAATCCAATGCCATGTAGTCGTCCATAGAAACGCCCCTAGCAACGCTTTGTAGTAGTGACAAGAAAGTTACGGGGTAATTTTTTTTTTACAATTTCTCTAATTTAAGGTGATGACGTGCCACGTGACCTGGCAACACTAGTCGGGCTAGCCGGCTAGCCACTGCAGCTAGCCCAGCGCCAGCTGAAACAATCCAATCCAATTTCATTTGAACGGCTGGAACGGCTTCGTGCGTTCTTGGTCGTAGTACAGCACCAGGTGCCTCGTTGCTTCTGCGCAGTGATGCCAACCTTAGGGATTTACCCCTAGACCTAGGGGTTTTTGCTCTCACTTAGGGATTTGAAGACTTTTTGCAAAATCTAGTAATTTCTCCAAGTTCTTTTTTTCATTTTTACAGTTTTTTTTTATACGCGTGCATTTTGTTTTATTTAATATAATTTGGCGAACAGCAAACCCCACTTTTGACCCTTCGAGCCAATCGGAGCGACGAAGCGGCACAGAGAGAGAGAAGCGTTGTGAGAGAGGTTGGGGGGAAAGGGAGGGCCAATAGTGTATGCGTACTGGGCCAACACCACCTGTTGACTGGGCACTTTTGTCACTGGCTCTCGGGGGGTTGGGGTTTGGGGGAGAAAAGTTGGAGGTGAGAGGGGGGGGGGAAGTGGCGCAGGCCCTATCTCCCCCCCCTTCTACCTTACAACGCTTACACACATACAGCACAGGAGCAGGAGCAGGCTAGTGTTGAGAGGCTCGGTCATTTGGTCCCCGGATGTAGGTTCAGAAACGAATTTCAAGCGACCGCATTTTTTTACTGTAAATTTTACATTATTTGGAGTTATTGCCGGTTTATCCCGACTCCCTTCTTATCCTTTTACGAACTCGGTGACGTACGCGCCTCGTTTCCGGCAGGGATGGGCAGTGCGTGGTCTCGCTCAATGCAACGCGAGCAGTTTCCTTTGTATATTTATTTTGGTGATCCTTTTGTTGGACGTAAGAAACGTTTCCACTTTTCGAAGCAATCCCGGAGCGAAGACAGTAAGCGGGTCTAGCCTTTTGTGACGGTACTATGTAGCGTCGTGGTGAATGGTTATATATATATTTTTTCTTAGTAGCAGGCAGCTTTACGCGCAGATAGCTTGTGACATTATGATTGTGTTATATTAAGCTTCCCGTCGATGTGACCCGTCTTTCCGTCAGTGCGCGTGGGTTGTTTCCAATAAACGGATCTGGTGTCCACACGATTCTCTACCACTGTTAACCGTATTTTGGTTCGCGCTGATTGCCGCATGCTTCGTGCTGTCCCTGTCCCGGCATCTCAGTTTTTACGTGGTCCACCCCAGAGAAGTAAGTGACAACTCTCCAATGGAAGGCGGCGAGGCTGACGAGCCAACTAAGAAGAGAGCTAAAATATATGACCAGAAATACTTTATGAAATGGGAGGCAGACCTTAAGTATAAAGGATGGCTCGCAGCAAGAAGGGGGGCACAACTTCTTTTGCAAGGCCTGCGACGCCGACAGCAAGGGAGGAAAGTCGGAGATAGACCGCCACCTTCAAACGGCCAAGCACAAGAAAAATGCTTCAAGCGTTAAAAGCACGCGCACTCTCACTTCGATGCCATTTGTGAGCGGCCAGACTCAACTCGAGAAGTCTGCCAAAGAAAGAGAAATCAGGCTAACAGCATTTGTCGCCGAGCATAACCTGCCGTTTAATATCATGGGACATTTAGTGGACGCAGTAAAGGCAACGTGTCATGACTCTCAGATCGCAAAGAGCATCACATGCGGGAGAACAAAGTGTGCAGCCATCGTCAAGAACGTTCTCGGTGAGCAGAGCCGGGAGGAGCTCTGCGAGCTACTTCGACAAGAAACATTCTCGCTTCCCGTGGACGAGTCCACGGGCCGGGGCACAATTAAGCATCTGTCACTTGTGGCCAAAGTGGTGAACCAGGACGGTAACGTTATAGAGGCGCTTCTGGCCTTGGTTCCAGTCGGCGACGCGTCTGCCAGTGCCCTGTACGAGCACCTAAAAGCGGTGTTCAGCGCTGCCGATATCCCGTACAAAAACAACATGATCGGCTTCGCGGCAGACGGCGCGAACGTGATGATGGGGGCCCATCATTCAGTTGCGGCTCTCTTGAAGGCGGACATTCCGGGCATTTTCATTATGAAATGCGTCTGCCACTCGTTCCACCTCTGCACATCATACGCGTGCAAGACCGTCCCGAGGGAAGTTGAGGACCTGGCCTGCGACGTCTACAACTACATTTTGTCTCCAAAGCAAACCTCTGGGTACAAGGAGTTCCAGGCGCTTGCAAACGTAAAACCGCACAAGCTGCTACACCCGAGTCAGATGCGGTGGCTGTCCCTGCAAGTCGTGGTGACACGCCTCCTCGAGCAGAGGCCAGCGCTCATTTTATTTTTCAAGAAAGCGGCCACGGAGGATCGCCTACTCGCTGCGGAGACAATCCTCGACAAACTGCAAGAACCTTCAACGAAGTTGTACCTTGAGTTTTTGGAATACGTGCTGCCTCTCTTCACGAACCTGAACAAAGAGATGCAGTCTGAAGAGACGAGAATCCACCTGCTCCATGAGAAGGTTTCAGGAGTGCTAAAAACCATCTTGGAGTTTTACACGAAGCCAGAATACCTGGAGGCCACCCCGTTGCCCGACGTCCAGTTCAAAGACCCCACCAAGTTTCTGCCTTTGGACTTCATGTACATCGGAGCCAAACCGACAGCAGCGCTGGCAAGTAACCTTCACGGCTTGGATAAGAGTCAGATCCACAATTTTAGGCTGAGGTGTCTAGAATTTTTTATTGAAGCAGCACATTAGATCCATTAGAGTTTCCCCTGAAGAGTGAACTGATGAAGAATCTACGAGTCTTGGACCCCAAAGTTGTTGCCAATAAGGAAGTTTCATCCATCGCGCCACTAGCAGTGTCTTTCCCACTGCTTGTACCAGCAAGCGAAATCAACGACTTGGACAGAGAATGGAGGCTACTCCGAGACACGGATTGATTATGATTGATTATTAGGTGTTTAATGGCGCAAAAAGCAACATAGGCCATGCTGCGCCAAAGAGATAATTAAAAGACTATAGTAGAAGGAAGGAATTACTATGCAATGCACTATGCAGAGGATCTATAACTGGTGCAGGTAGCCAGTTTTTTTAAGAAAATCTAAAATGTGACCAAAAGGAACTAAAGGTTCATCTCCCAGTAAGAAGACTGGATGAAATGGAAGATATCCAGAAAGTAAAGGAAAACTCCTCCGGCGTTCCTGATCAAAGAATTTGCAGTGCCATAGAATATGCAGTATAGTTAGCGATTCACCGCAATGCTCACAGACTGGGGTGTCCTCACCACAAAGAAGATGTCGATGGGTGATACGTGAATGTCCAATTCTCAAGCGACACATTAAGACTTCATGGCGACGGTTCTAAGGTGCGAACTCTCCCATAACTCCAAACTTGGTTTGATAACATGTAGCTTATTTATTTCTTTGTCCCAGTCTTGCTGCCAGGCATAATAAACTGCTTTTTTGAGAACCGGTTTAAAATCTTCTTGAGGCAGCTGAACAGGTGTTTCCAGAGCATCCTTAACGGAGGCTGCTAGCCTATCCGCCTTTTCATTACCTGAAATTCCCACATGGCTTGGTACCCAGCACAGCTTGATATTGTATCCCATTTGGAAAGCCAGGTTTAACTCTGCCTGTACTTGTTGCACGAGCAGATTCTTAGAATCATTGAGGGAACAGAGAGAGAGGATAGCACTCTGGGAGTCCACAAACAAAATAGCTTTTTTGATGTTGTTGCCTAATATATATTCAATAACCATGAGCACACCATAAAGTTCTGCAGTAAAAATGCTGGCAACAGAGTGAAGCAGTCGAGCTTTTACAAAGTGTTCTGAATATACAGCTGAACCGACAAAGTGTGGAGTTTTTGCACCATCAGTGAAGAATTGTGCATAGTCCTTATACTTAGCTTGCAAGGCCATAAACTCTTGCTGTAGAACTAGTGGTGCAACAGATCGCTTATTGTATTTCGCTAGCGACCAGTCACAGGTATAGTGAACCGCCTTCCAAGGAGCAATGCTTCAAACTCTCGTCATCAAGCTACGCTCAGGGAGCGCAAGTTGCAGGGATGTAGACATGCATTGAATGCGGAGGCTTAAAGGCCGTACTATACTTGGCTTGTTCTCAAAAAGACGTGAAAAAGGAGATACCTGCAAGCAACGATAGGATGGGTGTTCAGGATCAGATTTGACTTTATAACTATAGTATAGGCTCAGGAACTGTCTTCGCTTTTCTAGTGGCATTTGGTGCATCTCTGCATACAAACTCGGAACAGGCGACGTTCGGAAGGCCCCCGTGGCAAGTCGAAGCCCAAGGTGATGCACAGGATCCAGCATTTTTAAAGATGACGGTCGTGCCGAGCCATATACAACTGCACCATAATCGAGACGGGAACGAACCAGCGAGTTGTAGAGTCGCAGGAGGCATCTCCTGTCAGAACCCCAGGACACGTGTGCAAGTACCTTGAGAACATTGGCAGATTTAAGACACTTTCGCTTCAGTTCCTTTAGATGGGGCTGAAAAGTGAGCTTCTTATCAAAAATAACACCCAAAAACTTGTGTTCATGCCTAACGGTTATGTCAGTGCCATTCATCTGCAAGCTGGGATCTAGCGACAACCCCCGACGTAATGAAAAAGGCACGCACACTGTTTTTTCTGGTGCAAACCGAAAACCATTTTCATCAGCCCACTTACTCATCCTATTTATTGCGATCTGCAATTGGCGCTCACAAATTGACAAGTTGCATGAGGAGAAAGCAATCTGGACATCGTCTACGTACAATGAATAAAAAACTGATGATGGTATAACTGCAGCGAGGCTGTTGATCTTAATTGCGAACAAGGTAACACTCAAGACACCTCCCTGTGGGACGCCGTTTTCCTATGTAAAAACATCCGAGAGCGTGGATCCCAGGCGGACCTGAAAACAATGGTCTGTCAAGAAGTCCTTTATTCAACGCAGCATGCGACCTCGAACACCGCACCTATACAGGTCCTGAAGTATTCCGCACCGCCATGCCGTATCATAAGCTTTCTGTAAATCAAAAAAGACAGAAAGGCAATGCTGCCGGTTCACAAAAGCCTCACGAACAAAAGTCTCTAACCGGACAAGGTGATCCAAGGTTGAGCGACCTCTTCTAAAACCACACTGGTTTGTATCGAAAATTTTCTTTTGTTCTAGAATGTATACTAGCCTTCTGTTTATAAGCCGTTCATAAGTTTTTCCTAGACAACTAGTCAAAGCGATAGGCCGATAACTTGCTGGTAGGGAAGGGTCTTTGCCAGGCTTCAAGATGGGAATGATGTGTGCTTGCTTCCAGCACTGTGGAAAACAAGAAGCTGCCCATAAATGATTAAAGAAAGACAACAAATTCATCAAGGATTCAGCCGACAAGTGCCTCAGCAGTTCATAATAAATCATATCTGGGCCAGGTGCTGACTGCTTCCTTACTGCAAGGGCTATTTCAAGTTCATACATTGTGAACGGCCGGTTGTAACCAGTATCACTTCCAGAGAAATCAATTGGCTGTTTTTCTGCCAAAGACCTGAACTTTTTAAATTTAGTACTGTAATTTGAAGAACTGGAGACCTCTCGAAAATGATCAGCAAGAATGTCAGCCTGATCTTTTAGTGATGGGGATGATGAAGGAAAAAGGGGAATACTGAAGGAGTGGTAAGTACCCCGAATTTTCCGAACACGATCCCATACCTCTTTTGCAGGAACAAAACTGTTCAGAGAGGATACATATTTTACCCATGAGGTCCTCTTGGCTTGTTTTCGTGTCCAACGAGCTTTTGCTTTGCACTGTTTGAATTTAATCTTGTTCTGAACAGTCGGGTACCGCCGAAACCTTCCCCAAGCCTTATTCTGAGCTTTTATGGTGGTCGTACAGTCCTTGTTCCACCAAGGCTTGCATTTCTTGGGAATATTTCCAGAAGTTCGGGGAACTGACAGAGAAGCAGCATTTATAATTTTTTCAGTAAGGTAAAGAGTCGCTTCCTCAGGAGACATAGCTAAAAAAACAGCGGGATCGATGGCTGCCTCCAGAGAAAATAAAGCCTAATCGGCTTTATCTAATTTCCACTTGGGAGCACAAGCTCGAAGAGAAGGAAGGGATACTGAACTTTCTGAAATTACAGGAAAATGGTCACTACCAAAAGGATTTTCTAAAACCTTCCAAGAAAAACAAGGGAGTAAAGCAGGTGATGATATGGAAAGATCAATGGAAGTAAAAGTATTATGAGGTGCACTAAAAAAAGTCGGTTGTCTCTTGTTTAAAAGGCAAAGGCCAGATGACAGTAAAAAACGTTCTATGACACCACCACGGGGGTCTTGACGACCACTGCCCCACATGGGGTGGTGTGCATTAAAATCTCCTAAGATTAAAAAAGGTTGCGGGAGTTGGCCCACAAGTCCTTGCAGGTCATGTACATGCACTGGAAGGTTTGGTGGAAGGTAAAGCGAAACAATTGTAATTAGGCGGTCAAGCAGAACACGAACTGCTACTGCCTCTAAGTGGGTCGCGAGAGGGACAGGAGCACAGGCAATACCACTCTGCACAACCACAGCTGCTCCACCAGAAGAGCTGTTGCAAGAAACACGGTCCTTTCTAAAAACCTGATGTCGCTGTAGTACCTGTGTATGTGTTTCATTAAGATGAGTCTCTTGTAAACAGGTGGCAACAGGCTGGAGCTCATCGAGAAAAAAGTTGACATCATCAATATTTTGAAAAAGACAGCGGCAGTTCCACTGCATTATACCTATATTTTTAACCATTTAAAACAAAATAAGTATAACATACAAATTCTACTAAAAAGCTATATTCCTTACGGTTTAAAATCTATTTTTACACGCGGTGCACTTTGTTTTTTGGGGGGGTTATTCTGCCTCCGATTAGAGTCACCGGAGGCAGAGGGGGTGGACTCTGATCTTGAGAGGAGAGCCTCCTCATCAGATCTCGACCCACCCTCATCCATGGGCTCGTCTGCAGTTGCTGGCAGCTGGCCCTTGGAGGTCGACTGCTTTGGCACTTCCCCAGGCTTCCTCTGGGGAGCAGGGGTGTGGGGAGGTAGGCCCCGACCCAGAGAGGTCGAAGCAGCTGGTTGAGCAGGAGACGTCATCTAATGTTCTGGGGTGGATGCTGGCAAGGCAGCATTCACCTTGCGGTTCGGAGGCGGTGCCACTGGCGCCGCTCCCGGGGGTTTCGAGGGGGACCGTGATGGGAGATGCAGGTCGTCCGGAGACGTCTGCGTTCCCATCGAAACCATTGGCCGAGCTGGTCCCCTCCGCACGGCCTCGGCATAAGTGCCTTTTGAAACAAAGGCAAAACGCTTCTTTGCCTCAGTATACGTGATGTTTTCAGTGACTTTTAATGTAACAACTTCTTTCTCGTCTTTCCACACAGGGCAAGAGCGGGAGTATGCCGGGTGGTTGCCACCAGTTTGCGCAATGGGGCTCATTATTGCACGCATCTGCGACGTGCTCCTTGCTGGAGCACTTTGCACAGGTGTCCCTTCCCCGACAGTTCCGTGACCCATGGCCGAACCTCTGGCACTTAAAGCACCGTTGAGGGTTCGGCACATAAGGTCGGACACGGCACTGAAGGTAACCTGCTTTTACAGTCTGTGGCAGAGTGGTTGAATCGAAAGTCAAAATGATGTGTTTTGTCTTCCGTTCCACACCATCACGGCGGATAGTGATTCGTCGTGCATCTGTAACTCCTTGACTAGAGAGGCCCTCAATTATCTCTGGCTCAGGTGAGTCAAGCAAGTCATCCTCAGAAATGACTCCTTGAACACTGTTCAGTTTGCGGTGAGGACTGACGCTTACCTTGTAGTCGGAGACAAGGTTGAGTTTGAGAAGGGCATCACTCTGCTGCTTTGTGTTGACCTCGACAAGGGGATCATCAGAAGACATCTTTTTTGCACTATAATTGGCGCCAATAACACGTTCAAGAACTTTGGAGACCAGAAAGGGAGAAAGTTTGCCAAGTGGCTTGTCACCTTCCGAGTGCATTACAAGGAATTTCGTGAATTTCTGCAGTACGAAAGATTCTTTCATCATGTTCAGTGCTTCGGTGCGGCCCCTTTTGGGGGGCCGATCAAAAGGTTTAAGTTTGGAACCCATATGAAGGGGGAGGGTTTTCGGAAACTGGTGCACCGCCCACCACCGAGCCCAACAAGGGAATAGGTAACGCTCCATAACAAGAATGGCTTGGCTGAAGACGTTACTCTATTAGTGCTGCCCAGTTTCTATAACCAAGTGTGGTTCTAGACAAGGTGTCTGTAGCCACCCAGGGTTAGCCCTTGCCGCCAAAAGAGTTGAAAAAGAAAAGAAGAGAAATGAGAAGAGTGAAAAGAAGGAGAAGACAAGGGTGAAGGAAGGGAGGGGATAGTAGAAGTGGCGACTAGACTGAATCATCCTGGCCGGGCCTTACCAGGACTCCCGTCTATGAGAAGCGGGGGCCGAAGTGGTGTATTGCCTCGCCCGGGGGGCCCCGAAGGGTCCAAACCTACCCAGGGCTCGGCTCAACCACCAGGATGCCCTTTTCCCCAGACACGGGAAAGCCACGCACAGCCATACGTGGGCGGGCGAACCCGCATGGCTCGGGGTCCGTGGAGACGCCACTCTCCAAACACCTGCTTTCACAGGTGCCCCCTGCGGGGCCGAGACACGGACATGAGCCAACATACGAACTTGGGTGCCAGCCAGTTCTGGAACAGTGTGTCTCAAAGGAGGAAGGACGACGATACACCAGAGTTCCTAGTACTCTCCAGTTTCATTAAAAAAACTCTTGTGCCTACCACACTCCAGCGCAGCCGTCGAGCGTGTGTTTTCAAAGATGAATCTGCTGAAGACGAAGCAGAGGAACAGACTCTCAACGGACGCTCTGTGCAATTTGCTTCACGCGAAGAGAGCTTTGGCGGCTAGCGCATGTTCGAAGCTTGCGATCACACCCGCACATTTGAAGAGAATGAAAAAATAAATGTACACCGACAGGTAGAAGCAGCATGTTGCATGGACCGCATGCCTTGAAAAAAAGTAGATAAGATGTTTAGTGTTTTTCTACAGAAATAGTGTCTCCCACAAAGCGTACGTGCATGCTTGTCCTATTTCTTTAATCTTGCCGTGTTGAATGTGTGTTCTGACGTCATAGTGATATTGATGATATCCTTGCCCCATCAAGAAATTTTTGTAATGTAGAAAGATAAGCAATGAATATTATTTGTGTTCTATCATCTATGTGCATTTTTTATTTTTGCAGAACTGTAAAGAAGTTCCAGCATGATGGTTAAATGGCTTGTTGCAACGTTAAGCAAAAATATGTTTAGAAAAGAAAGAAAGCTGTGTTGCGCGACTTTACGACGGTCTTTTCATCGCCTATAAACAATAAAAAACAAAGTTAGGAATTTTTCGTCCAATCTGGAGATTTTTTCGGCATCAACCTATAAGATAAGTCTACATCAGGGGTTGGCAACACTGCTTCTGCGGCCGCTGCGCTCCTTTGTTTCGTCGTGTACGCGGTCGTCATGTTCTGTGGTGTTGTAATCGGCGATAGCCAGGTGAAGTTCTTGAAACGTACGAGACTTCCGCTCCGCAGTGATATTGATGTCTGTACTTTGTTTTGGTGGCACGACCGCTCTCAGGCTTGCAGATTTGTGTCGTGAGCTGTGGCTGGCGTCTCTGGACTTTACTGTCGTTTATGTTGGCGGGAATGACCTTTCCAACGGGCGAAGCCCTCTGGACGTCTGCAGGGACATCAAGGTGCGTTGGTTTCGCTTAATGCCAGTGTTTGATGTTAAAATTGCATAGTAGTACCACTCCATAAGTAGTACCAGTACTCGGCGCCCCGTGCACGCCACGCCCGATTGGACTAACGGAGCTGGTGTGCTTCACACCGCTTCGTAAGGTGAAAACCCGTACGCAGATGCGCCTGCCAGCCCGGCACCCAAAATATATTTAAAACGCGCGCGCGCACCAGAACGGCGAGTCTGTTGTAAGTCGGATGTAAACAATTTTTTTATTGATTTATTTAATTTTGGTAACTTTGTATCAGATTGGGGCAAAATATGAGTTTTTCCCTGCACCCATGAGAGCATTCTTCTTTATGTCATGGTTTATAAGTTTATATATTGCAGTTGACCCTTTTAAAGCTGGGCAAGATTTCCTTCGTCCATTCAATCATAGTGTGCTCGCTGTGCGTGCACTGGTGGTTGCATCGAGGGAACCTACAACGCTATCTGGACGAGTCACCTGTGATTTTCTTAAAAACTGCTTTTTGGCTGCAGGTATACAGTAGGCAGCTATAGCAGGAACAGAATTTCATCTGCATGAACTATGCTTAAAGGGGTACACAAACGAAGATCAAAATATATGAAAACCTTTTCCAAATGGGTGAAATATTACCTATGATATTTGTAAATAACAATCGCGGGTTCGTATTTTAAACGGGTGGCTATATTTTTCATTTCAAACATTGATTCTAGCAAGCGCTTCGAAATCGGCCACCAAGGCTTGCGATGCGCCATGGGAAAGCTGTCGCAATCGTCACGTTACGCTCCTCAGCACAGCCAAAGGCTGGCGTGATTATGAGCGTTGTCATGCGGTGGCTTTTCCGTGTTACAATCTTGCGTTTCAGAGCGGCGGAAGATCGCACAGGTTAACAACGACCATCGTGACATTTCGGCTCCTGTAGTCCGTGGTGCGTCCCGCCATGATCTATGAACTCGAAAGCGACGAGGACATTGACCACCAAAGGGACTCGAAAGATGCCAGCGAGGACGAGTAGCCACTCGCATATGGTGACAGATAGGCGATTCTGGCTAGAACCCTACAAACCATCCAACAGACCGACCGTCCGCCCAATGAAGTCTGAAGGCAGTTGGAGTCGCCAAGAAATGTCTTGCATTTAATAATGATTAGCCAACTTAGAGGTATGCGCACAGCATGCTCACTTAGCAGTTTGCTTCGCGTTTTATGGTTCACCAAGCTCTTCTGCTTTTCTTTTCTGCGAAAAATACTCCGCACAACCCCTGGTAGCAACCGAATATTCTTGGTAGGAAGGCCCAGACTCCTGAGGTCAGTGGGCCGCCTTTCTTCGTCCTCATCGCGAACATGGTCACTGTACAAGCAATCTGTTTTCACCGGCGTCCACATCAGAGACGACGGACGCGCGAGGCGGATCCAGGCTTCGGAATTTTCATAGTTCGGAAACCCGTGGGTCGGCGTCTCGCAGCCGTAGCCCTCTGCAAAGGCTGTTGCCACAGCTGTGTTGCGCGATAATGCGGTACCCTGCACGAAAATGTGACGAATAAACACAGGAACAGCTTGGCGGTACCAATTAAACCAATCGCGGGAGCCACCTACTTAGGAAACTCGCCAACTTTGCGCTGGCTCTTCGCAATGGCGTCATTGCGTTCACGGCTAGGGTGTCTACGAGTTTGGTGTACTGTTGAGGGTGGCGTCACTGTGTGAGGAGCGGATTGTCACGATCCCCCAACGAAGCTTCGGCCCCCCAATTACCAAGTGCAAATGGGAAATCGTTTTAAAATGTCCTTTCTTGCGTTTACAATTAAAAACTGATGTTTCTCAGGTGCTGATGCAACATACTATATACCTAAGCAATAAAATAGGCACTAGAATTTCGTTTCTGTTCCTTTTTAAGCTTGTCAATACTGCAATGAGAAGATTACGAAAAATCAAACGGCAGTTCTAATGTTTCATTTGCCATTCATTATTGATACAGGTACTTGTCGAGCTTCTGCTCCAAGTTGCCATGACTGTCTTCACGTTCAAGGTACTGCCGCGGGCAGCCCAACTATGGTTTCTCGTTGCCAAACCCTCAACACGATGCTGACCACTGCCTTAAAGAGGATGCCGGAGGTCCGCATCCTGAACGTGGAGGTAGGATGCTTTGTGTGTTTTCTAGTTAGAAAACAAAGGCATATTTCTTATGAATAAAGTGATAGTGGGGAGACATACACAGTCACGGCCCATACTTACAGCTGCAACGGGACTATTAGCCCCGAGAGCGAACACAAGCGTCGCTGCGGTCGCCACGCCCTGATTGGGTGAGGTGTAGCGTGACGTCAGGCAGAGTACTCCGCTCCGCGATCTCGCATCGGCTCGCTTCCCAGCACCGGTTTCCTGGTTTGGCGTTGTGTGCCGCAAGCCCTTCGAGGAGCTAAACTTCGTTTACCCGATGTACAAGCCGTTGAGTTAGGCCGATACTGACGTGCTTCTGTACATTTTATAGGCCTGCTTGTCCCTTTCACCTTTAAAATTGGGTTACCAATCCCGAAAGCTATCGGCGGAGGCAATTCCGCCGATGAACCTCCCCGTCCGTCCACACGACACAAGACAATCTTGCGAGGGGTCGGTGAAGCGGTGGCGCAAGTGTTTCAGACGCTGGAATTCTGTTCCTTGCATGTTCATGCATTGGGACGATATTACATCCCGCTTTCAAGGCATTTGAAGTGGCATTTATATCATGGGCCTTTGGGTGGTCGGCAAATTAGCTCGCGACCCCGACTCTGCGCTGCCACTCTGCATGCGCTGGTTCGCAGATGTATTAAAGGCCCTGTGTCTGATGATCTTTGAAGTGCTCGTGGAACAGGGTTGTTTTACTTAAGTGTAGCTTCTTCGTGAATTAATTATATAGTTTATACACGTATGCAAGCATATTTTTTAGAAGATGCACAACTACTGGAAATTAGTTTGTATGGTAGCAGCAAAAAAGGTTGAATTGCCCCCAGTTGCCTGTATGATATGTATTAAACTGCCCAAAATATGCACAGCAATAGTGCCGCAATTTGGAATGATTATACTTTTTCCTGACATTCTTTATACCAGCCTTGGGTATTCGGAAAATACACCGTTTAGACTGGAAAAATTGTCATTTCCGATTAAAAGAGACACTGCTGCAGGTCCCCAAAAGCTTCATCGGCCTTCAAACTTCCTACAGCTGGACTCTGACAACAGAGGAAAACAGAAGTAAAAGAAAGCATTCGAACATCTGTCCAGCACTAGTAGCAGAAAATGTGGAACCTGTGAAGGGAGACAGTCTGCGTGAGAAAAGCTTCAGATATTTTAGCTTCAGGACAATTCGATTTAAGTAAAATCTCAATTTTAGGGCTTAAGGGACTAATAACGAGCTAGACACCTTCGCTTACGTTTGTTATACATTACTTGAGGGTTGATATAAACAAGTCCACAGATACCACACGTGTAGTCCATTGAAATACTATCGGAATCCAGTAAAAATGAAATGCGAGCAATGTATATAATATATGTTCCTTGTTTTTTTTTTTACTTTGTCCCTGCACTTGGGCTGTCTTACTTATGATTCTCTCCCTATGGACCAGACTGTATTTAGCATGTTGCTCGAGCAGCATGCAGCTTTTCTGCTTCGGCGATCTTGTTTAAAAACAGAGATACAAGAAAATATAGTATACATAACCTGCCAATTCATTCAGACCATCAGCAGCATTTATTGTGCGAGATGTAAATCTATAGTGGTGCTCCTGCAATTGTGGCTATATTTCTTCATTTTCATATACCAGCTGTGATTCATGCGTTGCCTGCCCTGTCAACCATGCTTAAAATGTTGGTTGAAGTTTCGCCTGTAGCTACAGGCCATACCTCAATAAAGATATAAAAATTTACACTTTCCACGAAAAACATGCCAAAAAAATTAAATAGAAACAAGCGCGCCGTCAGAGAGAGAGAGAGATTTTGGGGGTTAATGGCGCAAAAGCTACGAGGCCATCTGCGCCAAACTAATTGTAAAGACCATTGTATTAAAGGAGAAGTTTTACAAAAGATTGACCAAAAGGCTAGAGTCGGTGTAAAAGGCCAATACTGCTAAGAAATTCCATTACCCGTTCAAAAGAGACTAGAGGATTCTCTCCCACAAGGAGAGCAGGATGAAATGGGATATGATATTGGAAAAATTCAGGGAAATGAATGTGGCGCTTGGACTGAAGGCCGGGACACTGCCACAAGATATGCAAAACAGTGAGCCTGTCACCACACTGATCACACACAGGTGGATCTTCTCCCGAAAGCAGATACCTATGAGTTATAAATGAGTGTCCAATTCTCAGGCGGCACAACAACGTTTCATGAAGTCGGCTCTTGCATGAAGAACTTTCCCAGACTCCCAATGTAGGTTTGGTAACATGAAGCTTGTTATCGCACTCCATGTCCCATTCCAATTGCCAAGAATGAAGAATTGAGGACTTCACCAAGGGTTTAATATCTTGATAGGGTAGACAGGAGAGCGATTGTGGAAGGTTCCCGGCAGACCCTGCAAGTTTGTCGGCTTCTTCATTGCCATCAATGCCAGTATGACTGGGCACCCAACAAAATTTTATATTTTGACCCCCATGCAAAGCAGAGTTAAGTTTATATCGAATTTGTTGTACAAGCATATTTTTAGTATCTTTAAGAGAGCAAACTGCAAGAATCACACTTTGAGAGTCAACAAACAGGACTGCCCTCAGTATTTTACTATTGATAATATATTCAATCGCCATTGATACCGCATAGAGCTCCGCAGTAAAAATGCTGGCGATACAATCAAGTCGTTGAACCTTGGAGAAGCTTTCAGAGTATACGGCGCAACCGACGAAAGATGAAGTCTTGGCACCATCTGTATAAACATGAAGATAACCATCATACTTATTTTGCAGTTCTCCAAACTCTTGCTTAATTACAGCATGGGAAATGCCATGCTTGTTGAACTTTGCGAGAGACCAGTCGGATTCAACTCGCTGTGTTTTCCAAGGTGGAATACCGTTCACTTTCCGAACAAGGCTGACCTGGTCCAGAGAAAGATGCAGCGAGGAGCGAAGATGTTCAATGCGGAAGCTCAACGGTCTTACAATGCTTGATTTATTTTCAAAAAGGCGATAGAACCTTGACCTTGTGAGGGAAGAGTAAGTCGGATGCTGAGGATCGGCCAGAATCTTGTAAGCATATGTTAGACTAAGATATGTACGTCGTTTGTTCAGGGACAGCTCATTGGATTCTGCATACAAACTAAGGACGGGGGATGTCCGGAAAGCTCCTGTTGCCAGTCGCAAGCCAAGATGATGAACCGAGTCCAACATCTTAAGGGCAGAGGGCCGAGCCGATCCATACACTACTGCACCATAGTCAAGACGGGATCGTGCAAGGGCATTGTATAGCTGTAGGATACATTTTCTATCAGACCCCCAAGACTTGTGAGATAAAACTTTCAGAAGGTTTGTTGACTGAAGGCATTTTTGCTTGAGCGCTTTAAGGTGGGAAATAAAATTAAGCTTTCTATCAAATATTACACCAAGAAATTTGTGCTCCTTCTTAACAGGTATAGGAGTTCCATTCAATTCCAGGGATGGATCCAAAGACAGCCCGCGTCGCAGAGAAAAAGGGACACAGACTGTTTTTGAAGCAGAGAACTTCAACCCATTTTCGTCGGCCCACTTGGACAGTTTGTTTATGGCTAACTGCAACTGGCGCTCACAACTAGAAAGGTTACAAGACGATGATGAAATCTGTATATCATCAGCATAAAGAGAATATGATATAGAGGGTGGCAGCAGTTGTGCGAGTGAATTCATTGTTAGCAAAAACAAAGTCACACTTAAAACACACCCTTGGGGGACTCCATTTTCTTGAACAAAGGAATCAGATAGGGCTGAGCCGAGACGAACTTGGAAAGTCCTGTCTGTCAGATATTCCTTTATGCTTCGCAGCATACGGCCACGAATATTACAGGCATACAGGTTTCGGAGAATCCCATACCTCCATGCTGTGTCATATGCCCTTTCTAAGTCGAAAAAAACTGCAACACAGTGCTGCCTGTTTACAAATGCTTCACGTATCACAGTTTCTAGGCGAACTAAGTGGTCAAGGGTAGATCGACCTTGGCGGAATCCACATTGATTTTTATCAAAGACCCTCTGGCTTTCTAACATGTAGACCAGTCGCCTGTTTATAAGCCTTTCATATGTTTTCCCAAGGCAGCTTGTCAGTGTAATTGGGCGGTAGCTTGATGGTTGTGAGGGGTCTTTGTTAGGCTTTAGGAGGGGGATGATGTGTGCATGTTTCCAAGCCTGAGGGAAACATGCCTTTTCCCACAAAAGATTAAAAAACAGGAGAAGATTTTCAAGGGACTCCGGAGAAAGGCGGTGCAGCATTTCATAATGAATTCCATCAGGACCAGGGGCCGAGAGCTTTGTCACATTAAGAGCCATCTCAAGCTCGCATCTCGTAAATGGTTGGTTATAGGATGCTGAATTTTCTCCTGATATGAGAAGCTTTTGTCGTTCTGCACGAGCTTTTAACTGTCTGAAGGTAACACTGTAGTTGGCCGAACTAGACGAATTATAAAAATGTTCCCCGAGTATGTTACCAATATCTTTTAGTGATGAAGAAGGAGCATTAAATGTTGGAATGGCAAAGCACCTGTAATCCCCATTTACTTTCCGGTATCGGTCCCAGGCCTCTTTAGCTGGGACAAAGCTGGTTAAAGAAGAGAGATACTTCATCCATGACTTCCGCTTTGCCTGCTTCCTAGTCCAACGAGCCTTGGCTTTTCGTCGCTTGAATTCAACAAGGTTGCTTGGAGTGGGGTATCTACGAAATCGGCCCCATGCCCTATTTTGGTCCGCCCGGGTTGTCGCACACTCCTTATTCCACCAAGGTTTACATTTCTTGGGTATATTACCAGATGTTTGTGGAATGGACTGCTGAGCAGCCTTTAGTATCTGCTCAGTAACGTAAAGTGTAGCGTTCTCAGGGGACATAGACGAAAGAAGCGAAGGATCTAAAGTGGAGTGAAGATTAAAAAGCGCCCAGTCTGCCTTGTCTAATTTCCACCTAGGGACCCTCTTTAAAAGATTAGGCAATGGAACGGTACTCTCTAAAACAACTGGATAGTGATCACTTCCAAAAGGGTTATGAAGAACCTTCCAGGAAAAGCAAGGAAGCAATGAAGGTGAAGCAATAGAAAGATCGATGGATGTAAATGAGTTGTGTGCCGCACTAAAAAACGTTGGCTCTCTCCCATTAAGAAGGCATAACCCCGAAGACAATAAAAGACGTTCAATCACACCACCACGGGAGTCTTGACGGGTACTACCCCACATAGGATGATGAGCGTTAAAATCCCCCAAAATTAAAAACGGTTGTGGGAGCTGTCCTATAAGTCCCTGAAGCTCTTGAAGGTTTAAAGGAGCATTAGGTGGCAAGTATAAGGAAACAATTGTTACAAGGCGGTCTAGAAGGAGACGTACTGCAACAGCTTCCAGGGGCGTGCAGAGGGGGACTTGAGAACAAGCAACTCCCCTCTGTACGACCACTGCAACACCACCAGAAGGGGTGGAAGAGGGGCGATCTTTTCTAAAAACCTGATGACGTCTTAAAATATTAAAAGAATTTGTGTTAAGATGGGTTTCTTGCAAGGCGAGAGCGATGGGTCGAAGCTGATCCATAAAATAGTTGACATCATCAATATTTCTTAAAATACCGCGACAGTTCCATTGCATAAAATGTAACTTAGTCATCTATAAAAGGTATGTAAATATAAAAGTTAAAAATAAACTTAGTAAAATAATTAAGACCGTAAAGTCAACATAAACTAGGTGGAAGACATTGGGATCATCATTTGGGTGGGACAACAGGCTTCTTATTCTTTTTATGTTTACTGGAGGGCGTTTCCCACTCCATATTGTCCTGGTCGGACCCAGGAGTGGACAGATTGTCAGCATCTGTTGACATCTCCACCTCCTGAGAGGTGTCCGTTGTTTTTAGAACAGCACTTGTCCGGCCAGGTGTGCGGGGGGGCAAACCCCGACCACGACCGGCTGGGGGGGTTGCAGACGAACTGGGCGACGGGTCGTCTGAGCTCGTCTGGTCCCCTCCTTTCACAGGAGCTGCATGGGCACCATGCTGCTCCTTCGGTAGGGGGGCCCTCTCTAGCGAGCAAGAGCGAGAAACTCGCTCCGTCTCCCCAGGGGGCGACCTAGGAGAGGGGGCAGGCGCGGCTGCTGCCGGCCTGTCCCTGGAAGGAGGAGCAGCACGCTTGCTACCACCAGGGGCTGGAGGAAGCAGCCGCTGCTCCTGTCGGGGAGCTGGGGCCCTGCAGTCGGCCGCCAAGATCTCGGGAGAGACCTGGGTGGCCCTTGACTCCGAGCGTGGTGCAGGGCCCCTGCGCACCACCTCGGCAAAACTCCCCTTTGACAAAAAGGACAACCGCTTCTTGGCTTCTGGGTATGATATGTTTTCTTTAACTTTGATGGTAAGAATTTCCTTTTCTAGCTTCCAAGAGGGACATGCACGATAATAAGCAGGATGTGGTCCACCGCAGTTAGCGCAGAGGGCCGCAGCCGCCTCGCAAGTATCGGAAACGTGACCTTGACTACTGCACTTCGCACACGTCTCCTTCCCTCGACAGCTGCGTGTTCCATGACCAAAACGCTGGCAACGGAAGCACCGCTGGGGGTTGGGGACGTACGGGCGAATGCGGCAGTTTAAGTATCCTGCCTTGACTGTCTCGGGGAGGGTATGTCTTTCAAACGTCAGGATAACATGTCTCGAAGGAATTTGTTCGCCATCTTTCCTAAACATAATGCGTTTCACGGCGACGACACCGGCACCCTGGAGTCCCTCGAGGAGTTCTTCCTCACTTGTGTGCAAGAAGTCGTCCTCAGAGAGGACTCCACGGACAGTATTTAGTGTGCGATGAGGACTCACCGACACCTTCACGTCAACGATGGTAGTCAGTTTAAGAAGTGCGTCACTTTGTTTTTTTGTATTCACTTCCACGAGAAGGTCTCCAGTGTGCTGTTTTTTAGCCTTGTAGGAAAACCCTACAAGGTTTTCTAGCACCTTTGCTACAATAAAAGGTGACAGCTTGGAAACAGGTCTTTGTTCATCCAGCGAATGAACGATGAAAAACTTATTGAACGGTTCTGCTTCATATTCTTTGTCGATGGTTTTTTGTTCGGGGCAGCGCCTTTTAAGGGCGTGCCCTGAACGGGGTTTGGAGGGGTGGGGCGCCATAAAAGGGCAAAGAGTGTTCGGAATCCGTGGTGCACCACCCACCACCGAGCCCAACAAGGGGTTAGGTAACGCACCATAACAAGAAGGGCTTGGCTGGAGACGTTACGCTAACAGTGCTGCCGGGAAACTATACCCAAGTGTGGGTCAAGACAGAGGTCTATTGCCACCCAAGGTTAGCCCTTGCCGCCAAAGAGGGGTGAAAAAGGAGCAAAAGAAATGAGAAGGAAGTGAAAGAAACAGGAAAGGTAAAAGCGAAAGATCGGAGGGGATAGTAGAAGAAAAGGCGACTAGACTGAATCATCCTGGCCGGGCCTTACCAGGACTCCCGTCTATGAGAAGCGGGGGCCGAAGTGGTGTATTGCCTCGCCCGGGGGGCCCCGAAGGGTCCAACCCTGCCCCGGGCTCAGCTCAACCACCAGGATGCCCTTTTCCCCAGACACGGGAAAGCCACGCACAGTCAGACGTGGGCGGGCGAACCCGCATGGCTCGGGGTCCGTGGAGACGCCACTCTCCAAACACCTGCTTTCACAGGTGCCCCCTGCGGGGCGCGCCGTCAGCTAGCGTCGTCACAGCCTCCATAGGACGAGCGTGGCGAGTCGGGGAAAAATTCTCTCCTCGCCGTGACGTCACCCCGGTTCGCCGTAAGGGGGCGCCACGCGAACTTCTCGGGGCTAATAGTGTATGCTTATGAAGATGTCACAATGGGCAGAAAATGCTTTCTTTTATGGCAACTGTTGTTATTGGTGAGGTCTCACAGCTAATCTATACTGTGTATGGAATGATACACTAAATTTAGCAAGGAATGCCTCCTGCTAAATATATTGGGATATCACAATGTCACATGCCACTGTGCTTTCATTCCTTATTCAATTTGGCAGAGACATTTGCGTGCTCGATAGACCATTTCAAAAGCGCCTCCATCATCAGCTTGACTCACTACGGCACCTGAAGCAATACCTGTGTATAGAAGCGGGTCAAGTTAGTTTAGCAATTTGCAATTTTAGAAGGCAGTACGGCAACAATATGGGGTATTTATTGGTTCCGTTACAAGTTATTACCCTGTTTTTTCTTCTTTTGTATTGCATTTAAAATGATTAGAGGAAAGGGATCTTGCTGCATCCAGGTTGTAAAGAGCCTACGATTTAGCCTGAGCATACATTGGAAATGCCACACGATTTCACGTGCTGCGCTGAGCAATATGGGGTCATTGAGAGGCCTTACGTGATTCTGTGGGAAGGCCTATAGGAGGTATTCACTGGACGCCATATTTGAGGGCGATGTTTAGAGCGCATGCTCAGAAGGAGCTCGAATTATTAGCGTGCTAAGACCGGCAATCTTGATGGTGCTAAATGCACGCTCCAAAAGGAATGTGGAAGCTTGCCGTCAGCACGCGCTCAGCAGCAGCGCACACGGATATGGCCGCCAGTGAATACTCCCTATTGGTGATGTCACATGAAGCGTTTTTCCAATAAACTTAGCAGGGAAACTGTGATTTAATATGATGCCACATGGCATGATGCCACCTGACACTGACATCATGAGAAGTGCTTCCCAAGTTTATCAGGGAATTTGTGACATCAGCTGATTTCGGGTAACACTGTGACAGCATAGCATCACATGAAAGTGTACTTATGCACCGTTGTAAAATTTAGAATGCTGGTGGAGAGTGATTGTGTGTATAATCCAGTCAACCCCTAAACTGAGACTGGTATGAGCTATGTGCTTGCCGGACCATTCAATCGCCTCTTTTCATCACATGACCCAGCTGTTTGGGCGTGAGTGTGGGCAAGAGCATTATCCTGTCACGGAAATTGTCAGGGAAATTATAGCTACCGGGCAAAATCAGGGGATTGTCAGGGATATTGTCAAAAAGCAAGCCCAGCCAGGGAAAATGAGCCGGAAATGCTACTGAGTGCCCTGAGCAAAGGCTTGAGGACTTTTGGCCAGAAAAACACACAATAAATTCTGCTTAGAGCGGAGCGCGCGCTCTGCTCACCCGATGTAGAGTGTGCTACCGGATGCA
This sequence comes from Ixodes scapularis, assembly GCF_016920785.2. NCBI lineage: Eukaryota > Metazoa > Arthropoda > Arachnida > Ixodida > Ixodidae > Ixodes > Ixodes scapularis. The sequence continues at coordinate 162,914,097 of NW_024609857.1, forward strand.
AAGAGAACAGCCGACAAATCCAGTCCAAGCCTTGTCTTGTATTGGATTGGATTGAGGGTGCAGCACTAGGCTAGATCCAGTTAGAGCTAGATTTAGTAACTAATGGGAAAGCCACAGACCCCAATCCAAGCCTTTAGCCGAAAGTATTCGAAAGTGCATGTGGCGGCCATGTTGTCATTCGGTTATTGACGTGTGTGGCTGAGCGTCGTGCTTTCATCATGTTTCCGGGAATGGCCTCTTTACAGACGATGTCGGTGGCAAGAAAGTGCTCGTTTAATCCGGACTGGGTGAACCCGAATATTTCCGAATGTGCAAGTTGGATAAGCCCGTCCACAATGAAACTCATAGTCCTCAATGCTCCATGCCTTGTCTTGTAATGGTCTTATATATTTAACTGCCTCTACAGTGGTCAGGGAATTTCACCTGAAATCATCAGGGAAAACCTGGAAAAGTCAGGGAATTTCCAAATAATAATTTGCTAGACACCCTGCCTGTGGCGAAAAAGAGGTGTATGACTGGTCCAGCTGGGATATAGCTTCCACTGCAGTTTCGGGTTAGGAGTGAACTGTCTATAGTCTGTATGTTGTAGCAAAGTGCCTCAGCTGTTGCCTCGGTTAATTTGCAAGACATGACAAGGAAGCGGCAATGTTTTCCTGCAACACCTTGATCTGAACAAAGCTGGCAAACAAGTATCATGCTGCCGCTTATTGTCGTGCACTGTATAACGGAACCTTTATATCATTGCTCTTGCAGCATTGTTTCTTGGATTCGTCCAGGTGTCCAAGGAGGCTGCTTTTTGCAGCCGATGGGTACCACCTGTCCCGGGACCATGGCGCATTAAGGAACTGGCGTTCATTCTTATGAGGGCGGCAGTGAGATGCTATGGGCCCTGGATAAGACCGGCAGCGGCAAGCTCACGGATGCTGTTCCGCATCCTCGAGTGCAGCGCCTGCAGGTCCAAAGGTCACGCGGAGGGACAGTGCTTGCGCTTTAGGTGCCGTTTCTAGTCACTGTAAGTATATTTTGCGCTTTCCTTCCTCGGGATTTATCTGTCTGCACTGCTACAGACACATTATCTAGAATTGCACTAAAGCCTCACATTCTTTATGTGAAATGATTGTGTTGTTTCGAAACATTACAAAGAAAAGAGAAATATCTGTGTCCTGCAGATCCAAGGAGGAAGTCCTTAAATTTTTCATTCTCTCCATTGACACTGATGCACCACAGTAAACGTGCTCTTCAAATTGCAAATGCATCAGAGGTCATCATCTTCTTTACAAATATTAATGCGGCTTCTACATCAGCAGGACCCAATACAGTCTAAGCTCATTACAACAGACCTGGTTACAACAAACATTTGGATATAGCATACCGATTTGTGAAGTTCAGTTGGTTTTCCTTTGCATACCATTGACTCAACTTCATATCTGCATACAACATACAGTCGCCGACGTTTTTTTTCGGACTCCAATAATTCTGACTTGTTCGGTATTTCGGACCTAAAGGAGGAATCGTGACTTATACGTGTATATGATGATGATGGTTGGGGGTTTACTGGCACAAGAGCAACTTAGGCCATATTGTGCCCAAACAGAGGTTTGTATGAGGAGCTTAGAAATGCAATCTAAAATAACTGCAACCTACAGCTGGTGTAAAAGGCCAGTTTTATGGAGGAATTTTACAACTCGATTGAACGGTACCAAGGGTTGATCACCAAGTAGAAAATATGGATGAAAAGGAAGATGATCTCGGAACAGTTTTGGGAAACATTATTGGCACTGTTGATTTGAAGATTTAAAATGCCACAGGATGTGCATGACAGTCATAGATTTACCACAGTTGTCGCACAGCTTAACATCCTCATCGCAAAGCAGGTGCAGATGAGTCAAACGGGTATGCCCAATTCTTAAGCGGCAAAGAAAAACTTCAACGTGACAGTCTATATGAAAAGAGCCTTCCCATACCACCAGAAGGGGCTTGATGACGTGGAGCTTGTTCTCTTCTTCCATATCCCAATCCAGCTGCCATGACTTCATAATCAATTTCTATATGAACGGTTTCAGGTCATGGTGTGGCAGGCCAAGGGGCAGTTTTGGGCACTCCTTCGCAGAGGCAGCAAGCAAGTCTGCTTTCTCATTGCCAGGAATACCCAGGTGGCTTGGGACCCAGCAGAATTTGATCAGGTGTCCTTGTTGAAGAGCTCGATTTAACTGAACCCGAAGACGTTGCACAAGAGGGTTCTTACTGTCTGTTAAGGACAAAATTGCTAGATGAACGCTCTGGGAATTGACAAACAGAATTGCTTTCATGATATTGTTCTCTAATAAATACTCCACAGCCATAGAAATGGCATACAATTCAGCTGTAAAAATACTGGCAACAGTGTTGAGTTGTCGAACTTTCCTGAAAGCAATGGAATAAACCGCACCATGCGATTTGTGTGGAGAGAACTGTAGGCTCCACTACTGAGCTGAGGGCAAGCCAGTTTGGAGGTGTCGGAAAGGCCATGACTGGAAGAAAAGCATCATCACAGGCACCTTTTTCGAGAACTGCCACCTTCCGCTTGGACAGGTTCTCGAAAGCCTCTTTGTCGTTACTGGCGGGGGCGCCACCATGTCTTCCGTCCAGAAAATCGCCTCTCGGGAAACCAGGACTCTCCAAGCAAACTATTGTGGCCTGGACGTGGTACTTTAGAGACACCTGCTTCAGATGGTTTGACGAAGTGCAAAGCTTACCAGCGAGACCGAGCATCGGTGGCCCCGGAAAAGCCGTTGTGGTCGACGAGGCCAAGATTGGCCATCGTAAGTATCATCGAGGACGAATAGTCGACAGCATTTGGATTCTTGGAATGGTGGAACTCCAGACAGGGGCTGCAGGTGATCATCGCCGAGGTGGGCACGTGCGCAAGGAGGTGTGCGAAAACAACAAACGGGACAAAGCAGAACTGCTCAAACTGATCAAAAGACATGTGTTGCCTGGCACCACCATCATGACCGACGAGTGGAAAGCTTATAGCAGTGTTCCTCAACTTGGGTTTTAGCACCTCACTGTCAATCATTCCCTGTACTTCGTGGATCCCGCAACGAGGGCAAACACGCAGACCATCGGGTCCACATGGAGGTCACTAAAGCGCCACCATGCTCACTCGGCAGGAACTCGACACAGTGGATACGGGCTGCATCTCTGTGAGTTTATGTGGCGAAGAGAGATGGCTACTAGAGGCATGAATTTATTCCTGGGGTTCCTGGAGACAGCTGCAGCTGTGTACCCCCCGGGACCCGCAGCAGTTCGACAGCTGCCAGCACCACAAGGTAGTGGTGCATTTCGGAGAAATGTGGCACGGCAGAAGCAAAGACTGCCTGGCATACCTTGGAACCTGCCCGTCCTGCCACAGCTGCAAGTCCCGACTGCTCAGCCAACTCAACAACAGCCACAAGCCCCAACGGCACAACCCACCCTACCACAGCCGCAAGCCCCAACGGCCCAACCCATCGTGCCACAGCCGCAAGTCCCTCCAACGGCACAACCTATCCTGCCACAGCCACAGACCCCAACGGTGCAACAAACCCTGCCACAGTCGCAAGCCCCAATGGCACAAACCACTCTGCCACAGTCGCAAATCCCATAGGCACAAACCACTCTGCCACAGTCGCAAGCCCCAACGGCACAACCTACCCTCCCACAGCCGCAAGCCCCAGCAGCCCAGACTACTTTAGCACAGCCAGCTGTGGGGCTGCAAGGCACTGCCATGCACCAACCACCCAAACTGCTGCTAATTCCACAACCATCAACTGTGGTTGCAGCACAGCCTGGTGCAGCCCAGGCACCTGTGCTTCAGCAGGCAAATGCTGCGTACCAACTGGCACACGTGCCTTCAACATCTGCTGCATCATTTGCTGGCTCAACCCTGCTCAGGTACCAATGACCAACCATACCGTGGGAGCATGGAGCCTTCCTGGGCCCACTGTCAGCCAGATGCTTTACCCGATGCAAGGGATTGAAATGCCTGTGATCATTCCTGCCCACCAAGCTGTCACCCTCAACACTGCATTGTGGGCCATGGCACCACAGAAGTCTGTGGCATCTGCACCAACAGCTCCTGGGATGGCCCAAGTCATGCCACAACAGCCAGCTGGATTGCAATATCCGCTGGTAACAGTCATGTCCTGGACCTTCTTGTAATGCTAGAGTCCCACTAGATCAACAAGCAGAAACAGCTGGCACCGACAAGCCTCAAGCATGTGCGGCAGGCATGCGAAGGTACCTTTTGCAAACTTGTAGTCTTACGATGCCTGTAAAGTAAGCATATTTGATTGCAAGCCTGCAAAAGTTACCTTTGCATGCTTGCTACCGTGCTTGCAGCTTGTTGGTGTCAGTTGTTTCTGTTTGTCACTATAGTGGAACTCGGCCATAACTGATTCGTCACAACCTAAATGTAGTAGGAAGTGCCCTCATAGGAAGGCGCCAATGGACTGGACAGCATACGCCTTAGAAAGCCAGAGATGCATCAACGTTCCGCCGCCTCTCCGAAGCCTTGAGGCTGCACAAAATTGTGAGGCTGTAAAGTACCATCTCCAGCAGTTGTCAGAGGGTACCGGACATTTCATCGAGTGCTGTTTTATCGAATAAGTGGACATTTCATCGAACGCCGTTTCATCAAATTTCTCTTTACTGAATTTGGAAGTAATACAATGCTTTTTACATAATTTACTATCGCTTTTGAAATAGTTTTGACACCGCTCTAAATTCACCAGAAATAGAATTACTACCCGGTCAAAAGAAGGTAGCTATCATATCAAAACTTGAGTGGATACGAGAACTATTCTTTTCTGGCGAGGTAGGCAGCTGTTTTCGGCCACACACTTTTTCCCACTTCATCCCTTTATTTATCGACGCGTGAAAGGCACTTTCTTAAGAGGGAAACAGCTAATCGCCGCAGCACCTTTTTTATTTGATATTTGTTGATTTACCTGTGTTTTCATTTTACCCTAGGAGAATAGGGTAAAATGAAATATATGAACATGCCGAATATCCGGCAGGTTCATGGTTCTGTCGGTTACAATAAATTAAGAAAGGGGAGACACATCTTATTTTTTTCCCGTATCATGGGACACTGAGACAGATCATTGCTTCAAGAACGGTTTCGTCTTGAAGCAGAATAGGCCTCTTCAAAAACAAAGATATATACGCCCTTGATCAGACATGTGTTCCTCACTGCACCTGAGGATCACAGCTTTAAAAAGTGTCGTCAGCGTTCCCCTTTCTTATTGGCCAAATTAACAGAGGTCATCATTTACTAAGAAAAATAGGTGACAAAAAAAGTTTCTTCCTTTTATATATGTATAAGTTTATAAATTATAATAAATATTAAAACACTGCTATCCTCCCGGCGCTAAAAAGAAAAATATTTCCTAAATGTAGAATTCCTACTGCTCAAGTAGCGGCGTTCGATGAAATGGCGTTCTATGAAACGGTGTTCAATAAAACTGCGTTCGATGAAACGGCTTTGATGAAATAACCAGGCCCAGTCGTCAGATGAACATAATGCAGTGCATCACGGAGGAAATGCTGCAGGTCACAACATGGCGTGTCAGGAGGTCCCTGTAGTAGTTACAGGGCATCGCTGCGGAGCAAGGAGGCAATGGGCTGGACAGCATACGCCTTAGAAAGCCAGAGATGCATCCACGTTCCGCCACCTCTCCTAGGCTTTCAGAGACTGCACAGAATTGTGATGCCGTAAAGTTACATCTCCAGCAGCTGTCAGATGTACATCATGCAGTGCATCACGGAGAAAATGCCGCAGGTCTCAGCATGGTGTGTCAGAAGGTCCCTGTAGTCCACACAGGGCCTTGCTGCAGAGCAAGGAGGCAATGGGCTGGACAGCATACGCCTTAGAAAGCCAGAGATGCATCCACGTCCCGCCACCTCTCCTAGGCTTTCAGAGACTGCACAGAATTGTGATGCCGTAAAGTTACATCTCCAGCAGCTGTCAGATGTACATCATGCAGTGCATCACGGAAAAAATGCCGCAGCTCTCAGCATGGTGTGTCAGAAGGTCCCTGTAGTCCACACAGGTCCTTGCTGCAGAGCAAAGAGGCAATCGACTGGACAGCATACGCCTTTAGAAAGCCAGAGATGCATCCACGTCCCGCCACCTCTCCCAGGCTTTCGAGACTACACAGAAGTTGATTACGGGCTTTATGGCGCAAGAGACTACACAGAGTTGTGATGCTGTAGAGCATTATCTGCAGCAGCTGTCAGAAACAACCACTGATTGTTCATACAGCGTATCATGTAGGAAATGCCATTGCTGCACTTCCTTGACGGTGTTTTGCTTGTACAGGACATACTGATGATACAAGTTTTTACTTTCAAGTTTTTCCCAAGCTGTTCCCTCAGGTTGTTGCAGATTCGAGTGACATGCCCAGCAGATGCATCACACCTTTCTGAGGTACGTTACAAATCACAAACCAGACTGGCTTTGCCAGATCACCCACATTTTTTTCTCGGCAGACCCTGACTGCTAGAGAGCGCGTATGCTGTCCAGCATACACGCTCTCTAGCAGTCAGGGTGGCGGATAGGGATGCTTCTATCACACAGATACCTGCTCCTCTGCAATTCAGACAACCCCTTGGAATAGAAAAATATTGTCATTGATAATGCTTGCATAGTTAACTTCCATGTGACTAACAGAGGAGCAGTCAAAGACCTGTGTGATAAAAGTGGTGCTTGCACCCACGGACCAACAGGAATTCAGATTTTAACACCATCTGGTGCCCTATGGATCAACCACTGAATGAAATCGGCACAGACTTTTACACAAGTGAATAAAATTTCCAACTTTTATACTAAACAAGTGTTGCTGCAATGTCCTTGTTCAAATATGTTGCCAATGTTTAATGGTTGATTGAGAAGTCACACAAGCTCACGCCTAAACGGGATTTCCTTCACACCATTTGATGATAGAACGTATCACTCGCCCTGTAATAAACCCTTTTTAAAAGTGAGCATATCCGCTCTATCCAGAGCCGAACCCGATGGTCTAATGGCAGCATTACACCGCTTTTCCACACCCCGAAAACAAGCCTGCGTCTTCAAAAGCACGGAGCTGAAAACATTTTTTCTATCATCGGTCCCTCACCTCTGATTTTTTAACTCAACAGTGCGTGTCTTAGGTCATCTTTATCTATCGCTGCCATTACAGCAAAAACATAGCCTCAGAGATTCTTGCCACGCAAATTTCTCCTCTGGACTTCTAAATGCACGGCTGCCCAGCAGGAGCATATGTCTCTGCAGAGCTCTGCAATTTGTTCATTTCACGAGGCCAGCACCAGCACCTTAAAGTTAGATGTGTGCACAAAACATAAAACCTGCATCTTCATTGTTTTGCAAGAAACACTGAGAAAGGTGGGGCGTGTGAGCATGCTGAGACACGGTTCAAGTGCCACTAGGCTCTTGCACTGGCATTGCTTGTACTTTGTTCCACACACTCAACTAAGACACCGCTAAGACGTTCCCCTATCAATCAGTGTTTATTTCGGCTTAAAACACAAAGGGTGGCGAGAAAAAAGCGTTGTCGTCCACTGCTTGACGGGCCTCGCCACCATATATGTTACATGTGTTACATGAGGCGAAAGTACAGAAAAATTATAAAATTATAGAAAAGCATTCCGGAAAACAGAGGCATAGAGGCATATGCCTCTGTGATCACTCAGGTGATCACATACAGGCATACTCAAAAACTTAGGCAAGGTGTACCGTAACATAGTGAAGTCATAGTTTGTTCTGCACCTAGGTAAAACAAAGCTGTCTTTCCCTGGTTGCACAAGCCGTACTGAGGGGCACAGTAGGAGCAATATGTGAAAGAAAATGATTATTTTTCACTATTCGATTTCTGTAAAAACAAGCAAATTAATATTCAAATAAATTGCATACCGGCACAATTTTAAACTGCAAGAAAGCCTGCGTGGTGGGGGAATTATATGGAACTCTTGTAATAGCACGTAAACTTTTCTTGTGCAAGATCAGAAGCTTCTGGATAATGGATGCTGTGGTATCACCCCAGACAAGAAAACAGTAGCTTAAATACAAATAAAAGAAAGAGTGATAAAAATAAGTTTAGTTTCTTCAGATATAACATGCTCCTTACGTGAGGCAATTCCAACAACCTTAGAAAGGGCAAGACAGGTGTCATCAATGCAGTAAAACTTCCACCGAGAGATCAAAAAGTTTCTACATACTCCAATGACGGTATACTCAAAACTGAGGGTGGTGGGTGCAATACAAGTTTTACTTTAGGACAACTTGCGATGCACCCACAAGCTGCAAAATATTACATCTTGTGGCTGCAATTAAGAGAAACTAAACCTAAAAAATATTACAGCTTTAGTTCTTTGTTTATTTTCAATGAGTTGACTAATCACCACCGTGCTAATAATGTCAATACTCAGTTAGCAGTGCCAGTTAGTTGCCCAATGTCGGAGGAGGAAAAGAAAAGGCTCGTATCGTCAGCATAAATAGCATATTTTGCAAGAGTTGTAATATTGGAAATGTCGTTTATATATATATTAAACAAGACTCGTCCAAGAATGCTACCCTGAGGGACACCACTACAAAACTAAGGGGCATCGGAGTGAGATTTATGACAGCATATTGTAATCGCGAGCTTAATTACGATTTCATAAGGTTGAGGGCAGGTCACGGTGTAGGAAGGCTCTTTAGGTGTGGAGACTCCTCTCCTCGCCCCGCCGCAACGGCGAACACATCACGTCCCCTCCTTTCCTATGTTTTCTCCGCCTGCCCCTAGAGGGCGCCAAAACGTTCAAGCCGTCTGCCGGAACATGGGATAGTCACCCATTGCTTACGCCGCCTCTAATTGTTTCCAACCTTTTTTTTTTTTTTTTTCTTTTGCAATAGTGAACTGAGCATAAAAGAGATTTAAAAACCAAAGATCCAAATTCAGAAATAGCCAAACATTTTAATGACTGCGCCGACTGCTCCCCAGCCTGGGAAAACGTAAACATTTTAGAAAGGGAAAACAACGACATGAAAATATTAGTAAAAGAGACGGATCAGGATAAAGACGTCTGCCGAATGCATCAGTCACACGTCCGTCCACTTGAGTACAGAAGCCGAAAAAATTTTGCGGCTGACTTGTTTGGGAGAACCGAAATGACCTCGGGGTGTCGCGGTGTGTGTGTGTTGACAGGGGATCTGTCGAAAGCTCTGTGTTGGCGCCGTCTGAGCTCATTGTTGACTGGAATGTTGGAGGGCCTGGGAAAAGGAAGGGGGTAGAGGTTTTGGGAAATGGAAGAGAAAAAGAGGGGGACCACAAATAAAATTTGTAGCTGCGTTTGAGACTTCGTCCGTGTCGTTCTGTGTTTTGTCCTGTTACGAGTCGACGCCCAGCCTGGTCTCTCGGGTAGCATGGCTATCTCGCTGGCGTCCAACCTTTCTCGGGAACAACGTCCTAGCCAGACAGTCGGAGAAACAGATCGGGAAAACTTAACAGGACGGAAGACTACCTCATATATATGGTTATATCGTGTAACATATTGGCAAAAGGAGCGCACCGAATGGGCAGCGGACAGGTTTTTATATAATACAACTCGGGGTTCTGGAGCTGCCGTGCCATTGGGCGGTTAGTGCCGCATTTGAAACCTGGCCGCGACATCGGCAACCTTTCGGCCCCGATGCTCGGTCGTTGTTCTCTCCGAATTGAAGGAGCCTCGTAGGAGATTGCCTAGCATACGGTAGACGCAGAAACAACAGACTGCCCATCTGTTCAGGGTCGGATTCTGTCTGGCGTTCTCGTGGAATGCAGACGCCTCCGTGGAAGGCAGTCGCTTCTATGGTTTCAGTCGAACCATGTTGTCTGTATGGCAGCTATAAAAGCTTGAAGTTTGATTTTGTTTGACTGTTTTGCCAGTAAATTAACTTACTTGCAAAAACACACTAATTCGAAATTGGCACCTCTTATCTTTTAATCGATACCCGCGAACACACTTATTCTCGGATAAATAATTTTAACGCGATTATTTATATGAAATATATTTTAAAACATATGCCAATATAACGTTCTGGACAACATTTGTCAAAGTTTACCAGCTCTTCCGTGTGACCTATATGAGGTGTCTAAACATATTTAGTATTTTCGGAAAGCTTAGAGTATACTCCTTCTAATGATGACAAATTTGATCTGTGTAAAAGAGAAAAGTCAGAATTTTCTCATAAAGCAAGGACTATTTCAAAAATTTGGTGAATTGGAGTTCGGTTTTTTAAGGAGCCTACCTTTTATTTGGCTAATTGTTTTTCTCTAGCTATGTATTGCAGTGCTTTATAAAGTAGAATAAACAGCAAATGTAATATTTTGTTTGTATGGCGGCTATAAAAGCTTACACAGGGGTGGAACTCATGAAATGTACTTGGGAGCAGCCACGGGAGCAGCTGAAACCACTGTTTTGGAGCAGGTTGGGAGCAGCCAAAACTACATTCTGGAGCAAGCTAGGAGCAGCGCAGATCAGTTTTCATCGCACTTCAGCTTGTGTCTTAGACGAGCACGAGAGCAATTTCAATTGTGCTTAGCAGCACAGATGAACATGAGTGGTTAGGGACCTAGGTAGATGGGATAACAGTGTAACAGATGCAAAAACTTGAAACTTTGTGAGCCTTAATGAGAACCAAAAAGCAAGTCCATATGTTTCTGAAGATGGTGTCCTTGATATTTCCTGAGTGGCCTTCAGCTGCTCAAAATGCAAATCAGCACTGTTTATCGCACAGCCCACACGTGCTCGACATAGTAATTATATTTGCGAACCACGTGACGTGCGTAAGCAACGGACGTGCAGTTGCGTGGAGGAACAGGGCAACAAATTTCGAGTTTATCCTTTTGTCAAACTCAATATCGAAGCAGCAGACTACAATTAACGGAGTTATCGTATTCAAAGCGATTAGCGGGAGCAAGGTTAAAGTACACCGAGCAGATCTACCGTTCGCGTGATAGCTGCTGGTCGGCAAGGTTTCGGGTCGGAGTGCGTTTTAGTTCTATCAAATCACAATTTACCTCGCGGGAATGCGGTTCCAACTTCTAACGATGAAGTACTAAAAGGAATCTTTTGCTCATTTGTTTTCAACGGGCCGACGTCCGGATCCCGGGCCGCAGAGCCTCAAGCAATCTGACGCTTAACGACTCGACCTCACCTCGGCCGACTTGCTTAATCGCTTATGGTTGAAGAATAACAATCCAGTCGCAGGTGTAGCGCTTCGAATCCGATCCCCGAGTTTTTTCGCGCGCTTTCGACTCGGGATACACAGGGAGAAGAAACAGAACAAAGGATTGCAAAGCCGACCAAGCTAAACGCGCTAATTGTTGCCAATCGAGTCGATAGAAACCGAAACCAAAAGAAAATACAATATTTTTTTTTTTTTTTTTTGTGGCGCACGTTGCGCGATTTGGTGCATAATGGCGCAAGGTATTGGCTGTGGCGCAGTCTCCGCGAAATGGCGCAGGATGGCGCAGGAAAATGCGTTTGGCGCAAAATGGCGCAAATGGCGCAGCCGTTCCACCCCTGTTACATTTTGGTTTTTGTTCACTTGTTGCCCAGTAATACAAGTGACTCACAAAACTAAACTCATAATTAATGCCTCTGAAATTTTTAGTAGCCGCCTGTAAATCCCTTTATTAAATGAAGATGCAAACGGCGAGTTATGCTAATAAAGCATCTAGGTCATATTATCTTTAATGTTTTTTTTTTAATTGTCAAACTGCCTCTCTGCAACAATAATTGATGAAGTTCAGCAAGCTGTGCTGTGTGACCTAAACAATATATTTTTATGATCTTTACATCACCGTAAAGTTCCAATTAAGCTTTCTTTTGAGTATAACTTGAATATTTTTGGTAAAGATATAACACGGAACATATGCCTGAAAAACTTGTAAGTTTGAACTTAATTTTCTAAAAAAAACACTCTTATTTCTTTCATTCTTTATTCACAGTTAGGTAATATACTAGCCTGTCATGAACTACCAACAGAAAGTGTGATATATTGTTTGTATAGCCGCTATTAGGACTCAAATTTCGTGCTATGAGAGTTTTGAACGGGACTTCGCATGGTTGTAGTAGAGAGCTGGGGGCGTTTTAACCTGTCCAGCTTGTGCTGTCTCCAGCATGAGCTCACTTCGTGCTTTCTCGAGCGTTATTTTCCAAAGACTTTTGCATTCGTGAGCACTAAGACTGCTGCCGCTGCTTGCACGCGATGTAATTAGGACGCGTTTTGTCCCGTGTGCTTAATACATTGTTACAGAATCGGTCTGCGCCTTCTTCGAGCCTGCCGTTGCCGCAGTGGTGCGGTGTTCTCTCGTGGTTCCTGTCCTGTCTTCGTGCGCAGTGCTGTGTTTCGTGAAAAGGCCTCCCCTTGAGTCGTTCAACACATTCAACATGTGGGCACCCCCGTGGCAGCAAGGGAGGAGGGGACAGCATCAACTCTCTTCTCCCGGCACGCCATCACCTGATGTTTTCCTCCGCGCCATGGTGAGTCACCCCCGCCGCCTCGGCGCCGAGTCGTGCGCATGCGCCGCAATCTCCTCGGCGGCGGGTGCGGCTTCGGGATACGATCGCCTGACGTTTCGGATCACCCAACGACCCAAGTGCCTTGAATAATACCAAACACGAAGGAGCGAGTTTCACGGATGCCCTTTTCAAGCTCAAGAGCAATGACCTCATCCGAGTTCCCTACGTCACCTGTGGATAATCAAGACAGCTTGAATGGAAACAACGATTGTGCCAGTGAGAACTTGCTGCAAGCAACATTGTGTGTGCAGTGAAATCATGTTAGCTCATGTGAATCGTAAGTTACGAGCTTAACAGAATAGAGATACTACCGCTAGCTCCTAATTAAAAAAAACTATGATAGCTAGAACTATGACATTTTCAGGGCAGGGTCGCGCTACTAATAGGAAAGTGTGTTGCGTGCAATTTCATAGAGACAGTTCGTGTGAAACTTGTATAACTGATCTAATAAAATCTAAGGTTACCTCACACAGAGAAAAAAAAAAGGTAATTACGTGGGTTGGAGAATACCTCAGCAACCGAAACCAAACCGTAATAAAAAATGGCATAAGTTCACCTCCCGTACGCGATAAATCTGGAGTGCCACAAGGATCTGTTCTTGGGCCACTTTTGTTTTTACTTTATATAAATGACCTCCCTAACAATGTTTCATCAAAAATTCGACTGTTTGCAGACTGTGTGGTATACCGTCATATATCAAATCAATCAGATTGCATTGCCCTTCAAAAAGACTTGAATAGCATAATGCTATGGTGTGAGACATGGCAAATGAAAATAAATATAGAAAAAACGAAAACAATGACATTTACAAACCGTTCTTCCATTGTACATCATGACTACACTCTCATAGATTCAAAAGTATATAAAGTAACGTCATTTTAATATCTGGGTATTCATCCAAGTCGTAATCTTTCGTGGAATAGTCATATAGACTACATTCTTAAAAGAGCAAATTAATCTTCAGGATTTATGAGAAGACATTGGTACATGGCAACAAAAGAAACAAAACTACAAGCATACACTGCTCTGATTAGGCCAAAGTTGGAGTATGCATCTATAATTTGGAACCCGCATCAGAAGTATTTAAATGACTGGCTAGAATCTCTTCAAAACAGGGCAACTGGATTCATACTCAAACAACATGCACCTGTAAGCGTCACACAACTTAAAGCCCCAATTGGCTTAGAAACACTTCGGCAGAGAAGATATCTTGCTAGGCTATCGTATTTCCATAAGCGCTTCCACTCTTCAACTGAATTTCGCGAAAATAACGTCCCCCCCCCCCCCTATCTTTCCTCGTCATGATCACCCCAACATAGTTCATATTCCCTTCGCAAAAACTAACTTGTATAAATTTTCGCCGCTTTATTCAATGTTATTTTGCTATTTCGATGTCCCTGATCTCTGTGGTCCCTTTACATTCAAACATAATTGAGGCAATTAAAATGTAGGACAAATTAGAACTTTCTTTTTCTTTTTTTTATTAAAACCTACCCAAATTAGCCGGCATGTTTCTCTGTGCACTCCCAGTAAGACTGACTGCAGCTGGCATGATTTTACAGACAGAAAAACAAGTACTGCCGGCATTTTTCTTACCCCCCCCCACGCTGCGCGGGTCTGCTGCCAGCATTCTTTTTTTCCTATGTCTACGCAGCCAGGCTATCAGGAAAATATAATGCCGGCTGCCGGCATTATACCCGCTCCCTACATATTTTTGTTTTCTTTTTTTTTTTTTGCTACCAAATTTACAGCAATGTCACAGGGTCGTTGAGAAGGAAAGCTCGTCACAACCGTGAATGGAACAGGTATTCTAGATGCTACAAATGCCCAGCACAGTGAGGTAAGAGTTGATACTTACCATACATCTTTATGACTTGGGCTCGAAAACAGCCAGATTGACTGGCGTCTTCCCGCCACACGTACCAATGGTTGGTGTTGAAGTCTGTAAGCCCAGCTGGGCTAAATTCTTTATGTCGCTGCATAGAACAACGACCTCCGCGTCGTCGTCCTGAAACCAGACGTACGCGTGCATGCTTCCGCAAACTAGTATGGACGTAACGCTAAACACTGCGAAACTCGTAATACAAGGTACTTCCGACGCACGTGTTACTTGGCAATGTTTAGGGACATTAAGGATTCGGGGGATTGAGGACTGCTGTCACTTCGGACTTTTGAAGGACATGCTGCCGCTGCGGCGCCACCAGTGCGACAACTACAATCACGTGAATTCATGTGTTGGTACGAAATAATCGTAAAACACGATTTGTATTATAATACTCATTAACAAATTTTGCTAATGTTTGAAATGCCGCCCTGATGCCACCAATTCACTCGCAGCTGCAAGAACGAACGCCAGGACTTAGGGCACCAAGTACAAAGGTGACAGGGATAATAGCCAACGAAATCCATTCTTGTAGCCACTTCTATCAACAATGAGAAAAATGGCGGACGATTCAGGTGGTCCCGTGGCGGGTTGCTCCTCGGATGTTACAGATCCTTCTAGTTCACGCCAAAATTCCCACGCATGCAAACGAAAAAAGTACTTGGAACCTGGCGCTGAATACCGGATACCGACAACAACAGAACTTTTTCGCAAAAAAAGAGTAAGCACTGCCGTGCCGTAGGCAAGCGCAGCGGCAGTATCAATATCACAAGAACGTGCCAGCGACGGCGGATCAGACACTCACAGAGCGGACAACCACAGAGCTTACGACAATAGAGCCGGCGGCTCCGCAGCTGACAACCACCAAGCCTACGACGATGGAGCCGGCGACCCCGCAGCCGGCAACCACAGAGGCTACGTTGATAGAGCCGGCGACTCTGCAGATGACAACCACCAAGCCTACGACGATGGCGGCGACCCCGCAGCCGAAAACCATCAAGTCTACGACGATGGGGTGGGCGACTATGCCGAAAGCGACCCTGGAGCCCACAGCGAAGGAGCCGATGACAACGGAGCCGACAACGCATTCACGACCGCTCTGGACGACGAGCTCGCGAGTGACAGCGACTTGGCACATTTTATTTCACAGTTTTGCTGCACAAGTTTTGCTAATACCACGTTGTCTGCGGCGGATGCCACGATTGGCATCATTTGTTACGGCATTGCAGCGAGCCTGAACTGGTCAAACATGGAAGGGCTGCTCAAACTTGTGAACTTCCTATTTGGCAAAGATGTGCTTCCGGGATCAAAGTTTTTGCTTAGGAAGATATGGTCCAAACTTAAAAAGTGGATGACTAAGCACCACCTCTTCTGCAAGGAGTGCGGCACCAATGTTGTTGCAGGGACTCAAGATGGGACACCATGTCCGAACTGCCAAGCTGTCGTCCCTACGAAGAATTTCTCCCAACGGAATTTCTTCACAACGCTCGACCTGAAGCGGCAGCTAGAGGTACTCTTAGCCGACGAAGGTATCGCGCAAGAGCTGTTCCGGTCTCTCCAGAAGAAAAACGAAAAAGCAGACAACACCATGAGAGATCTGACGGATGGAGCACTCTATCAAAAACAGACTGCCAACAGCTCCTGGTGTGATATTATACTCACTATGAATACTGATGGTGCACGAGTTTTTAACTCGAGCAAATCGTCACTGTGGCCACTCCAGTGCGTATTCAATGAGCTGCCGGTGCACATACGCTGGAGCAATGTACCGCTTGCAGCACTGTGGTTTGGTGCAGGCCACCCCGACATGGTGATGTTCCTAAACCCGTTCGTCAACGAGATCAACCGTATCGGGACAATCACATGGGAAAGTGGCGGTCACATCATGAACTCAAGGGTACAGATCGTATGCTGTTGCGTCGATGCGCCAGCAAGGGCTGCTGTTCTGAACATGAAACAGTTTAATGGATATTACGGATGCACCTGGTGCCTTCAGAAGGGGACATAACTGAATGGTGCTTTTGAACCGTCACATTGATCTTGGAACTGTACCGTCAAGTCTTGCATATTTTACGCTGTCAACTGATGAAATCCGTTTCGTGAGTAATCTAATTAATTTGGAAAGTGATGATAAAATCAAGACAGGAAAGAATAAAAAGTGAGATCTTGGTCGCTTTTGTTCAGCTTCAGTAACTGAATAATTTGTTAAATGTAAAGCTTAAAGCATCATTTTGCGCCAACCAGTTCTTTCTCATTTTTTTACTTTTTGAGGTTTCATGAGGTACCCAGTGCAAGAGGATGGGGCAGTGGCACCACAGAGGACGGTTCGCTCTTTAAGGAAGAACGCAGCAGCAGCACTGCGGAAAGGGGAACCGTCCTGTGGAGTGAAGGGGCCCACATCGCTGATGAATGCCCTGGGACCTGACTTGGTCTGGAGTATGTGAACCCTGACTATCTCCACTGTGTCTTGGAGGAAGTAACCAAGCAAATGTGCGAGAAGTGGCTCACCTGCACGCAGCTCGAGTGCTACATTGGCACCCTAAAAACAGTGGAAATCATTGACAAGCAGCTCTTGCAGCTAACTCCACCCCAGTGGTTTACCCGGTTGCCCAGGTCTCTGGTGGAATGGCCATTTTGGAAGGCAAGTGAATGGAAGTGGTGGCTGCTCCACTACGCCATCCCGTGCCTAGAAGGTATCCTGCCAAAGTATCTGGACCACTTTTGTCTCCTCGTGAGTGGAGTGTACCTCCACTCAAAGGACGCGGTAGAAGAGAGTGACGTGTCCAAGGCCTCAGATTTGCTGGCCGAGTTTGTGATGATGACTCAGGTTTTGCATGGCATGAGTGCTATGACATTTAAAGGGGTACTCCGCCAATTTTTCGATGGTCGCCGATTTGCCTCAAAATTGGCTCAACACACCAGTGGGCAAAGCTGAACTCGTAACCAAATTATTTCATTGAAATAGTTTTTTTTCGCAGTTATTGAATTTGCAAATTACGGGTTCAGAGCCGATTTCAACAGGTGACTCTCTACCGGCAACACTGGAGTCGCTCGTCAGGTGACGTCATTGGAAGTGCTCGTTTGGGCGACCTTTTGGGAAGTGTGCTTCGAAACGACATGCATCGCTACAATTTCGATCTTTCTAAGTTTCCGTACCCATACAATGGGTTTCGGAAACTGGTGCTGTGCTGTCGGCTGCACAAACAGCGCCAGTGACAAACGCAGCGTGTCGTTTCATCGCTTTCCTGGTGACGGCGCCTTGCGCGAGCAATGGATCCAAGCTGTACGGCACGATAAGTGGTCCCCGACGAGTACAACTCGACTGTGCTCGGAACACTTTCACGCCGACTGTTACGAGGCCTCGAGTCTTCTGAAGTCGGAGTTCGGCCTTGGCCACGGTACCCGGAAGCTCAAGCCCGATGCCGTGCCTACGCTTTTTAAGCACACGGAACCCCGACGACCCCCCATCGAAAGAGGAGCCCTTGCAAAAAGGAAAAGATCAGAGGTTGATGTTTATGTCTCGTTCACATGTGCGTTCGAGAAGCGCGCTCGCTGTGGTGCGGATTGTCGACGAGATTTAAACACGTAATGAATTTGTGTATGTGAGCTAGCTAGGCTGTGCTTGCCGAGTGAAGTGCAAGCGATTGAACCAGAAGACTTTATTGCTGCTCGAAGCGAGCACTCAACACGGTGGCCCATGATACTTCTCGCTGCTCGAGTCGTAGTCTCTTGAGGATGAGAAGTACACCTGTGTACAAGGTGCGGCCGTAAAAAACTTCTAGATTTGAAACGCCTAGCAAAAATAGGATTTCGAACGTGCACACATGAGATGGGGCACACTAACGTTGTTTCGCCCAAAGTTTCATGTCTATTCTTTTCAGACGTCAACTTGGGAGTAGAGACTAGCTAAAAATACAACAAAATCAGCCGCCGTGCATTTCCTATGGCCTATAGCAGTGGTTCTCAAATGGGGGTCCGCAAAGACATTCTAGGGGTTCGCAAAGCCCAGACTCATCAGTCAAGCCTAGCAATTAAATTATCTGTTTTCGGATTGAGAAGAAACGTTCCAATTTTCGGGTAGGTCTGCTTGTGTACATGTCAATAACAGAAGTCTACTTCACACCAGCCCTTACATATACCCATTTAATAAATCACTAGCATAATATATTAATACATTTCCTTTCCCCTCACCACGAGCGGAGTCCTCCATCATCTCCGATCCACAAGGGGTCTGCGGAACATCAAGGGTTGAGACTCACTGGCCTATGGGGTAGTTTTTCGTTTGCAAACTGGTTTGCAACCGCACTCCCATATGGTATACCCAATACAAAGGCATTATTTTTTTCCTCATTTTTCACAATTATTTCAATCGCTGCCAGCCTTTCCAAAGATGTTCTCAGGGTTTTTGCGTTCAATAGGTCTCCTGTGTTGCCTTAGAGACGCTGCGCAAAAAAATATCTATTTTTCTATCGGTAACGGGCACAAACAGGTGAGACATACCAGCACGTCTCAAATCGACAATCACTACCAAGTATACTTCGATGCAACCTTGTCATAAACTGCAGGAAAGCCTGCAGGTGCAAACGCCGAACGTCCCGCCACACAAGCGCACATGCATCTGAGGTGCATTTAGAGGCAACCAGTTTGCGCTTACTGTTCGCTGCAGTCGATGTTGAAGTAGGACGCTAAGTATAGTTGCAATAACTATGTGACGCCTCTCTGGTATGCGGTCTGTAAACGTTTTGAAACATTCATTTTTGTCCAAAGTGGGTGGCGAAAATTCCGGAATTTGAAAGTTGCTCATGAAATAGCCAGGTACAAATAGTTACGCGACGCCTCTTTTATATTCGTGCCGTCCAGAGGGTTTGTACTACTCAGAAAAAGATGTTCAAAGCTTCAGCCACCTGAGATCAAGGTCCCAGACCAGTTTGCAGACGTAAAACAATCAATGTAGGCCATAGGAAATGCATTGCTGCCGTTTGTGTTCTATTTTTTTTTAATTTACTACCTCCAAGTAGATGTCTGAAAAAATAGGTATCAAACTTTGGGCGAAACAATGTTTGTGTGTCCAGTTTCAAGTGAGTATGTTTCAAATTCGATTTTTTTCTAGGCATTTAAATTGTCAAAGTTCCTACGGCCGCACCACACTATTTCTCGCATCACATGCCTGTCGTGATGTGCGTAGGAAACGAGAAAATAAATTGTGCGAGTGTGTACCCATAATAAATATTGTAACGTAGGGTCATTATTATAATGGGTCCAAGTGTCTATTTGGTCGTTCTTGGTAAAATACCAGAATCCCCTGCTGCATAACACTAGGGAATGTAAACATCTTCGACAGAAGTCTGTCTGGTTAGGAAATTAATAGACTGACTGAAAATTGCAACTCTAACCAAACTTTAATAAAAACAAAATACTCCAACGTTTCTGGACCTGCTCGGTCCCTTGGTCATGGGTGACCGAGGGACCGAGCTGGTCCCAAAACGTCGGGCTACTTTGTTTTTATTAAACTTTAGTTAGAGTTGAAATTTTCAGTCAGTCTATAACACTGTAGTAGTTCATTGTCAGCGAGGTTAAAGAAGATCTGAATAAGAGAGAGAGAGAAGACAAAACTTATTGATTACTTTGAGATGGGTGAACAAGCATCTCATATTAAATTAGATTGTGGTCTAGTAATAAACATATTTTTTCATCCCAATAGAAATCTTATATTATTGAACACAGCTGGTGCAGGATGCACTGGATGCTGCAGCACCTGGGCCATCTCAGCAAGAAGCTGCTCCTGATCCAGCCATGGACGACGACAGCGAGTGCTTCTTTGAGCAAACCTCAGAATCAGTGAGTGCTGACGTTGGCTGCCAAGCAAATATCCATCTGGCAACCAGAAAGAAGGCCCAGACATCCACCCAGAGCAGAAGCGTTGGTATGTTATCAACTTATTCATTTACCTTTGCTTCTGTTTACATTCAGTGCACTTTATTCCTACCAAGAGGACAGAGGCTTTCAAGCCTTTGTCCTCTTGTATATAATACTGCCGACCGGGCTAGCTGCTCTCTGCATGCTTCTGGAGGGGCTTCGGGTGCTAATCCAACTTTGTTCGGAGACACGATTTCAGCGAGGTGCGAGCCGAACTTAGGTTTATGGCACGGATTGCATTATGTTTATCGTTTGTGCCGAAGCCAAAGTGTCTAAATGCGTGGGCTATCTACCGCTCTTTGAGGCTGCGAGCCCAAAAGATGGGAAGAGTGTTCCGGAGAGGGGGGGGGTTGCGAACATTTTGGGGGCTGTTTTGACATCAGGACACCCGCCCTGGCTATGCCACTGTGTCAGGGGTATAGGAAGGGGAGCTTGTCCTAAAGAGACACACCTCCAAACTTGTTCGCCTTATTTATACTCATGCATCCTTTATTAGGCATTGATTGGTTTAATCTCGCATGTTCATTACTATTGACAGCAAATCTTGCGTCCTGATTGTGATGCCAGCCAGACATATGCTTCAAGCATTGTTAAACTGCTTTTTAGGTATTCAAACAGAACCTTCGATTCGTCATCTGGGCTGCCAGACAGACAGCACCTGGAGCACAGAAAGGCCACCCCTTCAAGCGTCGCCTCCGCTGCTCACTGATGACGAACAACACAAGCTTTCTGATGAGTATGTCTTGTACATTAAAAGTATTTACGGTGCTAGATGTTGTGAAGTCTCCTAAGTTGGATACTCATGGCTTTATACAGGTTACTAAGCATAACCTTGACATGGTAAATAGACCAGGTTATTAATTGTCAAGGTTCAAATTTGCAAAGTTTGAAGCTTTTAAGATTTCTAGTAGTTTCGGTTCAACAATTTGAATTTATATGGACTTGAAAGTAAAAAAATCAAAGGTATAAAATACTTCCCCACTAGAAATTTAAAACTTTTTTTTTGTGTGTTAGGCCAGAGTAAACTTTTTCATTGTGACTACTTCTGCTTTTGAGACATAACTGCATTTAAACCTAAAGTTAAAAATTTTTTGAACATTTCCCATTTTTTCAAAATTGCAAACTCCAAAACTTTGAAAAAGGCACAGTCTGGTTCTCATTAAGGTATGACTTCCACAGCTTCAATTTCCAACGATGTTTTCATAGATTCATATTTAAAAAAAACTTGCGTGTCATGTTTTGGCAGTGTGAAGTAGCAGATCAAATGAAGCGACGAACCTAGCCGCCTTAGAGCAATTTTCGTCAGCGTAATCACTACTGCAATGATGCATGTTAGCCTAGTGTCTAACGTGCATCATTGCAGTAGTGATTACGCAAACACGTTGCTGCGCCATGCTCATCCAAATCGAACCAACCAGAAACGGGCAGATGTTGAGCAGACGAAAAACATGAGGCAAGCTGGCAAAACTAAAACAGGTTGTACTACCTGCGGTACCCGTCACACAGAAGAAATTAGCGAGGTGTATTAAAAGTCGACGGCTGTCGATTTTTTAATGTAAAAAGCTCACAAGTTCGATAATTTTTAAACCAATCATCAAAACTTTGGCTAAAAGAAAGGTTGCGGCATCCCTACTCGCCACTATCTCGACAGTGTGTCCTCGGTGGACAGGCCGTTGTCTCACCTCCAATATAATTATGAGTTCCTCAAGAAGTTACATCACGGTCCACTTACTGCATACCTACCTTGTACTGTCTTTTAATTGGGTAAAGAAAATGCAAAACTTGATCAATAATTATCCCAAAGTCTTTTGCTGTTTTGCACATTCTTTGAATTGGGTTAGGCTCTAATAGTGACTGCCTTCAAAACTAATGCTAACACGTCCCACTGGAATACTAATTTTAGAAGTTAATAAACATGCTTTGGTTAATTAGTGATAATGGTACTATGATTATCCACCCATCCAACGTCCGCCGAGTAGTTGCACAGACACACTGTGAAGACGGCATTCACGTGGCAGTGAGCCTCTTTTATATATATAAAAATCCGTCTTGGTTAAAAAATACCACCCTGTACATTTCATCATACACACAGGAAACTCGAGTTGCTTTTATGATATTTTCAGAGATGACAAGGATGAAGCAGACACTGCAGTCATCTGGGATTCGGACATGTGAGTATACATAGACTATGAGGTGCCACAACCTTCCCTTCTTCTGTCTCTTAGTTTGGTGGTCACTCTCACTAGCCTCTAAGTTAGCAAGTGAAGCATGACATTGTTTTTATGAATGGTGACATAAAAGTTTGGAAAGGTGGTATTCAGAAAGCATCGTAAGGATTCAGGCACCTACCACCAGGGAAAACCTGGAATTGTGAAAGATCTTTTTAGCACCTGGACAAATCAGGGAATTTGAAAGATGTAATTTGGTAGATGCCACGAGGATGAAAGGTTTCAAAAGCAGCAACATGTCTGTTTACAGACCAGGATCAGCATTAGTTGATGCTCTGCAGGGGAGTTACAAAATGAGATGCCCACATTCACGTGAGCACGTGGGCATGCGGGCACTCCAATAGACCCTTTCCAGAATTCAGTGCCATCTGGTGACTCAACTGGCTGTTTAACTTGAACTGTACTAATGGCGGCAGTGAACCTGTGATCTGCAGTATTTTATGGGGCACCCTCACTTTCGCAAGTCAACGGTAAACGAGAATGTGCGCTTCGCTGTACAGGTATTTTTTAATCTCTTTCAGTATCGATGGCGAAAAAAATGTGACCAGTCAGAACGAAGCGCCAACCCACATAGCAATCTTGATAAATTTTTATACATCAAGGGGCTTTGAAGCCGAGTGTGTGCTACTAACACATTGACTGGGCCCGAGTTAGAAATGAAAACTTACGCAGCTCTTGCATCTAATTCTTACTTCACGTCGCGCTAACGTCTAGAATGTATGGGCCTCGAATCATCTGCTTAGGAGCATCCTCAACTTCTTTCATCAGTAAACAGAAGGCCGCCATTAGTATAGACCATTTGCCTTTTTTCAGATAATGATAGTCATCAAAGTGGCCAGACTGAATTCTGGAAAGGGTCTATTGTCCAAAATATATTCTATTTAGAAGCTTGCATTGCAAAGCTGTTGTGGGAAGACATCAGCATTAACCAAGCTTATGGGTGCTTCTCACCTGAAATAGTGCCTCACTGTAATATGTTTCTAACATATTGTTACCTGAAAGAAGACATCTTTGGCACTAAGCTGTTGACTAATGTCACTTGTAAATTACAAGCATTTTTCTTCAATGTTTCTAAAATATTATTAGCTGAAAGAAGAGACCATTGGCACTAAGCTATTGACTCCCCATTATGTCACATGTAAATTTCAAGCATTTGTTCTTCAAATATTTATTTAAATATCTCTTTAAATACCCATTAAATATGTATTGAATAAAGATTACAGACATTAATTATTTTGGTTAGTCTTGTTCTTATGAAATGCTTTGTGATTTAAGGAGTTTGCAATTGCACGATCATTTACATGACATGTTTCCTATTCATGCAGGCAGGACAGCCAAGACCCGCCATACTGCCCCAAGGAGAGGGACATGCATGATTCCGACGAGGAGTAAGGCATCCTTTTATGTCTCGGGTCTAAACAAGGTACCGACGTGATGCACGAACTGGAATTAGTTCATTGAATAGGAACTACAGAACCTGTCATTCTGAATGTTATGTGACAGCTATCCATTATGACAAACAGCGGGTTCTTTGTCATAAGGCAAGAGGCACCTAATGCAGTGCATTGTTCAACCTAAGGTGAATTTCCATAGCAGTTATACGGTTCTTCCAACTGTAATAGCTTGCACAAGAAACTGGAAGCATGTGGCACAACATCACAAAACGAGCTTCATGCCTTGCATTACTAATATGTTGCAGAATTTCAATGTTATGAATAGCTAGGTTCATTCTTCGTTAGCATACCCTGCTGATTAAGTTGAACTAGATTTACCCAAAATCCTCCGTATGGCATCTCGTGAAAAGTATCTGGCAATTTACAGGATAAAAATGACAATAATCAGGCAGAACAGCATCATACCAAGCTGGCCTCTCGAGGAGCTGTTTATAGGTGAAGGACTTGGGGCTTATTGCATTATTTCTTCACTTTAGCAGGTTTTGACCAGAGGTGGTGGAAGCATGCACCTAAAATCTACAGATGTAACTGGGCAGCCCCTATCAGTGAGTTCTAAGGAACTGATAGAATTAGGATGCTTTTTTTGACATCTAACATAACATGTGTATTGCTTGTGCGGAGAGGCATCATTTTACATCTTTTTCCTTGTAACTATTTCTCCTGGCTCTGCTGTTTCTGGGTACAACTGAGTTCCAATTTCAAACTTGCCTGTTATTTCTGGAACTCGTGGTTCCCAAAATTAAACAAATCTTCCAAACTTGCATACATTAACCTAATAAATATTTCTATTAGACAAATGGTTTTGTATTAGTCTAATACACATCTCTACTTATGAGATAAAGATGTCTATTAGTCTCATAGAGATTTCTATTGGTCTCATACAAGTTGCTATTAGCCTTATAGGGATTCCTATTAGTCTCATAGGAGTTTCTATTACTGTAATATCCCGAGTCATCGCCCACCCCCCTACCGCCTGAAATTCGTTAAAAAAGTGGGGTGGGCCATGTCTCGGTGGGTGTGCACAAACACTTGAAAAAAAGCGGAAAAAACCGCCTATTTTTCTCTGCGTATCTAGCGCTGATGCACAAGAGATACATCAAACTCAAAACTCAATTTAGTTTCATTGTTTTATAGAAAAAAATGCTCACGAAAGAATATTTTACTATAGCGAAGTCCGTTGCTAGCATACGCGCTAGAAACACCGCCGATCTGCATATAGCGCGAACGTTTGTTCCGTGAAAGAATGTCACCATTATGTTCTCCTATTTAGTAAAAAAAAAAAAAAAAAAACGTCTACAAGAAAATAGAAAAACCGACCAGGCGCAACGAGCGAGCGAGCGAGCGGACCAAAGAAGCGACCAAGAGCAATGCTGGGAAAACGGGAAAGCCGACGGTCGCGTTGGCAAATACTTTGGCATCGGGCCAAGTCGGGCGCCTTGTCAATTGCAAGCTCTTGCGCAACTTGTTTGGTGCGTACATACGTGCGTCCGTGCACGGCGGGCTATCAATGCACGGTTGGGACGCTCTGCAAACGTCTGTGTAGGACGTTCCAGCAAAGCTTTATTTACGCTTTGGCTTTGCCTAAAATATTGCACAACCGCGGTCGCGACGGGCGGGAAGAAGGAGCGGGTTCGCGGTGACCTTACTTCGGCGGAGACAGACTTTGACCTAACACTCCGCGGTTACGTTAACAAACTCTTATTTGTTATCTCCATCGTTTTCTTTTCGCACGGATACACGACCACTTTGGGGTCGCTCACGGAGGAAATGCGTAAACAAAAAGAAGTGTCTTTCCCTCCTTCGTTTTACTTTGTCACGGACGTCCTCCAACTGTAAGGTCCGCGGCCGCGTCATTCGGGTAGGATGAGTGTTCGCGGATCGCAGAGTCCGCGCTGGGGTATTTGAAGGGGTGGGCGATGACTCTGTATTTTTTCGGAAATCGATATTGGCCCCAAAAATGGGGTGGGCGATGGCTCGGGGATGGGCGATGACTCGGGACATTACGGTAGTCTCATAGGCATTGCTATCAGTCTTATAGGAGTTCCTATTAGTCTCATAAAAATGTCTATTAGTCTCATAGATATTCCTATTAGAATTTTTGCTAGGTGCAGTCAACTGACAGAGCTGAGTTTGCACACATTATAGATGCAATGTGTCCATCATCACAGAAGGGCATTGGGACACCTGTTTATGCCTTGTTTGCTTTTAGTCCTTGCATAGTCAACTTGTTTCTGGCACATTAATACTTTAGCCCCCTAATTTTGTGAGAAAATGCCCTCTCGTTTTTCTTCCTTTTCTTTTTCTTTGCTGTGGATGCTATTACCCAGTAAAACATGATCAACTGGTATCAACCCTGTTTTCATAAGCTATACCACTTTCTTGGATCACATACCTCGTAAAATTCAGCTAGTTTCAGATGCACCTGCCGTGATGATACGCTTGGGACAAGCTATATGTTGCTCACATTTTATTGGGCACCAAATGCTTTCTGCAGAAGCTGGTGAGACACACCTATCCTCTGTGGGTAGTCTGGAAAACATTCGCTGCAGGCACAACTTCAGGCAGCTGAGCTTGCCTTGTCTAAAGCCCAGCAGCAGGCCAACTACTGGAAAGGCCAGTATGAGAGAAAGAAGGCGCAAGGCCTTGGTCTCAATACACTCGACGACCCCCAGGACTGCCACTATTCGCGACTCCAATTCACTATAGGTGGCGCCACTTGTTTTCCGAAATGGCGGTTTTAGTGAGGGTTAGCCCTTGCCGCCAAAGGAGTTGAAAAAGGAAAGAAGAGAAATGAGAAGAGTGAAAAGGAGGAGCAGACAAGGGTGAAAGCAGAGAGGGGATAGTAGAAGTGGCGACTAGACTGAATCATCCTGGCCGGGCCTTACCAGGACTCCCGTCTATGAGAAGCGGGGGCCGAAGTGGTGTATTGCCTCGCCCGGGGGTTCGCGAAGGATCCAAACCTACCCCGGACTTGGCTCAACCACCAGGATGCCCTTTTCCCCAGATACGAGAAAGCCACGCACAGTCAGACATGGGTGGGCGAACCCGCATGGCTCAGGGTCCGTGGAGACGCCACTCTCCAAACACCTGCTTTCACAAATAAATGCCCCCTGCGGGGAGTTGAAAAAGGAAAGAAGAGAAATGAGGAGAGTGGAAAGGATGAGAAGATAAAGGCGAAAGAAGGGAGGGGATAGTAGAAGTGGCGACCGACTGAATCATCCTGGTCGGGTCAAGCCAGGATTCCCATCTACGGGAAGCGGGGGCCGAAGTGGTGTATTGCCTTGCCCGGGGGGCCCCAAAGGGTCCAAACCTACCCCGGGCTCGGCTCAACCACCAGGATGCCCTTTTCCCCGGACACAGGAAAGCCACGCACAGTCAGACGTGGGCGGGCGAACCCGCACGGCTCGGGGTCCGTGGAGACGCCACTCTCCAAACACCTGCTTTCACAGGTGCCCCCTGCGGGGCCAGGATCGACTGGGGCGACGCCCCGAGAGCTGCGGGAGAAGCGGAGCTCACGTGACCGATGCGCGGCCAAGAAGTGCGACGTCACAAGAGATGCGTCAGGAATTGGTCGAAACGGGACGTGCCCTCGGTCACGTTTTGGTTAGCGATTTTCAGGAATACTGTTCTTATTTCCCCTTGAATAACCGTGAAAAATATAAATCGGACCAAAAATGATTACTAAACCGTAAAACACAACAGCATAACTGTTTTTCTTTTTGTTACGCTGGACGCGAAACGGGCAACGAGGAACTATGGGCAAACAAAATAAAATAAGAAAGGAACACGCGGGAGACGTTTGGTTTTGGTTTCATATGTCGGTGTCGTGTTTACTTTCTGAACACGGTACTCGAAAGATTCTGCAAAATGGTAGTCATGCCAAATTTGGTGTGCACCTAATCGGAGAGCCCCATCTCCTCTGCTGATTGGCTGCAGGATTGTAGGTACCGCGTAGGCCGCGTAGGGACAACTCAACTAGGGATGGTTCTGGTGGCCAGCATGTCGCTCTGTGGTGTCACCGGGGTTACCATAGTTACGTTACGTCGCAGTCGTGCCGTTTTCAAACTCGTTTCGACGGCTTTTC
The DNA here is from genome assembly GCF_016920785.2 of Ixodes scapularis. Lineage (NCBI taxonomy): Eukaryota > Metazoa > Arthropoda > Arachnida > Ixodida > Ixodidae > Ixodes > Ixodes scapularis. Next base: position 162,942,231 of record NW_024609857.1, read on the forward strand.
GCGACGCCTTTTGATCGCACGCTGACGCCGACGCCATGGAACTCCGAGGTGCTATCGTCGGGGATAGCCAGTTGAAGTTTATGGAACGCCATCGACTGTGGCTTGTCTGAAGTGTGCAAGTGTGCACTTTCAGCTTCCCGGGTGCATCGACGTGTACGCTGCCCGGGTACGTTGAATGCTTGCACCTGTACGCTGAGGACTTCATTGCCGTGTATGTGGGCGGAAACGACCTTTTCAACGGGGACTCCGCCGACGATATAGCCACGCGAATAAAGGTGAATATCATTAAGTTATTGAAACACTGGAGGAGCGGGGCAAAAGCGGGATGACATGACAAAATGTTGTATGAGGAGGGGGGAAAGGAGGCCCAAGCAAAATGGCAAATTTTTTTTTTTTTGGGGGGGGGGGGGGGGGCAGACCCCATGGGCCCCTCCCTGGCTATGTGCTTGGCTCTAGTTTATGTAATCCATTAACCTGGTTAGCAGCAGTACACAACTTCGCTTTGTCAGGTGCATAAATGGATGTTCTTTCTTTTCGAAGGATTTCATTGTCGGGCTCATGGAGTCAACACGGCATGTGCTGGTATACAAGATTGTACCGAGAGGTGGTCCTGTCGGGGCAGCCAGAGAGAGAGAAAGGCTTGCGCTAAACCACCTCCTGGTGCGAAAGCTGGCTGCCCTCAACGTCAATATCTTGACTGTTGACGTAAGTACATAACACTCACACCCCTAACACATCTAGCTTTTGAGTTGCATGTGACACATTTTCTAGAGCCTTTAAATACTCTGTTGATCCAATATACAGGATGGTTGATTCAAACAGATTTAAAAAAAAGGGGGGGGGGTGAAAGTTAGATGAGTGCCGCCTTCACCATGATCTCAGGCTCGGTGGTTATGGTTAGTTAACTAATTAATTCAAATCTGTTAATAAACTTTTTCATTATTGGTTTTAGGGGTCGTGTTGCAGTTGCAGTATTCATGGCAATTACAATTGAAATAATTTGAAGAAATATAATGGTTTTTGAGATATTAAGTGAAAATTTTATGTTTTTTAGCCCAATTTAAAATTTAAAAAAAATGCACCACAATGAAGCTTTGAAGAGTGACATACAGTGCAATCCACCTAGAGCGCTGATGAGAAAACTCAAAAACGCAATCGTTATAACCGATTATCGTTGTATCTGGACTGGATACCCCACGCAAAAATGAATTGTCTTTTAGAAACCGACCGTTATAAGTGGTACATCATTATGTGTGGTATTGTTACAAGTTAACTGCACTATAGTCGTTTCAGTCACATCGCCACTTCTGCTGTCTGCGTACCCACTAGAGTCACTGATTAGGTTTCTAGAGTACCGAAACTCCCAAGCTCCACGCCGTGGCGGTCAAGTTCATCCATATCCATGCGGCCATTTTGGAGCCTTACACAGTACGATAACTGTATGAATTAGTCATTCTCACTAGACCTTTGTGGTGCGGGCAGTGGAGCAAAAATATTTTTTTTCCCACTTCATTTTTACAGCGAAGCTGTTATGCGCTAGGATGTGGGGAAAAAATGCATCTGCGGATGTTGGCAGAAAGCTCCCCATTGGTCGTCGCAAGTACGCATAAATAAAACTAAAACGAGGGCGCAAGCAGTGTGAGTCAGCCTTCCTTGGCATTATTAGATAGTCGGGTCTTGATCTCATGTTTTCATCTCTAGGCATCGTCTTTAAGGTCAACCGAGAGGTCGTCCTAAATGCCGTCCTCGAAATCGTAAAGTGGAAGGACTCAACAATTTTTTTAAGCCTCTTTATATACTTTGTTTTTTTTGTCTATATATCCAGACTGACATATAATTTATTCAACGAGGATGGTCTATGCCATATTCCAATTGCAGTGGCAGACTTTACCTCTTAGAGCTTAGCCGCCTATTTCTATCATCACATTAAGCCGCTGGCATTTTTTAAATGTCTTTTGAGCAATCAAAAGACTGTCATATAAATGCAGCAGCATTTTATTGATTTATATACAACTATATAAAAGATGTTCAAAACTGGACAGCAGCAGGATAGAATAAAACAGTCTCAAGCTCTTGTTTTAGCTTGACAATTGCTTTGCTGGGCAGATGAAGCTTTCAACAAAGCCCAGCAATGGTTTCCCCATGACGATTCTCAGAGCAGTTGGCGGTCGACAGAATATTTGCAAATGGTTAATGCAGACAAATGGAACTGACGGTGAGTTATGAGAATGGCTTGGTATGAAATCAATGACTCTCTGAACTGCAAACACCAAGGTGTCATCATTCATACTATACCTGAGAAGCAAGATGCATCGTTTTCACTCGCGTCATTAAGCGACATTGTCTGCAGTACCAGGGGCGTAGCCGAGGGGGGCTTATGAAGCTTCAGCCCTCCCCCCCCCCCCCCCATATCCAGCTGACCCTATAATATCCAGATGCATTTTGACCCCCCCTCGCCCTCTCCGCACCCCAAATAATGGGCATCCCAGCCACCTCAGCCCCCTCCGAAAACAATTCCTGGCTACGCCATTGTATAGTACATATAAGGCCTTGCTGTGAAGGCTTCATTGGTGTTTTTTATACCCCACGGCAGGAAAACAGCAATGTAATGAACAAAAAAACTCGGATGACAACCGTCCGAGCGCCCATTCACCCGGACATTCCTGCTTCCAATTTCGCATGCAAAGCTACTCTTTAGATTCTTTTTTACAGTTCATACGAAGCGAAGCAACTTGAATAGAAAGCACTGCAATCAAATTCTTTGTCAGAAGCAGCCGTTCTTCCAAGCTGAGTCTAAGCAGCCTGATCAGCTGCGAGGCAACAAGCAATACGTGGAGAAGACCAGTGAAATACACTCGCCTCACAAAGCTTGCTTCTTGCAGTGGGCTTGGAATTCTTTCATTTTACAGTGATGCGATTGCTGCGCCATTTGTACCAAACTGTGCCGAAGTGCTTACCGAGCTACATCCTGCTACATTTTACCGCAATGTGAGGAATTTGTGCCAGCATTGTGCCAAAACTTAATTTCACTTAATCTCGAAAATATAATAGCTCAGGCCCCGCTACCTGGCCGGATCATTACGACAGGCTTATGTAAGTTTCCAAAACTTTTGATTATCACTTCAAATAATATACTATTCAATTCATTTCGTATCAGAGACTGACAGTACTTGAAAGTTTCGCAATAATAATTCTTATGTTCAAAGTCTATTCCGGCAGATTAGTTTGTTTGGCTGAGTGCGCCTCTCACCGTGCACTGGTGTGCTGCAGAGACGGATTGGCTCAATACTCTTCTTCCTTTGGTTCTGAACAGGTCGTGCCTCGGTTGAGACGTCGGTGAATAAAAAAAAGTTTCCAGCATATAAATATAAGTAATCGAAAAAAAAGTACACTCATCACAACAATCAATTAGAACGTCGGTTAAAACAAAAAATGTAAATGCACGTTTGCTGTGTGTACACTTCTTGGTGCCATTCAAAAACGCACAGAGCACAAACCGACTGCAGTTTACTCCGGTGTTCTCCAGATACCGTAAAACACCAGGCAAGCGCCCACTCAAAATTTAGAGATAATCGCAAAAAAATAGGGGATGGGCACTTGTCCGGTCATTAATTTTACATATATATATGTACAGCGCATATTTCCTCAGATCTTACAAATTTGGGTGTGGGCGCTTAATGTAGAATGGGTGGATGCGCCGTATTCCACGGTAGACGTCCGCTGATGCCACGGGCAGCGAAGGGCAGAGTACTAACTAAGCCACGCTATGGCCCCACTCACGAGTTTCACACTCTCCTCAAGTCCAGAATATCAAGTCTACGTCAGCCACCATTATGTTGTATTTGTAAAAATATCTGCTTGAGATAAGATGCGCCCTGCTGGGGTAAAAACAAGAAGCAGAAGAAAGGAACACTATTACTATTTTCAAAGTGCTCGCAAAAAACTTACACATAAAAAAGGTGACTGAGATGCAGATAACCTGGCTGGAATTCACAAATAAAGTGGGCCAACCCTAGAAGTTGGACTACAAAAAAGTAAGCAACTTTTAAAACAGGGTCAAATAAGGTAAAAGAAACAGAAAGAAATACGTCCTGTTTTCTAAGACAAGATGATAAGTGTGCAGCAACGAATGAGGATCCTTGTGGCATAACAGCTTCACATATCACATCTCTTTTTGTAAATATTAGGGTAGACGGAGCGTTGTCTAATGTTGTGACATTATGAAAATGGTCGTAGTCACTATATCCGAGAAGGATACTGTTAATTCTTCCCCGTGCACTTAAGGCCTCGAGCTTCTCGAAGAGCTAAGCACACAATCACTTGGTGTCCTCCTTTCCCCGTCTTTTGAAGTAAGATTTGTAAAATCATAAAAACTAGTCCTAATTCGTACATTTTACGAAAAATTCGGAAGAGTTGGCAGATATGGCTATGTGTCACTCAAGTCAGTGGGCAACAAATTTTCTCTGCAGAAGCTGCCGAAGCACTCCTTCTGCCCTCCTTGGGTGGCCAGGAGAAAAGTTTGCACCAAGAACACGTACATGCATGTCAACCGACAGAGGTGAGTTTGCACACATTATAGATGCAATGTGTCCACATCACAGAAGGGCATTGGGACACCTGTTTATGCCTTGTTTGCTTTTAGTCCTTGCATAGTCAACTCGTTTCTGGCACATTAATACTTTAGCCCCCCAATTTTGTGAGAAAATGCCATCTCGTTCTTGTTTTCTTCGTTTTTTTTTTGCTGTGGATGCTATCATTACCCTGTACAACATGGTCAACTAGTATAAACCCTGTTTTCATAAGCCATACCACTTCCTTGGATCACCTACCTCGTGAAATTCAACTAGTTTCAGATGCACCTGTCGTGATGATAAGCTTGGGACAAGCTATATGTTGCTCACATTTTATTGGGCAACAAATGCTTTCTGCAGAAGCTGGTGAGACACACCTATCCTCTGTGGATAGTCTGGAAAACATTCACTGCAGGCACAACTTCAGGCAGCTGAGCTTGCCTTGTCTAAAGCCCAGCAGCAGGCCAACTACTGGAAAGGCCAGTATGAGAGAAAGAAGGCGCAAGGCCTTGGTCTCAATACACTCGACGACCCCCAAGACTGCCACTATTCGCGACTCCAATTCACTCTACGTGGCGCCACTTGTTTTCCAAAATGGCGGTTTTAGTGCGGGTCGGAGATGCGTGCCTGCTGTGCCGGTATACCAGTTGCTGAGCCTGTCTACTTTGTTGGCTTCACTGACCGACACAAATTATTCCAGCTAATACGAGGAAGCTAGGGTGTTATGAGCACAGGTCACCTCCTTATCCTGAAAAAAATAAACGGTGTTTAGCATAATATTTACGCCCAAAGAAACATTTTTATTCTGGAACGAAACCGAAACTAACCTTTATTTTCAATTTAATTTCTCATAATAGGTGTTAGTTTCAGATTCTTTCAATACTCAAGATGTGTCTGACAGCATAATTATACAGCTAAAGAAGTTGTCCGCGGGAAATTTATTTCGTTTCGTACGTCTCCGATCTAGGCGCGTTCTATACTTTGCATGCACGAAAATGCGGTCTTGAATTGGAGCTTGGCGACGACGCGCATGCACAGCATGGAGCAAGCAACTCTAATGCAAACGCACAGCGCTTGCTTCTACACGCAATGCTGAAACGCTCTAGTAAGGTACATTCCTGTATTGGCTGCAGCACCACATTGAGACAATGAAGAGTGTTGTTTGCATTCGGAAATGACATTTCGCGAGCCATGATCGCGAGCAGTTCCGCCGTGCCCGCTGAGCGGGAGGACCGGGTGACCCTCACTAGAGCGCCTCTTTTTTGCGCCGCGGGAGGGCGAGTAACGAGCTGGAGGTGCGAATTGCTCTGGTCTGCCATCGAGTAGGTGTTGTATCGTCTGTTTGGCCACCTGGAAAAGGTCCTGTCGAAATCTAAAAAGGGCCCTGCACCTAGCCAGACACTTGCTGAGGAATTTTTTATGATGCTCATGTGCCTTAGGACAGGAATGCCGCTTAAGGAAGTTGCCCATAATTTCAATATATCTATTTCACAATTCAGCAAAGTTTTTTTCCAGGTGGACTTTATTTTTGCTGAAAGCAATCAAGGACATGACAAGGTTTCCAACGCTTGCAGAGGTGGCTGAACAGCAGCCCAAATATTTCGGAAATTTTCCAGACACACGAATTGTCATTGATGGAACTGAAATTAAAATACAAACACGTATCGTCCTCCGTGGATGCTCAGCGGCAGACTTCTTCCCCGTATGGAACACCATGAAAGTGCTCATTGGTGCCACGCCTGATGGGTACATAAGTTTTGTCCCGAAAGCCTGGGGAGGGTCCATGGGTGACAGGGAGATTGTCCTTCAGAGTAGTCTGTTTGCCTTGCTTGAACCCGGGGAATTCTATCATGATGGACAAGGGTTTTTTGAAGTTTTTGATCTTCTGCCACCGAATGTCAGAGCATATATACCTCCTTTCATTAAGCCTTTTCAAGGGCCAAATGAGCAAGAAAGATGTACACGGCACCCGAAAAATAGCCAGTGCACGTGTGCACATAAAGCACGTCATTCGGAGAGTCAAGGAGTTTCATATCCTGGACAGTGGGTACCCCATGAATATGACAGACATGAGGGACGCAGTTTTGCAAACATGTGCATTTCTCTGCAATTTGAAGCATCCACATATCGCGGAAGGTGATGGGGGGCATAGCTACCAAGCATGCATAGGAGTTTGTGATTTGCCTGTCTTTGATTTTAATGCTTGCTCCCTCAGCATGCATTGCTCCCTCAGCATGCATATTATGCCCGTTGCTTCATGAAGTAAGGGCGTTTAACACATGGTTCGTGCGCTGTGCAAAGTAGTCCTATAAAATTGTCAGAGGAAAAAATATTTTTTTTTATGGCCGAGACGAATATGTTCAGGTAAGGCAACACATACCGTATTTTCCAGAGTGTGTCACGGTTTTTTTCGAACATTTTTTTTTGTGCGTCTATACAACAATGCGGCTTATACGTTTTCGTGTTTTTCTAATCGTGGTGCAACGCTTTTTTTAATGTGCTGCGCGCCATCTATTGTAGTGCACCACAACTACGTAGCCATAGGTGGTCTCGGCCTTTGCAGGAGGTACTGCTGTCGTCGCACTCTTTTACCTCTTCTACACTTCTCATAACTGACTCAGAAAGGGAGAAATTTTCTGGGGCCCCCGAAGTGGCTCAATGTGGGTTGGTAAGACAGTGAGAATAAAGCCTTTACAGCATGTGATTGACGTTGCCCAATTCAGTCATGGTTCCATATTCGTTTGCTCCAGTCCAGTAACACTGAAACAGAAGTGAGCTGCTATATACACACACTGCAGAAAATTTTCTCGCTTCTTTCTTAGTTTTCGTATGATGGCTGCTTGCACAGTCTTTTACGCAAATGCGACCCACAGAGGTACACCTATAAAATAAAATATTAACTTTATTTTCAGACGAAAGCAACAAAGCTGCATTCATTTAGAGAAACATTCCGCACATGGTTTTAACATTTAAAACAACCCAAGTGACTCAATGTGTTTATATAACAGCTCTCTGTGCTCGGCTTCTGCTTTCAGATTGGCCTTTCCAGTTTAACTCGGGAAATGTGCACCTGCTGTGTAAATGTGCATTGCATGTATTTCGAAAGGTGTTCAGAAGAAAAAAGGATGATATTGGGGCATTGGGTTTGATATCTATAGAATAAAACATGACAAATCATTCATTTGTGGCATTGTTTTTCTGGCTCACTGCTAAGTGGCATATAGCCTGTGCTCACGAAAAAACATTTTTTTATAGAAAGACAAAACTTCAATGCTCGTTCACACATTTGCGTTACACTATTAGACCGACTCGGACATGAGCAGTCTTTAGGCCGTTTACGACGGCTTAAGACCGGCTGTGTTGCTGCGGAGACTATTTCAAGCTGTCACGAAAGGCCTAAAAAATGGTTTTTAGCCTCACCGGTCCCTAAGAAGTCACAAGTGAATGAACGGGCCTTTAGACTTATTCAGATTAGCTACTAAAAGATTTGACACACACCAGTTTACTGTGTGTGACACTAGTTCTGAAGCATACAGTCATCATGCATACAATTACACGAAAACAGTGTGATGTTGGCAGTGAATAAAGCCCTTTTGAGTTAACTATTCGCGACTCCAGCGAACTATAGGCAGGCAAATTGGCGGAAAATTGGCGGCGGTCAGGCGAATTGGCGGACGAAAGAGGGTCGTTCTCGTCATTCAGCACACGGACCACCATACATTTTTTGTATTGGAGCGTAAAATCACTGTTACAAATAAAAGCAAAGCGATTTTTCGACGGTAAAAACCTTCTAGTCAGTGCATAGGAATGAGAGGGCGGAAGCATAAAAATAATTACTGGAGATGATGTTTGTTTTGCTACTGCCTACGAGAACCAAGCAGCAATAAATGACGAAAGTCGAAACGACCTCCTCCCTTGAGCTTCTCGGCGTTTCCACTACATTGCGTCGATTTCGCTGGAGTCGCCAATACATGTTTCAATGACGCTAAGAAAAATTTAAAACAATTTGCTTTCAAACCAGAGCCCTACAGCACTTCTGACAAAAAAAAGGGGGGGGGGGGTTAGGGAAAAACTATATAGAATGCGTGCAACACAACGATGGTCAGTTAGATAGCTGCCAAACCATTTCAAAAACACTAGAGAGAATTCGTTGTGTGAAAGTATCAGCGAGAGTAAGCTATGGTTCACTTCACCCAATACCGGTACTTTGAAATTAACAAGAAATAGCTTATGGCACAAGAAACCAATTCTGCGCAGCCTTCAGGTACTCTGCGTAGGGGCGGTACCTGGAATCCCCGAGTAGAGCTTGTTAAAGCGCTCCACTAGTTTAGTCAGTAGCTCTGGTACTACTGCCTGTCTGTAAAAGTAGAGACACCCTGGAAACAGGTACTCCTCCCAGAACTTCACATCAAAATAAATCCTTTCAACAGAAATGCTCTTTGCAAGAGAGTCTGCATTAGTAAAGATCACAAAATCACACCAGCTGTGCCCTGTCACACCAAGTTGTCCTTGAACTTGGTAGTACAATAAAACCTCGTTATAACAAAGTTGAAGGGGGTGCCATAATTACTTCGTTATAATGATTAGTTTGTTATAGCCATTGTTCCACTTCTACCGCCAATTAGCAAGCCAGGGAGGATGTACTTACCACTGAAGCTGACAGAAGCCTGCAAAGCAAACAAACTAACGTAACAAAGAAAAGGAAAAAAAAAAGGTAATCATTTACGACTTTATTTGTGCATCACATCACTCAATGCTCCGCGCTGTTACGGCTCACTTCGCAGCGAAGAAGTCCATGATTGATTTTTCCCGCGTCCTCTTCAGGAGAATGATCACTTTTTCTGCGGCAGCTGCTATACTGAGTCCATCCTCGCCGTCATCGTGAGTGGCAAAAAAAGCGGCACAGCGAAAATTCCGCATCCAGCGCTTGTGCGGATGTCGGTACGTCGGACTCGAAAACGTTCGGCTCACAGATTTCTTACTTCCGGGCAGGGGTTAATACAGAATTTTCAACCTAAGGGGGGGAACTCCCACTAACCTCGAAAGATGTCGAACGAGAAACGGCAAAAAACAGTCTCAAGTGCTGTATGAGAAATGACCGTTTCGAGGTTGGCCTCCAAAAGTATCTGATGAGTATCAGCCACCTTTTGTTCGAAGGTTTGAGCTCTCTGTCGACATAGGTTGTCTTGTGTGGAACAACAAAGTAATTGTCCCAAAGTCCCTTCAAGATGACATGCTTAGCTTGTTGCATCAGCAATACATCATGTTGTTGTTGATTACGGGCTTTATTGTGCAAAGCTACTGAGCAACACATGGGCATCACAAAGATGAAAACAGTCTTTGTGATCCCATGTGTTGCATGCTGCCGAGTAAGTATCACAACTGTGCAAATTAACATTATTATTATTATTATTATTATTACATTTGTCACTTTTGTACCCTATTTCTTTGTTTTGAGGGCAATTGCTCGCTGCTCGCAGCTTGTTTTTGATGCCTGTAATGGATGAACAGACTGAATAAATGCTATCAAGTTGGACCTTTGTTTTAGTGTTTGGAACTAGGGAGCTGTCTTATGTGCTGTTAACACAAATCACAAAACACACCTTTTTGTGCATTCGAGCAAGGACACTTGTTGCCGTTTGGCGATGTTGAAGCTCAGGAAAAGCTGCCTTCGGATCGTTCCTGCAATGTCTGCTGGGAGTATTTGTTCCAAAATTAAAGGTAGCGCTACAGACGAGGACAGTGGAAGATACAGACACGGACAGGCACTTACTCAAACTGATATTTAGTGAAGAATCAAAGTAAGATAAAGCAGAAGTGCAACGACATATACGAAATGAGAAAGAAGACTAACCAAGACGAAAGAAAGCAACGATTATTTTTTACTTCAGAATTAAGAAATAAGAAAAAAATTGAAAATTTACACTAATGAAACAAAAAAAAGGAAAGAAAAAGAAATCGAAATCACCAAAAAAACGAATTGGAATGAAAACCTACTCCAGCAAAATGAAGGAAAGAGAAAGAAGAGGACTGAAAATTAATCTAGTTAAACAAAGTTCTCACACAAAAGATTGTAAGTAGTGCAGTTCCTTCGCTGATAAGGCTACAGACGGTGCACCGACGCATGTATCCCCCTTAGCTGCTATGACTTGCACCTCATAAATCTGTCTTGTTCTTTGATCGCTAAACTGCCTTAGGATTTTTGGCCGATGGAATAGGGGAGTACACTTGCAATCTCGTATGTGTAGAGCGAGATGTCCCGCTGGTGATGACTTCAGAGACAGTGCATGTTCTCTCAATCTCATGTTAAAACACCGGCCCAGTCTGCCCACGTACACCTTCCCACATGAGAACAAAATCTCGTATACTACGCCTTTAAGGCAGTTCACAAACTTGTTAATATGAGTGACATTGCAATTGTCCTGTTTGTCGTGTTGAGAATTGATTTTTGGACACAGCCGTTTCAACTTGTCAGGTGCAGAAAGCACCACCATGACATCAAACCTGTTAGCTACCTTTTTCAAGTTACGTGATATGAAATGGATGTATGGCACTATGGCGGGTCCACTCCTCTACTCTTTGCTTCAATCTTATATTTTTTCTGCGTTAATATAATCTCTGCCACATCCGTCAAGATGGACACGGGGTGTTAAATCACTGTTGTTTACGGTTTTAATGGCACAAGAGTATCAATGGCTATTCTGTTCCAAATAAAGTAGGTGAAAAAAGGGTGAGTAGAATTAAACTATAGGACAATAGATCTATAGTTTGTTTAAAACTCCAATATTTCCAGAAAATCAGACATTTAAATGAGCTCAGTGGTCGCTCACCAAGTAGCAAGGCAGAGTGAAATGGAATGCGACCCTTGAAAAGATCAGAAAAAAGAATTTGTGCTGCTGCCGAAGACCAGAACAAAGAAATAAAATATAAAGAACAGTCAAAGGTTCACCTCAGTGCTCGCAGGATGGAGGTTCTCCACCAGTAAGCAGGTAGCTATCTGTAAGGCAGGTGTGGTCAAATCTCAGGCAGCATAGGAGGACCTCGTGTAGTTGGCCCCACCTAGACTTTTGCTCACCTATGTGGAGCCCCTTAGAGAAATCCCTCAAACAAGCCCTGGAGAGTGTGCAGTGCAGGGCTGCTTACACACTCTACAGGTGCAGAGCCCCTCGTTCCGCACTTTCAGCCTACAGGAACATTACAGAAGAGATGAGGTATCCATCCGCCTCTTCTGCAACCCGATGGGAACCTCAAAGAAGTCCTGAAATGCTCCTCGCCTCATCGCCCGCACCGGAAAGATGCAGCCTCTCCTGGTACGTACGCTATGCCAGGTCGAGTCCTGTTTGATGCGCAGAGCCAGGAATTGGTGCTCTCTGCCCCCTGAGCTGACTGTAGACATTCTCGTTGACCCCGAGGACATTAGGGCTTTCTGACGGCTGGCAGAAAGCCCTAGAAAACCATCTAAATCACAAAACAGTATCGCATTCTCTTTCATTAAGTGGGAAATAGTCGTAAAACATTGATTACAGGAGTATATTGATTAACATATGGTGCTAAGGAACCAACACAGCCTTGTTTTCAGTTCCTGCGAAATGGCAGAAAAGCCACACTTCGGCAATTTTGTTAACATTTGTATATGGCATGCTTCACAGCTTCGGGTATTCTTCACTGTTCGCATGTTTCGTGTTTCTTCGAAGATGGCCGTCAGTCAGTCTTTCTATACATTGTTTTCTTGCATTCAACTAAATCAAGAAAGTCAAGAAGCCGTTAGACAGTTTCGGTTTGAAGGTAACATCCAGATCCAAATCCGAAACCCAGAGACAAGATGGCCGGACGCTACAAGACTCAGAACAGTGCTATGGATACTTTAGCAATATTTAGTTTTGATGATGGGTCAATGGCGGTAGAGACGATCAAACTAATTAGAGACTACGATCCTGCAAGTCATAACTCGAAAGCTTGGCCCAAATACAAGGAGGGAGCGCTAAAACAACATTGGGTGAAGGTAGACTGGCCTAATGCAGACAAAGCCGGTCGGGCTACCGGAACCACGACGCTGCACTCAACTCAGATCGTGCGTTTTGGAGGTATGTTATTCTCTTATGTTTATTCCAAACTTTCTATGAGCGGGGCGGGCTTGCTAGGTTTGGGTGGGCTGCTTTACGTGCAGCTTTATAGGTCTATATGCTGTCAAGTGTTTCAGGTGTTGAAATTAGCTGTAACTTGTATTTTCATACATTTCATTTTGTCGCTGTTCAGACTGCCGGGCCGAGCTTAAAGGCCGATGACCAGACTCGAGATTCTGCAAGGCAGAAGATCCTCCTCACCATGGGGGAGGAGGAAACAGGCAACGGTAAACAGTGCAGAAGGGGGGAGGGGAACAAGCGAGGGAAAAGTGGAAAGCGCAAAGTGGTCGTCGGTCTTTAAAGAACTGCTGGAGAAATATGTCAATCAGCGGAACGCCACAACGATGGACAGTGAGGTAAGCAAGTTTTTGGGAATGGTATCTGTAGGCTTTACAATGTCCCTTTGGCTGTGCACCACTGGTTTCGACCGCAACTGATGGGAGTGCTGATAAGTCGATTCTGACATGGGGTTCAGGATTAAGTGACGAGGCCGGATATTCAGTCTTGCTTTCCTCTCTGCAGAATCCATTACTTTTGTGCTATTTTTCGTGCTCCCTCATCTGCTTAAGCAGCTTCTGTGCTCTAGGAGCGATGGTATTGTACTGCTTGGTGCCGCAATGCCAGAGTAACATGATCAGTCCAAAGTCCAGCTTTCACATCTACTTTAAGGACGAACCGCTGCATAAAGACACATAGTATACTGAGAAGCTGTTTTAGCATCCAAACCTCATGGAAAATTTCTGGTTGCTCTTGGAAATGGCTTATAACAAAGTCCACCAGACTACATCTGCATAGCAAGGCTTTATAAACTGCTGAACAATGTCTTATCTATAAATATATTTTGTGCACGTGCGATACATGGTCCATGAGCCTTAACTAAGATAAGAAAAATTAATATTAATTTTTATTTACTTTGCTTTCTTTGAGGTCAGTGGGACGGTGTAAAAAATTAAGTGTAGAAAATGTTAGTTGAAAATGAAAACAATGAGCAATTCAAGAACAAGTTCTGAACATTCCATTTATGTTTCGAATTTTGAGAAAGCTTACTGATTTTCTTCTTGAAATCACTCGTCGCAGAAGAAAGATAAGCTCCTGAAAGATAAGCTCCTGAAAAGGCTGCGCCAAGATATTAAAGGTCGGGGGGTATGTATAAAAACCTTTTTGTTATAAAAGTGTTAGTTTTATTGACGGCATAATCAGTATTCATATGATGCTGCCGTTTTGGTGTTTGGTTAGACTTATTTTTCTCAATATCTAACTTTTTTTTTTCAAGTGTACTAGTAATTTATTATTCAGGCCCACTGCAAGCTGTTCAGACCACTGAGGTAACTGGAGATTATAAATTTACTGGTTCAGAAACCTCTGCACTGTGAGGGCAGATGACATACATTGTTGTTTTCCTAAGCATTAGGAAACGTCAGTGGGCAGCAGGAATGCAACTTTGCGAGTTTGTCAGAGGTCACTTCTCGGAAGCAGTTGCTTAGGACTTCCAATGTTATACTTTGTTGTACAACTCTGATAAGGCCCGTTCACACACATGCGTCCGTAGTGACCGGAACAACCGGAACAACCGAAACGACCGTTCCAAGGGTCTGCAACCGTCGGTTGCCATAGCGATGGGGGGACGCACGCGCATGTCGTTCACGACGCAAGGAGTTGGAGCGAGCCCAACTTTCTCCACTGCGTTCGAAACAACCAAAACAACCGACCAATCATGATGCGCCCGCCTCGTCGCATCGTTCGCATCGTTCTGACAAGATGGCGGCGGAAGCGAGGAACGCGGGTGAGGTCTGCTCCGAAGAGGACCTCATCAATGAAGTAGAAAAGTATCCGTGGCTGTGGAACGCCCGCCGCCTAGACTACAAGGACTCAGTAAAGCGTGCAAACTCCTGGCATGCCCACTGGGATCGCTGTAGGTGAGTACTGTCTCAGTACAGAGTGCCGGTTTCAAAAAGCGCCAAAAGTTCGGAGACAGGAAGCAAACAGTCTGCGTGTTTCCCCGTGTCCTCGATTTTTCGGCACTTTAATATTGCCTGTGACATGTTAAAAGGTCATATTTACCCACCGTACAGCTTATCTGTATCCCTATTCACTGTGTTTGTCCGAGCGGCGTTTTGTCGAGGCTCGGACGAGCTCGCGCGGGGCCGTCGGTTGTGGCCTGTTTGTGCTCACAGAGTGCTGCTCGCCGTCGGCAGGTTCTCATTATAAGGTGTAATGTGTCCTGGGTTTTTATGACCCTCCAACCCGAAGAAAAGCAATAAATAAATGCGGCGTGCAAGTATAGCAATATGCGTTCCATTTTCACAAACTCGTTAAATAAAAAAAAAAAGAAATTGCATGTACGCACTACCATTCCTTGAAGAAAACGCGGGTAAAAGTACTCGTCGGGTAAACAACGAGAGCACATGCCGAGGGAAAAGAAACGCACGAGCGTGCAAATCGCGCGAACACTCGATCATCAGCCGCAAGTTATTTTTCGGCAAGCAACTGATGATGCGGCATTCGCGCTAGTCGCTATTCTGGGTGCATCAACTTCTGCTTGGCGTCCAGACGTGACGAGAAAGCATGTAGGCAGATCGAACCACTTCAGACATAGTTTTGCCTATTGCAGCGGTGGTAGTTACAACTAGATTAGGATTCAGAGTACCATTTGTGTTTTAAAATTCGCAGAGTGAAGTAAACGCTGTCAGTAAATCAGATATCAGCATGGTGGACACAGTACGTCGGTACTAAGCTTCAGAACGTATGTGAAACCTAGTTTAATTAGGATTGCTATCATACAATGACTATTTTCTACCAAAAAATGAATTTCCTTTATCTGAGCATTTGCTTTCTCCATTGCAGGCAGAGGCTCGGACGCCTGCATTCAGGCATGGCGGGCACTACATGCAAAGTTTGCCCGTGAACTAAAAAAAAGAACCAGCAGCCAGAGTGGAGCTCGAAGAGATGATGAGGGGGAGCCCACGTTGCCCCTCTACAAGCTGCTGAGTTTTTTGCAGGCCCAGATCTAGCACCGACGGTATTATGCTAGATCTTTTACTGTAACCAGTGCAGCAGATTCTTAGTATGAATGTTTCATATTTTCGGTTTCTTTTACCAGACCCAAAGCGCCCGCCAGTACAAGTGGGCCACCGTCATCAGCTGCTGCTGGCCCTGCGGCTCAGCCCAACGGGGCCAGGGTTAGACCCAGAGGCAAGTTTCCTTACATATTAAAAATGCCGACCTTTTCTTAGCTGAGAAGCTGTGCTCCATAAAACCTCTGCAGTCTAGTGACATGGTGGCTAAATGATGAAACTGTTTCAGGACTTCCATGATGTCATTTGTGAAATTTAAATAGCTCTAAATGAGTTCCTAACTTTTTGTACCACAAATCAGTTGTTCTTGGTGCCACTATTGATATTTGCATTATGTATGTGCAGTGATACCCATTATGCACTTAACCCCATATCCAGTTCATTGCATTGGTTATGAACATAAAGGGGGCAATGCCTGCATTCATAACACACCTTTATGTGAAAAGCACCATATAATTTCAGGTCATTAAAAATACCATCACGATGGTTTAAAAATGTGCTATGTGTCGGACAGAAAATATATCACATGCGTGCAAAACCTTTTATTTCTTCTACACTATACAGGTGAGGGGCGGCTTGCCCCTAATCACTCTGCCGGAGTTATTGGTTACAGCGACACTCATGCTTTGTTTTTTACGTGCGCAGACCTGCTCATGGAGGCCTACTACACTGAGATGGAGGACATGGATGAAGCTACGGAGCCAGACAACCGGCATGGAGTACACCAACGTAATGCTTTAGCTGCTCACAATTCTTTCTCGATAATTCCCAACATGTTTCCATGGAATGCCGGCAGAGCCGCTGATATCTGGCATGGGGCACTTTATAGTCTATTGCAACACAACACCAGGAGACGGAGCCCTTCCTCATTAGTAGAGTGAATGCTAGGGAGGAGGAGAGCAGACCCCAAAGTTTGCTGTGGCAATGTGGAAAGAGGGGAGGGCTCCGTCTCCTACTCTTGAGTCGCAACGGACTATAGTCTGTAGCAACTCTCATGGACTAGTTGACTCTTGCACACGGGGGTGAAGCATTAGAAGTAGAAGAAGAATGCGCAGTGTTGAATTGACCCAACCATTTTTCAGCTGGATGTGACCCAATGTTGCTATGCCACGGCATTTACTGTATTTACTCGAGTAAGAGCCGCACTGTTTATAAAGAAAACCTGAGGGTTCGCTTTTCCACAGAGCACGAAGATTGCCAATCACCGCGAACGACAGTAAGATTCCAGCTGTTTATAGGACAGAGATAATGTTTTTGTGCGAAGATACCATCTGTGAAGATTGCATTTGTATGGAGAATCGTGTTCTGTATCTGGTTATTCGCTACGTTATTTATGCGCAATGCAATTATTGGCTGTATATGTGTTCAGTGGGAAAGTAAGCGCAAGGGCCTTATTCATAAATAGTGTGGCTATTACTCGAGTAAATACGGTATGCTGCTTTTTGTTCCGTATGCGGTGTTCCTGGCTATTGCCTTAGTGAATTGTTTTTTATTTCTTCTTTGAAAGCACTCATATAATTTTTTCGGTGTTTCCATGCATGTGACAAATGTGGCAGTCAACATTTGGCTTTGATGATGCGTTGTTAAATACAGTAAAACTTCACTTGAGTGAACTTTAAGGGACCCAAGAAAATAGTTCACTGAAAATTAACGAAACTGAATATATTTACTAGAATATGGAACAGCATAGGGTACAGCATATATCGAGTCAAAAGTGTGAGATGCAATTTATGGAGTCACATACATCAATATATACAAAGAGCATAACAGCTACGTTGCTGACTTTCTCATTTTGAAAAAAAAAAAAACTAATTTTCATTTGCATTGGCACTGCATGAAGTAACAAAGCTGTCCCCTTGAAGTGCATGAAGTAACAAAGCTGTCCAGATAGTCTATGTTTTTTTTGCACTTCCTCTGTCACAGCTTGTTGCTGTGACAATGCCATACCTCAAGGGCATCATCCACTGGCTCGAAATATCTTGTGCAGAGTCGTTTCCTGTTGGGATTGAACGCAGTTTCTCCTTCAAGCTTCAACTTCTGCTTCACTATCGTTGACAATGTTGACGGTGGAATCCCATAGTCCTTCGCAACGTCCACTTGCCTTTGACCATTGTCCAGACACTGAAGAATTTTGAGCTTGTCTGATAGAGGCAACCACTTTCACTTCGTTGTACTCATTATGAAAGTGGGCACACAAACTGCCGTTTTGCCGTTGTTACCCAAAGCTAAGATGGCCGAACGGAACCAATGACAAAGAAGAACAGACACACCAGATAGTTTGTTTACTAGTTTCAATAGTCCTTATTCCCTGCCTGGTCCTGTCAGGGCATTGGTCTTGATGCACTAAGAATATCATATGAGAGATATTCACACAATGTCAAAACACTCAAGGCATTCGCCTCATCTGCTAACGTTTATGGATCGCTGGTATGCGTGAAATCTGCGACACCAGCATTTTTATTCGGGTAATGTCATACAAGTGCCTCCACATGACATTTTTGTGCAATGGTGCGTTTTCCCACTGGTGTGATGACAGCAAAACCTATTCGCAAAATTTCAAACAAACAAAACTTGAGTAGCCAGCATCACGTTCACAGGGAGACGACATTGGTACATATGTATATAATTTTACAGATATCCTCATCTGGAATGGGTCAGGAATAGGTGAAATACTTTAAAAGCTCCACTAGGTATACCCCCAATTATATTTGGAAGCCTGCTTCCAAGTTTAATCTGGGGTACACATTATAATACTAAAGGCCTGCTTAAAAGCATATTAAAATGCTTATCAGAAGTGTCCTGAAAGGATTCCTAAAAGCATACTAAACCGCCCCTTACAAGTATGATAGAATAATCCTAAAAGGATGGGGAAATGCTACTTCTGAAGTACGTCAGAAGAATCCTAAAAGGATGGCAAAATGTTACTTTTGAAGTATGTCAGAAATATACTAAAACGCCGCCTACAAGTATGCCAGAAGAATCCTAAAAGGATGCCGAAATGTTACTTTTGAAGTGGGCCAGAAGTATACTGAAAACCGGCCAATTTAGAGCATCAAGCATACTTTTGGAAGTGCAAATAAAGTATACTATAAGAACGCCGATTTTCGCTAAGGGTTCTCTTATTTGCTGTGAACAGCTTCCTGCTCCAAAAATGCTGATCAAGCTCTTCCTCGTCTTCAGAGTCTGTTTACTCAGACTTTGGGCCTCCACAAAAACGACTATGTATACCCACTAAGAGCAATTTCAGGAAGGGGCAATGCTTAACAGATGACGTTGTGAGTTGCTATATCCATGATGTGAAAGCATGCCCCTGACACTGACATCAGTAACTATTATTTCAGGGGCCCACCTAAAAGTCATGCAAAAAAAAAGTGCCAGCTACCGTAAGTGCATTTAGTGTACCCGAGGAAGAAACCAGCAGCCAACTAAAATATGAGTCCGAACAAAGCTATCAACCGCGCCAGTTGTGTTTCTATCTTTTCTATAAAATCTATCTCCGCCAGCTCCAGAGTCAGCTAGCACACTCCTTTTATTGTGGAAATTCCTCTCAGGCTTAGGAACCCCCCCCCCCCCCCCCCAACAGCATTACTCCATGCCATACCACTGGGTTGAAAAACGTAATAGTATCACTGAGACCAGTGCACATTTCAGCCCTGCCTGTTTGAAGCATTCGGTGCTGCGGGTCTACTTTCTCAGTGTCAATTTTTTGTCATTTATACGATTGATGTTCAGGAATGGCAAGAAAAACTCAGTATAGATAAATCACTTCTTGAAATATAGATGTCTTTTTAATGTGTATTTGTTTTAGCTGTCCGACACTCGGTTGACAGTCTTGAGATTCAGGAGGCAACAGTGCCGTCCTGTTTAGGTTTTGCTTGTCAGCAAACTAGGCTGCCAACATATTTCTTTCATTGTAGTTCAGTATTGAAAGGCAAAATGCATGTGCATAGCTGCCATACAATTGTAGCTTTGATCAGCATGCAAAAGCAGAACCTTGGAATGTGACCATACACTCATTTGATGTCTCGTCGTTCAGCATGTAAAATTCACTCCTGTGTGGTGCAATCGCTACATTGTTTGTAGACCAACTTGCAATCAAGCCGGCTAACGTAATGCATATAGCATTGCTTTTCCACAAAAGTTGTCAATTTTGTTGTAATATATTATAATAACACCTACAGGCATACAAGTTACCCCGGAAACGTCATCCAAGCAAACCCAGACAAATCCTGTTGTCGTGGCACCCCGGTGTTCATCACCGAACCACGTTCCCCAGGCTCAGTTAGGCTGGACATTGCCTGACGGGCAGAAGCAATTGCTAGCATCACCATCACAGCCGCTAGTGCCACCAGAGCCGCCTCAACCACCAGAGCCACCGACAGTTGTTGAGAAAGCACACGGTCAAGCCGACTTGGAAGACGTGGATGGGGACTCCCTAACAGAGCTTCAACTGAAACACGTGGAAGCAGACGTCAGCTACCGCCCCTCCGACGCCAGCTTCCGGATGATGTTGTCGGACAACAGCCTAAGGTGGGTATCTGTCAGCTGCATGTTCTCTTTAGTGGCAAGGGTGACACACTCCCCCTCTGTTTTTATTTCTCTGTTTGTGTGCTATGCTTTGCGGTGTTACCAATACGAAATGAACAAATTAGACCACCCTCCTGCCCAACTTTAGAGGTGAGGTTATTTTACAATCATTGTTTCTTTTTCTATTCTGATTACCAGGGATGACCAGGTCAACACAGCTTGTCAAGACAGTAAAAGCACAGGTGGCAGTGTCGTGGACTACATATCTAAACAAAAGTTTATAACTTTTGAATCGTGTCTGGATGAGCTCCTGATGCGGTGCCCCAAGTGCACTGCCCTCATGCGCACCTCAAGGAAACAAGTCAAGGGGGCTTGCCTTTTTGTGTAATGCACATGTACTAATGACTATGAGCGTGTCTGGAGTAGCCAGCCATGTGAGCACAGGAGGCCTCTGGGGAGCATACTCTGCGGCAGCTCCTGAAATTGTGGCTGGACACAGGGATTCACAACCAGCCATGGTATGTAGGGACCAAGATAGGGGTCATGAACAGTAGTCTCCTAGGCATCCTACCACCCAGAGAAATCACCTGCACACCCAGGAGGTTCGAGAAACGCGCCTTCTGAAAAACTTCAGAATTTAGAGCACTCCTTTATTTTACGGTTATGTCGTTCTGAAACCTGTGCTGCTGCCGCAGTACTTTCAGCCCTTCACACTGTTGGCCTATGGTACATCCTTGTTGCTAAAACAGCAAGTATCATTCCAGGACATCTGTGAAGCTCGAGCACTGCTATCAAAGTTTGTGCTGCAGATTAGGAGGTTGTACAACATTCAGCATATGTCGTACAATGTGCACCAACTTCTCCATCTGACAGATGCCGTATAGCATGGGGACCCCTTTGGGAAACTTCTTGCTTTCCATTTGAAGGAAGAAATGCAGTGCTTCTGAACTACTTTGCAGTCACACAGTACGTGGGCCAGCAAATCGCAAGGACGTATATGCGATGGCAGGAGCTGGCTCTGTGGATAAGCAGCATGAACTTCCCACAGGGAGCAGAGTTGTTTGAGGAAATGATGGGACGGAAGAACATCAGGCGCACAGGAACCCAGACTCCGGGTGATGTAGTCATTTACAGTAGGCAGAGCTCAGGTGCTGAAGACATCTGGTTCAAGGTGGCACTCGAGAGGACTCTGAATGCGCTACCATTGAGGATGATTTACTATCACAAATTTCAATGTAATGACGTCCTCTGGAACTCTGTGACCTACTCAATGTTACAAAGAGACAACTGCATTGCTCAACTGAGTGACAGTTCATTTGGCATTGTGCAGGCACATGCTGTATTTAAGCCATCGAACACTAGGTCTGGTGTCGAGCACCTTGTTCTCATGGAGAAGATGAAGCTGACTCCTGTAGTTGGCTTGGAGGACTGACGGCTGGGGTACAGTTTCTACCTGTGTGAGAAGGCATGCGACCGGGTGCCCTGATTGCGTGCAGCTTGAAGCAACTCACTGCTAAATGTATAATTATGGAACAAACTGAGAATACGTTCCTCGTTGCACCCCTTCCAAACAAGGTCAAGCGTGATTAAGCCCAGGCTTAATCGAGCATTGAAAGTGCTGCTCTTAACTCGCATGCTAGAGCTGCTGGCCACTATCTTCTTGAACAGACCCAGCTGTATAGGTGCTGGTTGAGCAGTGGAAAGGCGAAACTTTTTGGTTGTGTGTTGACCTTCTCAGTTTCTTGTGTTACACATTTTCTAGTTAAATGCACTTTTATTGAAAGTGAAACTGCACAATCTGACATTGGACCCCTTCCGTGAGTTTCATGAGGGATCTCTTCGTTTCACCCACCATTTATTCCACTTGCCCGTTAGTTGCTGGATGGTATGGTGTGTTTGTGTAGTGTTGGATGCTGTTCGTTGCTACAAACCCATCATTTCGCTTGAGACAAAGTTTGGAGCACTGTAAGAGGATAGAATTGCCGGCATGCCAATAGTTGCAAATACCGAGCATAGCGCATCCATAATACGTGTAGACGTTGTGGAGTGCATCGGTTTTGACTCCAGCCAGTGTGGGCATCGATGACAATCGGGAATGATACTCCCTCGACCTCAAATATTGTGTTTTCACTGTCTGTAGATGCCGCAAGATGTAGCGAGTGTTTTTGTCTCCCCCTATGTATTTTATTTAAAGCTATAACGTGTCTTCTCGTAATTGGTTGACGAGATTGATAAGTATTTCATTTTTTACTTTCTTCGTATGTGGTGTTCGAACTTCAAAATTTAGCGAAAAAATGTAACGCCCAGACCAGACCAGACCGCCAGGATGGCCGGACGCCCCACCAACCAGCAGCCTCGCTGCGACCAGCACCGCATTAAACGCCTGCCTTATCGAAGCCGTGGGCATTGTTCTCCAGAACGGTCCCGCCGGCAGTCCCAGCAGCTGGCAGTCGGGGCACCGGCCAGCAGCCGGACGACAAGGACCGTGGTGACGTGGACGACGCAGACGGGGAATTAGCCGTCGCACACCTACTCCACTGCCCGTCCATGGGGGCAGCAGTTGCAGGTGGCCGCCAACACCCGAGCGGACAGGGTGCCATACCCTTTTCGGGGTTACACCGTCAGCGAGACGAACTCCGCTGCCCCGGAGGCCGACGCCCAGCCCGACGTCAACGCAGTCTACTGCGATGTGTGCGGGGGCCTCGTGGTCCTGGAGCAGCAACACATGCTTTCCCTCAACTACTGCGCGCAGAGGGTCCCGGGGGTGAAAGCCGTGCTGGCTCGTGAGCGCCGAGACCCCGAGTTTGCGGCGAGGCTGGGGGCGGCCATGCCGGCGGCCATCGGTGCGGCAGCACCTCAGGTCTCGGGCGACCTGATGGACCTGTAAGGGGGTGGGGAACTCCGGGCCGAATAAAACGACTGTGTTCCCATGAAGCCTGGCCGTACGCCTAAATTCCAGCGTACTTCTATTTTTAGGAGAGGGGAGTACGGCGCACTGTGCATTCATGAGGGCGCCCATCAAACCATTCTGCCATCTTGGCCGCGAGGCAGCTATGTAGCTGGCTCGCCTCAGACACAATCACATGGTTGTGTCGCCGCGGGGTCGATCGGGATCTCGAATTCGGCTCCCGACGTGCCGCTTTTTCTCCTAGCCACTGGATGGCGCTGCAGGCGCCATCCAGTGGGCGAGGAGAAACCTCCTCGCCCATCGATCAAGATATACCCGGTGGGTTAGGGGGCGAAAGGCCTCCTAGAACTCCGGACGAGACCGAGACGCAGGCAGGTGGGTGGCGACCGGATCTAGGATATCGCGGGACACGAGGCCCGAGGGCCTTCTTTGTGTTTAGCTTTTGGATTAACTTGCGTTTGTAAATATTTGTAATGTTGCGTGTATTTGTAGTTTAAATTGAGTGTTTCGTAGCATTGCGTTTTTGTACTAATAAATGGGGAGCGGAATCCCGCTCCCGTGAAAGAACCAGGCTGGGCTCGGGTTGTTGACGGACCACGTGGGAAATGGCGAATCGGCGGCGGTACGCGAATTCCTACAACAGTTATTGAGCCCTTGTGAGGCGTAACCACTGCGACAACGCAACTATTATTGTTGTTTCCAGGCAGCTCTTTTCTGGATCGCCATGCTAAGCTGCGCGCAACCAGCTTCCACAGATCGAATTCCGCAGGAGAGCTGCGCGTCCACGTGTGCGCAGCGTAATAGTCACTACACTGATTCTGAGACCTGGTGCAACAATGCATAAACTGTACTGCCAATTTGTAGATAAGATGCGATGAACTGAAGACCGTTGCAACCATCATAGACGCAAAGAAAACGCTCGGCTAGAGTCTGTTGTTCGACGTTCGTTGGCCAAATAACAGTTAGCACAAAGGGTGACGGTATCAGAATTAAGTGCTGGGCTAGTTGGTAACGCATTATAGAGGACAAGAGCGCAAAAAACATACAAGTAGAAGAACAGGACAGGACTAAGCGAAGGGTGACATGGTGCGGTCAAACGCAGTCCGTCATGCATGCCACCGATACGAATGCTGAGAACTTAATCAGAGGGCTCACGTACAGCACTGAAACACCACAGCGCTCCAAACAACGTGAGCTACTGACACCATTTCATGACACAGACAAAGCGACAAAGCCCAATGTTGTCCTCATTTCATGGTGAGCGCAGCAAAGCATGCTCAGTGCAGGCTCCAAATATCCTTTCAGCGCACTTCCGTAGTAAACTTTTCCTTCACTAAAAGAAACCTTAGGGAGCCAACTAGTAAGTCACTTCATGCACACTTACAGGATCCTTCCAGCTTACTTCTCAAACGTTTTACTAGTGCACCAAAAGATAACTAGGGAAGACCACTAATAAGACGCTCCGCATGAACTTGGAAGCTACTTAGGTCTTACCTAGTTTACTAAAGTATACTGTTATTGTATTTTCTTCGAGCCCACTAAGAAAGGACACTAATAGTACGAGCATACTTCTGGATAGCATCCTTAAAGGACGATGTTAGTACCATTCTTGCAAATTAGTATCTTAAGAGTGTAAAGTATACTTAAAGCAACTTAGTTTTTGCTAAGGGAGGGCCAATTGTACAGTATCAGACGTGCAAAAACGGTTCCCTAAAACACCCCTTAACCATGTCCCGCGGCCGGTAACCATGGACCGGCACCCAGTAATCACATACCAAGGGCCAGTAACCACGCACTGGAGGCCGGCAACCACGTAACAGCGGCCGTGGCCGTTTAGCCACGTACTGGCAGCGAGTAACCACGCGTTTCACCGGTCGGTAAGCACGCATTAGCAAAGCCGATACAGCGTACCAGTCACCGGTGACATGTATGGTAGCGACTGAATGCGTACAGGCAAAGCTGGTACGCCACACGGGCAACAGGTAATAGTGTACCAGCGGCCAGTAATCGGGCTTGAGACCAACAAGCAAGTGTCAATGCCAATGCTAACACTTCACCGGTGCCGGCGCTCATACAGGCGGCCAGTAACCATGTACAAGCGCAACTGGTAAACACCATTCTAACCTATGCAGAAGTTTCCCGACATCGACTAAAACAACGACTGTGACTAAATGAGAAAAAATTTATATATATGAAAAGTTTTAACCAATCACCTACCTTCACCTTTCACCTATTGAATTCCCTAGTTTTTCATCATATATGTGAAGTTGTACAATATGAAAAACAAAAAAACAAAACAAATAGTACTTGATTCTTTCAGATGAAGCTTGCTTTTAGAATGCAGCTCTTCGGTGCCCGGTTCTGCATTGAGCGGAGTCGCCATCGGCGTAACCGCACGTGTTGCATTATGGGACGTCATTTCCCCCGCTAAATTTAGTGGGGAAATTGAATTGGTGTTGAGATCACGTGGCGTCAATTTTCCAGCTAAAATTAGTGGGGAAGTTACCAAAAATATTTCAGTTTACTAATCAGTAAGAGTACTTGATCACCAAGTCAAATGCGTGAGAGAGTTCAAAGTCTGCAGAGTTAACTTGACGGAGCCTTACTTGAGTCACGTTCAAGTGACCCTACAGAGCAGTTCAGTTTTGTTCCACTGCATTCGGTAAGTCCCAAACATAAGTGGTGTCCTCAGAAACGAAGTTCATAAAAAGGCAAACGGAGGCAACGCGCATCTCCAGCTTGTTGCTTTGCCCTCGCGTGGCGGAAACCGGAACCACGATAGTGAGGGTTCCCAGGAAGCTGGTATGGCAGACCCTAGCAATAATTGTGTTTGTCTGTCAGAAACAACCACTTCCAATATCTTTGAATATCCCACACGATGATGGAATAATTTCTTTAATTGACATGTACGAACTCCACAAACAACCGGATACCCCAGATGGACACGTCGTCGCTACTCTAGCGAGGCTTGTCTTAGAATTAAACACGTTTGAATTTAACAATGAATACTTTAGGCAGGTTAGCGGAACCACGATGGGCACCAAAATGGCCCCGAACTATGCCAACGTGTTTATGGGGAAATTAGAATCTCAGTTCCTTTCTGAATGTCCCGTAAAGCCGCTAATATACAAAAGGTTTATAGATGATATATTTATTGTCTGGTCGCACACTGAGGAGGAGCTGGTGGACTTCATAGTTCGATACAACGCTGCTTCATCCAAGCATCCGCTTTACACATTCATACTCTCAAACCGAAATAAACTTCTTAGACGTCAACGTTAAAATAGACGAAGGTAAACTCACCACGAGCCTGTACCGTAAGCCAACAGATCGACAGTAATACCGGCATTATCAAAGCGACCACCCACACCGTTGCAAGAATAGCATCCCCTAGAGCCAAGCTCATCATTTCAAACGAACTTGTTCCGAAGAGAGATTTTGATGCGAGCAGCCAAAATTTAAAGTTAGTGCTAGAGAAACAAAAGTATCCACCTCGTATAATTGACGATGCAATCAGAAAAGCCAAGAAACTGAACCGAGCAGACCTTATCAGCCCGCGCCCCACGCAAAGCGACACACAACGCACAAATCTATATCTAACTTATAGCATGAACTATACTAATGTAAATAATATCTTAAGACGACATTATAACATTCTCAAACAAAGCGAGCGTCTTAAACGCGCGTTTCCATCTGCCCCTGGGATAGTCCACAGACGATCGCGTAACCTCAAAGACACGCTAGTAAACTTTCTGATAAACTCATCGCCACCACCTAATGAATGTAGGCCTTGCATGCACCCAGGATGTCTGATCTATAAACAGATGCAGCACACAAACACGGCCAGCCAGCACGCACTCGCAGTTCTCGATCAAAATTAAAGGGCACCTAAAATGTGCCTCGTCGAATGTCATGTACTTATTCGAGCGTATGATATGCAAAATGCAATACATAGGGCAGACTAGAACAGCATTTAGACTGCGCTTTAATAATCACAAATCTCACGCCATAAATCTTCCGACACTGCCTCTATCCAAACATCTCGCTCTCCCAGAACACCCGTTTGATAAATTGTCAGTGATGCTCCTAGAATCTGGATTTAAATCAAATCGCAAACGTGAACAGCGTGAATCCTACCTAATTTACCAATTCAACGCTATTAAACAAGGAATAAACGAAAGCCCCGGTACTCTGGCATTGATTAAAATGCTAACAGACGAATAGCAACAGCGATCAGGGGACATATTTTCAGGTCCCAGACCTTATTGTTAGCAGTGGTACTGTGTTTGTGGCCGGAACTGGACCATCAACTTTTCTCTTTAATTTCCAGGTTTTTATATTCATTCTCTTTCGTTTTATTTCTAGGTTTAATATTGTTCTCTTCCAGGTCTAACTCATGCATGCCCCACAAAAGAACACAAGTGACCGTGCCGTTTTTTTTTTGTTTTTTTTTTTAGACAGCATTTTAGTTTTTTGTGTGTCTTTCATCTATTGTACGCTATCGTCCAGGTCACCCCTGCCCGCCCGGACACAAAGTCACCCTGCGCCCCCTCTCAAGAATCTACAGCCGTCACCCCACCGTCCTTGAAACTTGGCCCCGACCGACAAGCTTCTTCACCCGGATACGAACTGCCCTCGCTTCCCTCTCACGAAAGCTCCAACTGTCACCCCGCCAAAATTTGGACCCGACCGTAGCATTGTATAAACACGTTCGCCCATCTGGAACTCATCCTACGCTTCTTTGGAACCTCCAACCGTCATCCCGCCGTTTTTGAAACTTGGACTCGACCATAGCCTTGTATAAATACCACCCGCGCTCATCTGTAAAAGTTCTTGCTGACGAAGGCCAGACTCCGGCCGAAACGTCGAAGATTAAATCGTCCGTTGTTGCTGTTTTCCCTAAGGGTTTTTTCTTCTCAGTTAAATACCCATGCCTTTGGCCTCCCGCCACCATGCCCGTTGTATCCAGACCGGCCCCCGGCGCACCCAAGGTGGAGCAGCTAACACGGATGTACCCCAAGCACCTGCCGACCTCCACTGTCATCGGGAACTCGCAGACCCGAAATCTCCACCAGCACTTCGACCCCTACGATAGAGCTGCACCCGTCTTCATCACCATCCATGGTGCATCCGCGTTCGACATCGAGAAGGAGCTTGCCAACCTCCCACGTTCTGTCATGACGCTCGTCTTTCAACTGACCGAGCTGAAACGATACGGCACCGACGAGACGCTACGACGGTGCTGTCGCCTGGTCAACAACACGCTGCGAGCACGTCCGGAGCTCCACAGGCTTATTGTGTCCCTCGTGTTGCCTCGGCACACCAATCGACGCCTGGATCAGTCGAACCAGCGCTTCGTCCACTGGTTCAACACCGAAGCCCAGAAATTCAACAACACAGTCAAGGGCTACTGCAGGAAACCAGGCAAGGTAACCCTTCTTGGACCCCGACTTCACATCGCTGCCGCCTCTTCGAGTCCTGGCGGCTGACGGGCTGCACCCGAGCTTCACGAGAGTCACCCTTTTCGCGGCAAACCTGAAGTCTATTTTGCAACGTGCAACAAGTACGACGTCGCCAGGGTGGTCATCGGAGATCCTGGCCGCCGCCACTGCCAACTGCACCAGGAGAGCCCCATCAGAGGAACCCAGGCACCCCGAGAGTCCCAGGTCCCACAACGCCAGTCCAGAGAGCCCAGCTGCCCCTGTGGGGATCCCGGGAGCACCGTGCCCGGCAGCCAGCGAGAGCATCGAGAGCCCAGCTGCCCCTGTGGGGACCCCGGGAGCACCGTGCCCGGCAGCCAGCGAGAGCGTCGACTACGTCAATGAGTACTACCCGACACCTGCCAAGAGTGCGACACCAAAGCGACGCCCGCAGCAGCCGAGAAGTACCCCAAGGCAGCACTACAACCTGCGAAAGCCCGCCGTGGAGAGCTCCCCGCACCCGAAAGAAGATTGACGACAGTTCGGTGAGTCCAGTTCGTCCACTCCAAACTACAGTACCACTTTTCTTAAAGTATGAAAGCTCTCAGATAAACGCATTAGGCATGAACTCCATAAATCAACCTTAATAGTGTACCTTAAAGCAGGCATTACCCCGAAGGGCATGTCGCTTTCCCTTCCTCCCGCCTGCACAAACCTCGACCAACATGACCGATCGGAATGGCAACTAGGGTGACCACCATTCTGCAAGCGAAATGCGGGACACGCTGACTCGAGTAAGGGAAGGGTGGTATTATATTTCGGCTGCAACAATTGCAAAAAAAAAAATGCTTAGTGTGCAGTCGAGTTGGTGGGTGTTTACCATGATGCTTTTTAAACCAAGACTGGGGCGGAAGGAGGAAACATTTTTTTTCCTCCTTCTGCCCTAGTCTTAGGTTAAAAAGAGCATAAAAAAGCTATTCACGAAATGTGGCTCTGCTAACACATTTAATATCCTGTCTTGTCCAAAAGCATATTATACATGTCATATAATACCAGAGACTGTTGCGGGAGAACTTGGAAACTTTTTAGTAGGAGGAGCCGACACAGAAAGGGGACGTCTCTTTTGGTGTCTGTTCGCTCTACTAAAAAGTTTCCCATTTCTTCCACCACAGTCTCAGGTATTATATGACATGATTAGCTATCACCAGCTCACCTGCACACTCACTGTCTTTTCACATATTATACAGCTCCA
Organism: Ixodes scapularis; assembly: GCF_016920785.2. Taxonomy (NCBI): domain Eukaryota; kingdom Metazoa; phylum Arthropoda; class Arachnida; order Ixodida; family Ixodidae; genus Ixodes; species Ixodes scapularis. The sequence goes on from NW_024609857.1 coordinate 162,972,106, forward strand.
AATTGCATTGCGGCAATTAGGCTCAAATAATTTTCACTCTCAGTCATATATTATATGTTTTAATGCCACATACGTTAATAAGTGTGTCTAAGTTGAAAGCATAAAATTGACTGCAGCAGAACTCAATGCATTAAAAGGATAGCAGAGGCAGTAAATCTTTTACGGCTTCTTGTTTCTTGTGGATTCTTATTTTATGCTCCTACACAAATTTTGAACCTTATGTTGTTGTTTTTGACCATTGTGAGTTGCAGTCACCTTGCCTTGTGTGGTCTTCACTGAAAGATAAAAATAAAACTTTCCACAACAACCTTTTTGCATTGACACAGCATGACTTGAAAGCAATTACAACAATTTATTTTTCAACTTTTTGGCGAGCAATTTTTTCTCGCAATATTTTGCCACCACGGGAAGAGAGGCACAAGGGCGCATGCGCGTCAGTTCTCCTGCGAGAACGACGGTCGTTCCCCGCAATGCTTTGATCGAAATTGGTGTACCATCGCGATTCACACGTTTACCAGTGACCTCCGCACTTCCCCGTGCCCCGTTGTTTGGCAGCGCCATGAGTGAATTTTACGTGAAATGCGGGACATTTGGAAGATTTTGATATTTCTTGCAGGACGCGGGACACGAGCCCTCAATGCGGGACAGTCCCGCGAGTCGCGGGACGGGTGGTCACCCTAATGGCAACAGGTTCTTCTTGAGGCTTCCCTTAAACTGGTCTAAATAGCGATTCATCATAGTGACAAACAAGTAAAACAGTTAACTACTGCGACCGCTACAGTGCTCCGTTCAAATGGCTCCTTACCAACATCCGAAATTAGTGCCCTATCTGAATTCGATAAAAAGAAACACCATGACCTCGAAACAATCAAGCTACGTAAGCTACAGCGCGATAAGGTTCCTAACCCTGTTTTACCTCAGCTTACGACATCATTTAACTACAGCGATCATACTCAACCGGCCATTAGCATAACAGACAATGGGTCAAGCACTAATACCCCTTGTGGCACAACAATTGTTAATCTATTTGGAGTGACTTGGCGTGTGTCTTTAGTCTATTGTACGCTATCGTCCAGGTCACCCCCCCCTGCCTGCCCGGACACAGTCACCCTACGCCCTCTCAAGAAGCTACAACCGTCACCCCACCGTCCTTGAAACTTAGCCCTGACCGACAAGCTTCTTCACCCGGATACAAACTGCCCTCGCTTCCCTCTCACGAAAGCTCCAACCGTCACCCCGCCGAAATTTGGACCCGACCGTAGCATTGTATAAACGTTCGCCCATCTGGAACTCCTCCTACGCTTCTTTGGAACCTCCAACCGTCATCCCGCCATTTTTGAAACTTGGACTCGACCATAGCATTGTATAAATACCACCCGCGTTCCATCTGTAAAACTTCTTCCTGACAAAGGCTGGACTCCGGCCGAAACGTCGAAGATTAAATCGTCCGTTGTTCCTGTTTTCACTAAGGGTTTTTTCTTCTCAGTTATATATTATATATATAACCGAGAAGTATATATATAATATATACTTCTCAGTTAATAATATATATTATATATATAACTGAAAAGTATATATATATATAGTTCCCGAACCCACTTGACAGCGTCATATGGTTCGGGAACTTTGTGCGGCGGCATACGCAATGACAAGCAAAACATGCTCCATTCAATTTTTTTCCCCATTCTTGTACTGCAGTAAAACTCTTCACACTGATTAAACTAGTTTCCTTGAATGCACGAATGATTGAGACCATTTTCCATTTCAGCTCTTCGCTCTCGGCCATCACTACAAACGAGGAAGTAGAGCTGTGGGTGCGAATTGTGCTCATCAACCTGGAGCAGCCTTTGGTACAGCACACTCGACGTGGAAACGGGTGCGAGATTACTCTGGCCAATTAGCACAGCACCTTTTTATTCTAAGGAGCTTTTCTTCTAACCGAGCCAAATTTGGCAGAAGAGAAATTGAGTTAAATGCAAATGTTTGCTTCTCAAATTAGCCTTAAGCCCTGCACCCGAACAATGCGGGAGCAGTAGTTCTTCTGTCCTAAAATGATCGATTTCACTTCTGACTGCTTTGGCAAGTGATGCACACCCACATATACTCAGTCACAGTAAAAATGGGCTTAATTTCGTTTTCTGGAATTAGCTCATTTTGAAATAAAACCTTCCCATTTAAGCTGCTCAATGTACTCTTACCACTCTATTTACAGTACATAGCACAGAGTTTCAAATCGAAAAGCCAAAATGTTTTGTTTGCGTTCTGAAATGGATCATTCTTCAAACTATTCCCTTCAGTCACCACTATGTGATTCTCATATATATTTATTTCCTATGGAACATGCAACTGAATGATGCCGCCTGAAAAGAGGAGTGGTACCCTCACAGAGCTTGCCTGTCTTCTCAACTGAGAACAAGGAGAAAAGGAAGAGGTTGAGGTAAGTGGACAAAAGCCGCAAAGACGTGATAAGAGGGCAGCAGTGGAGCCACTGTCGGCCAAGGTAAATGCATGTCTCACCCAAGGTCTCTAATTTAGTCTGATCAATTCAGTTTCCCAGAAAAGTTCAGGATAATGTGCACACACCTTAACATTGGCAACTCAAAAGGTGTATAAATATACTTAAACTTTATTCTAGGCTGCACTTTCAGAAGCTGAGCGGTCCAGCAACCAAGATGACGACAAGGCAGAGTCGGCTGAAGACGGTGAAGACAGGGCAGAGTCTGCTGAAGACTGGGAAAACAGTGCAGTGCCCCTGCATCTTGCGATTCCAGTAGTCCTCGATATAGGTGTACAGGTGTAGAGTGGGGGCTTTGGTGAGAACTTTTCTCATATGGTCGATAAGGAAAATGTGTGTTCTTTTCCAGGCCTTTCCAACATAGAGCTCCTCAATGTTCTGGAGAAGCTCGTGTATGGTAGATGTTTCACCTGGCGGTTTTGAGACCTACATCAGTAGCATATTGTAGGTGCTTCACCTGGTGGTTTGGTAACCTACATCAGCAGTGGTTCCAGAGGTCGAGGACAAGGCTACCTTTGACCGAAGTGGTTTGGTAGATATGTTCTTGCCCGGAATAGATAATGATGGACAAGGGGTTTCTCATTGACAGCACATGCAAAACAAGGATGGTAGCTGTGGTGAGGCCCCCAATCCTACATGCCAAAATGCAGCACTCAAACGGTGAAGCCCTTGCAATGAAGCGCACAGCGCCTGCAAGGGTTCACGCAGAAAGGGTAATTTAAAGAATCAAGTTGCTGAAGATTGTGTTTTAAAAGATGCCCTGGCACATGGTGCCACTCAGATGACATCTTATCATTGCGTGTGCCTCGGCCAATTTGTCTCTACCGGTACTGGTAGACAGCAGATTTCTTTAAGCTTTTTGTAAAGGCACGGGGTTTTGGTTAGCCTAAGACAGGTATAGGTGTCTGCAAAGCCATTATAATGGTCTGGTAAGGACTCACTTTGCAGTCGATATCAGAGACAAAAACCTTTTTTTCCCCTCAAGAGAACTAAGGTTTAATTTAAATCAACTGGGGATATTTTCGGATATATATTTTTTTTTTAAGAATTTAAAGTAAATCAAGCTGAACCAAAACTCTGTCTTTTGGCTGTGCTGCAGCACTGCCATCAAAGTGACGATGCCATCATCCCTGCTACATTTGTTAGTTGTCACCATGAAGCGATTTTGCAAAATGGGGCTTTGTATGTGTATCCATTCAAGACTTCTTTTTCAGATCTTCATATTAACTCCGTTTTTCGTTATTATGTGTGGCCTGCATGTCTATGTTTACATGTTTTTGTTATCCCCATAGAGGTATATCAATGATTCACCTCTCCACCTAATTTATTGAATTGCCTTGTGCCACCGTGAAGCAGTTCTGCACAATGAAACCTTGTTAGCACCTCCTCAAGCGTGACTCCTCCTTTGTATTTGAACACAATATTTTCTCATTGTGAGATATGCATATGTTTATACGTTTAGAGTGCTGTGTAATAAATATGTTATGCTCCTGCTCGTATGCAGCTTGCAAGTCACATGATGTCAGAAAGTCACCAAGAGGCCTCGGAGTTGCACTGAAGGTTTTGCTAAGAGACTTACTTCCAGCAGGCCATACAATGTCTTAGCGAAACATTGGCTGCCGTTCTGAGCGTTATAGCATGTCTTTGCACAACACCTTAGGCCAGTTTCAAGCACTTTCCTGTTATATTTCGCCTTCACACTTGTCAAATAGTGCCCAATGCGAGGAGATGGCAACAAGTGCCAAGGAATGTAGACTATAGTCAAGGACAACTTTTCTTGGCATTTCTGAGGAGAGTACTCACACAGTTTTGATAAGTGCTCAAAATGGGAGAGGGCATGCGTGCCCGTACCTTTGACTGCATTGCCAAGAAAGAGTCATCCCCAAGTGATAGGTACCAAATTTTGGTACAAAGCCATTGCAGTACAAGTTCTATGGAGTCACAGAAAACTAACCTTGAGTGGCGATGGGCCTCTGTCTGGACCACTTAGGTATAGTTTCCCGGCAGCACTGTTAGAGTAAGGTCTCCAGAAAAGCCTTTTCTTTTTTATGGAGCGTTACCTAACCCCTTGTTGGGCTCTGTGTTGGACAGCGCACCGCAGATTTCGAACACACTTTGCCTTCTTGCGGTGCCCCACCCCTCCAAGTTGTGTCGATAACCTTGACCACAGTGTTAAGGCCCGTTCACACGATGCATTTTTCTCGCGCATCTAGTGTCGCAAAATGTAGTTTCGCGAAATGGTTGCGCCGTCTGAACAAGTCCGAAAAGGACACGCGCATCTAAAAAAAGTTGCGCGCACACCTCGCTTCTGGAGCAAGCTTTTGCTGAAACTTTGCGGAGTCCTATCAATCACTCTGAGGGCGCCGCCAATGGCCGCTCAGAAACGCTCTCACGTGACCTTTGAGGGGGGAGCGAGCTGTTTGAGAAGACCACTTCACTGCCGGTGTTGTAGCGGAGCCAAATCCGAAAAAAACCGAAACCACGAACGATGGATACTGCCGGCGCTTCCGCAAGCATGTCAAGCACCAGTGAGAGAAAAGTGAGTACGATATCGGAAAAATATCCAGCAATGGAAGAAGACAATTAGCGGGAGTTGGCGAGATTAGAATAGTGCTCATAGTGTTGTTATCGCGACGATACCGCTGGATAAGAGACCATCGAGTAAACTGAAACCAAGTTTGCTCTGTTTACAAGCAAACATGAAACCATGTACGCTCTCTGAAACAGTTGGCACAGTAAACTCGGGGCAGACATGGGCGCCGACAAGTAACCAAATTGGGCACGTAGCGTTTCTATGAAAAACATGTGCATTGATAGGAGGTTTGGCAATGAATTGGCTGCATACAGGCTCGGCGCCGGCACATGTCCTGCACGTACAGGTTGCCGCCTCAATCGGCTTAGCGCACACGCGAGATTCGCTCCAAGTAGTGCAGTATGTGAGAAAAAAAAATTAAAGTGAATTGACTGCATAAAATGCGCAAAGCAGGTCCCCAGATAAATAGCGATCTGATTTGGAGCTCACTCAAAACAGTGCATCGGTGTGTGTTGTTGTTGCACGTGAAGCGGTACGTGTGAAAGAGCACATTTCGCGAAACTTGAGTGTCGCGAAACTGTTGCGCGCCTAAAAGATGCATCGTGTGAACAGACCTTTAGTCTGCACATTATTGACTTGTCAGTGGGAAAGACCTCCAAAGTGAAGGGGCAAACAGAGACATTCTGGATTACCTGGACCTTCATTAGCAGTTGCAGAGTATCAAAAGACAACCATCAGTGCACTGAGAAAGCAAGACCTCTGGCACGCCAGAACCAAGACGACAGCCAGACTTTGACCCCAGAGTTGACCCCGAGTTCACAGGAAAATTGACCAAGTCCTGTTGTTCCCCCAAAAATTGTCAGCTCCCCAAGAGCAACCAGTCCACAGAACCACCCCCACAGTGCCAGCCTCTGGCCTGTCTCATGGCCAGTTCCGCAGGGCATAACCTGCAACTTTTTTCTGGCTCTCACGAGCCCAAAACCAGCTTGGCTGGCAGTGGATGGAGCACCAACTTTGGTGCTCATTCAAGGTGTGGTGCAACCTCCGGACTTACTGCAACAGGCCCTCGCCCTGTCAAAGATTTCCTTGCAGTCTCAACCCCAGCCAAATTTCTTGCTACCTTGAGGTGCACGAGCCCCCTCCTCCCTCCTCAAGAGGGTCAGCCTGGAACCGGCCAAGACGACCGCCAAGAGGACCAGGAACCAGGACCACCAAGACGACAACGGAGACGCAGATGGTGAGTCGGACACCCCCTTTTAGGCCCACCGTGCCAACAGACCGTCTTTCACACCAGTTAGGCGGCCTGGCCCTCCACCCTTTGTCAACTGGCACAAGTTAGCAGCGACATTCGGCTACTAGCCTGCATCTGACCTCGCGGCACTTACGTTTAAGTGCCGTCAAGCCAGAGTACTCAACAACAAGGCCCCCAATGAAGCAGTTGCCAGTTCTCATAAAAGCGGTCGCATCAATGCTACAGCCAGGAGTCTCACAGATTGTGCAACGTGGACCCTACCAAAGTGCAGTACAGTTAGCACTCAAAAATATTGAGGAATCCATATCTATTTTAAATGCAATCCCATTGACACCTCCAGGCACTGAGATTCAGTCTCAAACCGCTACCAGTCGCGACACTGGAAAGTCCTCAGCTGCGGCGACCATTCTTTACTTAAGTGGATCCCAAGGAAGCCTACTATCACTTCTCATTACACCCAGCAACAGCAAAACTGACAACATTCCACCTGGACAGCAACTACCACCAGTTCACACGGCTTCCCTTTGGCCTCAGGCTTGGGCCAATCATTATGGAACAACTGGCAACAGCCCTCGCCCACCATCTCAGATCCAGGGGCCTCTGGGGATGGGCCTACTTAGATAACATTCTCCTGGCCCACCCAAAGGAAGCATTCTTGGAAAAAGAAACAGCACAGTTCATGGCCGACCTGCACGCCTGTGGGGTGCTGACCAGAAAGTCAAGCGCCCACACATCAAGCAATGATCCAAGGTCACATCAAAGCATATCATAGTTAGACGCAAATCCTCTTATGTCTGGCCCACTGCGTAAAGAAAGGTAACAAAATGACTGCGGCGCGCTGTCGTGACGAGCATACCCTATAGCGCTCGCAGTTTACCGCCTCTCCGCCAGATGACGAGGCTAACTTAAGCCCGCACAGCCCGTGACCGGTCGCTTGTTGAGCACTGACAACATAAACTCCGTCGCTTCAGTTTTTTGGTCACACCTCGACCATGCTCGTGTGTTTGATGGCCTTATAGGCACCTGTGATATGGGGAAGTGCTTTGTGCCCAATTGCAAGAGTGGCTACATGTCTTGCAAGAAGAAATTCCCCTCATTCAAGCCGCCCGTAGATGCCGAGAAACTCGCAGTGTGGAGGCGGGCGATTCCAGAGGAGGACTGTGTGCCGTCGTGAAAGGACCTTGTGTGCGAGCGAAATTTTGTGCCACATTTAGTGATAAAGACGTGACGTGCCGAGTTCAACGGACATCTCCTTATGCAAGGTGACCGGAGAGTCACACTAGCAAAGGACGCTGTTCCACCAATTTGTGATGGATGCCCTGCATAACTCAAGAAGAAAGTGAAGCCTCCCAGGAAACCAGCGAAGTGGAAAGTCACCCCCAGTGAGCTGCCAGTGAATTCACGCCGCGCGTCTCTCAGGGACAGAAAATCTACTCAAAGCGAAGCAAGTGCTGTAGATGCCCACGACTGTCCACCGGAAGATGGTGAAAACATGCCTAACTCCTCAAGACAGAGCAGAAATGAAACTGCAGAGCTAACCCCATCCACCGATGTACTGTTTGAAAGTGCAGTCTGTGCGTCTTCCCGAATCCTCTTGGGCTGTACATCGCATCGATATGGAGAACATTCGAGATGTTGTGTACTCCAAAACTGCTGTGAAGCATGGCACCGACCCTCTACATATCCAAGGCGGTGCACATCAAAAACGACAGGAGCATGAACGTTCTTCTGTTGGGGAAGTGCCTCAAACCTGGCTCTCTTCCAATAAGTGTGACAGTGTCGATATTCTCTGACGTAGTGAAAGTTCTGAACATTGTAGAAGCAATCAAGGTTTGCTGGGGGGAGGGGGCCAGCATTAAAGGGAAGCTGAAGCGGTTTTAAATACGAGAAAAAACACCTGAGCTTAGTTAACGAGACCTCAGCCATCACGAATATCGTATTGGTTTGGTCATTTTCTGCGCGGATTAACCGGAACAGCGCCTTCAAAGTAGCGCCGAAGCCACGCCTCTCCGAAGCAGAGGGAAAGGGGAGAGAGGAGGAAGCCCGTCAGCCGCCGTCACAAAAGGACCGGGTGGGGGACCCCGCCGCGGCTGGCCGCGCTTTCCTCGTAGGCTGCTCTAGTGTCTTTTTGAGCCGTCGTTGTTCTGCCGCTGCATAGCGCTTGCTTTTATCCGTTGACCGGTTATGCTATTGACTCAATCGCCTTACGTGCTAATTGTTCTCTTGCTTGTTCACGTGTTCGCAGAATTCTCGTGGCACCAAACCAAATGACTCGTGCTGTTGCACGGTGCCGTACTCGTGTGTAGCCGCCAGCTTTCATGAACAGCGCTCGTCGTAGGGTTTCTTCCCGCTTACCGTCTTTTCCACTTCGTCACTGAGATTTTAAAGGGATAGGTGGGTTTGAGCAAGTACACCGTTTTTTGTTCGAAACGGGTTTCGGACGGCGCATATGAAAACTATGTATGTACATATGGGTTTGGATCTGAAGAAGGCTCGCTTGAACCCGACGCTCTGCCGACCATCTTTGAAGGTAAGAAGGCAATCCAGCGCATTGAAAGTCACAAGCAAAGAGGAAACGTAACTGGGTAGGAATTGTAGGTCGACTGTTCTAGAAAAAAGCTGTTACGTTATTAGAAGGGTGCAGTGTGCTAGAAAAGCCGCGATCATTTAGCCGAACAGCGGCTTTGTGTTAACCGCCTTATTAGTGTGTTAGTGTTGGTTTCTTATATTGTTGAAGTGACCATATTTTCTGGACCGACTCCGGCCCGGGAAGTCTGGGAAAAAAAAGAAAACAATCCTAAGTAGCCCAAGATTATTTTCTTCTGCTTTTAATCTACTCGGCTACCCAGTCACTTGGGAGAGGAGGGCTTGCTCTAATAAGTAGTCATGCAATTCATGATGCGACTTTCACAGTGCAACTTGTTTTAACATAAACTTTTTTTACAGTTGCTGACATTATTTTAGGCCACATATATTTTAAACGTAAACATAAATTTGGTTAAATTTTCCTTTCAAAAGTTCATATTCTCTTCAGGACAGCTTTGTGGAAATACAACGCATGTGACCTTCTGTTCTGAATTGAGTTCTTTTTTTACAAGTTACGCAGTGTTTTTCGTATAAAGTTTGTGTAATGCAACAATTCTTTATTAGAATGCAATTAAATGCAAAGGTGCAAGCGAGCTGGACAAGAATGTTGAAAATAATCCCTGGAGAAGGGGAACAAGAGGGACAAAGGACAAACACAAATCTCCAAACACAGCTAGGTGACTGGTGAGCGACCGAAAAAATCCGCCTGGTCCGGGTATCGAACCCGGGACCTCTCCATTACAGGTGGCCGTAGAAATGCGATCGGACGATGGTAATGCCTGGTGGCGGTGTGATACAGTAAACAAAGTAAACAAAGCAATGCGAATGTAGAGACCCAGGAAGCTTTCACGAATTCGACGTCAAATTAAGGGGTGCCGGGCACACATCTCCGCTTTTTCTAAAGCTATTATGGCGCCATAGTTTGTGGCAAACAAACTAAACGCAGCAGAGGGTACCGCTATCACAAGGATGGACCTTTTGCGCAGTTATTCGCATAGTGCGCAAGGACATGGCGGTGGCAGAACGGCGGCCCTATCTTATCAGCTGTCTCATCTCAGGGGAAGCTCTCCCGTCGCCCGAAGCCGATTATACTATCCCTTCAAACAACCTCAGCTTTGATGAAGAATGCAGCCTGCACCCTCACGCGTCCTGCAGCTGACAAGCACGAAGGCCGATATGTGCAGAATTCTTGTCCTCTGACGACCGTTTTGGGGAGGGTCACGCTAATCCGGCTTGAGGTGTCCTGTCAATAGCACTCCGTTTATCGTCAACATTTTAGGTTACAATAAATAGCACTAAGTACGTTCCTGAAGGTACAAAGCCAGCCATCTCGCGTCCGCGCAAGCAATTCCTCGTCTGTGTTTATTACTGCGGGGGGTCATTTTCCTACCTTGCCAACGGCTGGAACGCGTACTTTGTCACGTCGAGGGTCGTGTGGACACATTCCTCTTTCGGATTCACCGAAAGATTTCGAAAAATCAGAAGCCGAACCCGATTTACGAGAGCAGAAGACCCGGCGCCCGGCTACTTCCGCAAGCGACGGAGCAAGCGAGAATCGAGATGGTCCTTTTATGACGTAGCGGCGCGTCACGCGTGGTTAGCCAATGGTGTGCCGCTGCGGCGATCGCTTCTGATTTCTTCGCTTTTTTTCGCGTTTAAGGATTATTTTGGGTCAAATGGTTGTGATATTTGGACTCAGCAGGCACAAACACGTCAGAATCAACCATTAACTCATTTTTTTCGAAAAGCTCTTCAGCTTCCCTTTAAGGAATACCCCAAAGCGGAGCCCGAGTGTCCCTATGGCGATCCTCTAGGGAAATGGAAGCATTCTAGATGCTCAATCACAATGGACGAAGGTAACGTGTGCAAGGCTTGCGGCACTCTTTGTAGCACCTTGCAATTCACAAGTCTCGTCAGATGGCTAGAAAAAAGGAACACAGGGTGCTTCAGCGTATTAGGACACCATTACAGTCTAGCTGAAGGGAAAAGATTGAAGCACTCCGCAGGGCCATAAAGTCACTAACAAGATCAAAAGTATGTCTTTTGGCAAGGAACAGGGTGCTGTTGAAGAAACTCAAGCAGTCGAAGGACAAGACGAAGTCACTCCAAAAGGAAGACCTCCAGCACCGCCTCCAGCAGCACGACATCCCGTCAGCACAGTTACTTCTCATTACAGTGTCTTTCAGCAGCCAACTGCACAACTAAGAGGAACCGAAGATACACCGACAACTGGCTGCTGGCTGCTGCTGTGTCTCCTACTTCATATGCGCAGTTCCTCTGTTCTTGAGAAACAATATCCTCCCACTACCCTGAGTCACCACCATTAGAAAAAACATCAGCATGATGGGACTGAAGTGTGGCCTTGACGAGCAGTTTTTGACAGCCTTCACTACCAAGATGGCAACCAAGAGTCCTATGAAACGAAGAGGAATGCTGCTACTGATGAAATTGTTGATTTCATCTCCAGTGTTCGCACCAGAGTTGCAGGAACCCGAAGTCACAGGAGAATGTAGCGACGCTAGTCATCAGGAAAGAGCTGACGTGGGGGTTCTCCTCTGCTAACATAAGACTAAGCAACATTTGAGTTTGGCTTTCATTGGAAGAATTGTAACATGTCATTGATTCAATTTTAAGGTCTCAACTCAGACATCAGGGACGTCGGAGCTTCAGCGTCAGGGTGTGCTGATATCCTGTGTCTTGTGGATCAATCCCTGCGAGGCGTCTACCCAGATAGAATTCTTAGCATACGGGTGGCCTACAACTGCTGATACAAGTCTCGCTGCAATGTGCCTGCAAGATCATCAACTGAAAGGTTTCCATGGGTACCAGTCATTGGGGAACAACAAAATGATGATGCTTTGAGAAACCTCATTAGAGTGACTGTTACGGTGTTCCTGACACTGTTGAGTCTGTTGGCAAAGATATACAGATACTCACTTAAAGGGGTGGCGCAAGAATTTAGAGTTAAAAGTTCACACGCATGCTAACACAAGCCTGGAACAAGTATGTCCCACGTAATGCTACCGACCCTCAAATTTCCTTATCACTCCCTACTTTCAAAAGTAAAATCAGGATAATGCTTTCTCGCCTTTGAAAAGATTGGTGACAAAATCATGAGGATCACATGCGACACAGTTAAGGGGGTCAACCTCTGAGTGCATTAGCCAAATGCAATACGTTGATTGGGCCCGAGAGAGCTGCATCATCACTCGGTTTGAGCTCGAGGAGGCCATCAGTAACCCCGAATAGAGGATTCTGAAGGATAGACAGCAAGTAAATATGCACAAAGAATTTTTTGAGCATGGAAGAACGGGCACTTATTTTGGCTGTTAAAGAGTATGTTTCTTGAGAGACGCCGCGGGAGCGTAGTCGAGACTCGAGAGCGTGCTTCAAGCTGATCGCAGTCGTCGACCTCATCTGTTCTGTTTGAGATCTCCTTAACCTCTCATGGCAACTAACAAAAAATGCGTGCCATGCTTTACTCTCGATGAAGAGCATATCCTAATTAGGCTTGTGCACAAGCCTCAAACTGTATTAGAATGTAAAAAAACTACATTTCGTCAGCAAATCTGAAGGTGGAAACGTGAGAGCGACTCAGCACTGAGTATAACTGCATGCCTGGGGTCAGTCGGCAGGACTCTAAACAGCTAAAAAAATGTTGGGGGAATCTCGAACAAAAGTGGAAAGAAGAAGAGTCGGACCAGAAATGAAAAATTCCCAAGACAGGTAAGTGGCCAAGATACTTTGAGCAATCGAAGCTCTTCAACGTGTGCGATTCTGGAATCTCACTATCGCAGCCTTTTATACTGCCTTTTCACCAGCTTGTGTCATTCAATATTGTGAAAGATTCCCCATCAATGTTCAATTTGAGGGGCTAGATCAACGAGTATGGCAAGACCGCAACACACACAGTGTGACGAGTACAGTTGATTTCCCGATTTTCTCCATAGCTATGTCTGCTCAGTTATACCTTAGCCTTATACAAATAACATATACCCCCATACATTGTTTGTGCAGGCAAAATGATTGTTCTGCCTGCACAGTGGCATAATTTTATTGTTGTGACGATTCAATCGTTGTCTTTTAGTGTTTACATAACAAATAAACATGCCAGTATCCCCTTACCTTGTCTTTGTATGGAATTAGGTGCGCGTTATCCGTGATTTTATCCAGTGCCTTGACATACATAAAACTACCATTAGGCGGGGGATAGCCCCCTGCCTCCATGAGTGCCATCTCAATGCTTGTCAGGGCATTGGCTTCCATGGCCACTTGCCTCCCCAATGTGGACGGCTGCGATGGGGCATCGTACCTGCCCCCTGTTCAGAGCGAGCCAGTGGTGAGGCCGCAGCAGTTGATGATCGACGGCGAGAGAGACCACTACGACTACATGGGTAGAGTGTTACATGCATAATGTGTCTATGCAAATGGCAACGCATTGGTACACATTTGTGACTGTGTGACTTGAATGTCATCCATGCTGTATAGGAAGTATTCACCTGCGACTATGTGCAAGTTGTGTGCGGCGCATTCTGGGTATTCTGGGGTTTTGATACACAAATCTGTATAAAAGCGTTTGCATTTTCAAAATACACTTGACCTGCACACAATGTCACGCTAGGAGAGGGCCAGGGCATCTTTCCTAGGGTAACGCTCCATAATAGCGTGACCAAATAGACTGCTTCCATAAATCCCTGCATGCAACACTGCATGTGTTGCATTCCGTTTTGGTTTAAATTGCCGTATTCACGAAGTCTGACATATATAAAGCGTGGACCATGTGAAGGCTGGTTCAGATTGTTGCGTTCAAAGCGACTGGAATGACAGAACAGAAAGACCCACAGAGACAATTGATTGCCACACTTTCAGTGTGACAATTAGTACAATTAATAACCTTATCAAACGAGTGGAGTGAAATATGGCTGATTGCCGTAATCAACAATTGAGCTCACTACATACTTTCCAAGATGTAAATTGTATACAATGTGCTGCATATAACTGCTCAGTCAGATATCCGCTTACCCTTTTTAATTCAGATGCCCACAATCGGCCTAGAAGCCACCTCAGCGAGCCGGAGATTACGCCAACAGCTTGTGCAAGCGCCAATGCCGTAAACACGGCAGCTACAGGAGCAGCTCACAGCAATGGGCACCGTTGAGCTCGTGCCACCCAGCCACCTGCAGCCGCTGCTAGCTACAGTGCTGATGGAGCGGAGGCCTCAAGCCACGCCACTAGGCTGCCCAAAGGCAGGATGGCACTTCTAGAGAACACGCTAGCTAATGAGAACGAGGTAAGGCAGGCTATACTGCGAGAGGAGCATGCACTCCACCTCTGTCTCATGAAAGAAGACCACGAGGACAAGTTGCAGAAGAGGGCGGCAGAACATAGCTTGGAGATGGAGGTGAAGCGAGCAAAAAAGGAGCTTATACTTCTGAAGCTGGAGCTGCTGAAGCACGCTGAAAAATGAAGAGGCTACTCACAACTAACCTGGAACTTTAAAAGGTGGTTTGATTTCTTTCATGGAGCTCGCAAGAGGAAAGCTAGGGCTGAATCACATGACTCGCTCGGATGAAATTAACATCAAATATACTTAACAAATGGTGAAAGGACCACCACAGAATTTTACACCACCATTGCTTAAAGGGGCACTAAAGAGGATTCTGTGATTGTCTCTTCTTGGTCATAACTGATTCCATTGGCCCCAGAGCATCATACCTGTGCACCACCCAAGCTGAAACCGAAACCGGAAAGGATGAAAATATTTTGATTACCGTGCTGGAACAAAACTATTTGGGAGTTTCAGGAAACCGATTTTCCACATCCGATGTGGTACGATGGGCCCTCCGATACGAACAGCGCATGTGCGAGTCTGCTCTGCGGTGGTCTTACCGTAATGCATCGTTCGAACCGTAAGGCATGACCAATGACGACATGTACAATCTCACTTCGTTACCAAAAACCAGCTATTCTGCAGGCGGAGAGAGCGTACCAAGGCTTCATACATTAATGATATAACTCGTGGTAGTGCCTGGCAGGAGTGCCATATGTGACAGCAAATGTATAAAGTTGGAGGCAGCACATAAGAAAGTTCAGAATAAAACGCAATAAAACTTCCTTTTAAAGAAATAATTTAATGTTTAGTAAACCCAAAACTCAGGGGGTTGGAGCGCTAGTTTCAGAGGCGAGCACGAATGGCAGGTAAATTTTTATATCATTCATCTTTTTATTTTTTTTTTCTTAAATGGTTATACAAACATTGCATTGCTTAAATGGTTATACAAACAAACATTGGGATGCGGATTTCGGGCATTTATCACCCATTTCTACAGCTGCTGTTTTGAATATAAGGGTTATCTGTAGTGGCAACAAAGTGAGTAACAGTCTTTTGCATCAAGACGACTCTCAATACTTCTCACTTTAAATGTGTAACATGAATCAATAATCTGTGTACTAATGCTAATCCTATATATCCTACCAAACGAGCTCTTTGTATACCGGGTAATTTTAAAAAAGTGCACAGCAGTGAAGTTAGAAGTTTTCCTTTACTATCGCTTTGTGGTCATACCCCAGCAAACCATGGACATCCGTCCGACGTCCAAAACAAGAGCCGAATATCCACTGCCAGAATGGGACGTCCATCGGACGTACGGAGGACATCCGTTTCTGGATGCCATAGGGGACATCGTAGGAAAGCATTTTGCAGTCAGATGCCCTCCCAACACTGGCTCGGTCAACTTTAATTACAAGAACTTTTATTCGGTACAATTGCAGGCCGTTGTCGATGTGAGGTGCAGGTTCACCATAGTACAGATTGGTGCTAACAGAAGGCAGTTTGAAGGCGGCATCTTTAGGAAGTAAAACATTGGTAAGGGACTCAAAGCCAGTAGCCTCCACATCCCACAAGTTACACTGCTAGAAGCACCCCTATGCCTTCTGGGAGACACGGTGCATCGTTTCCACGGGAGCGGAATAACTACAGGCTCCCCATGGAAGGCGCACTGTGGAGAATGCCTTTGAAATCCTCCTCTCCAGGTGGTAAAGAATATTGCTGACATGGTGCATTCTCTCGCAAAGTTTCGTACAAACCCGAGTTTATCGCCTCCTGTAGGGTGCCTTTACACATACGCACTTTTGCATGAGCCGTGACATCTCAGCCACTTTTTCATCCAATCATTCTTTATGTATTTTGAAGCACGCACAATACGGTGTGACTCGGCTGGAGCATGTGGCCTTGGCTAATGCTTAGGCACTATGTTTACCCCACAAGTCACGCACCGAGTGTTTCAGCACATCATGTGCTGGCTCACTCAGTGCAACAAAGGATGCCTTCACGTGGAGACAGACATGTAGGCACCCCAGCATTCCATGTGCCACAGCTGCCAGGACACTATCTGGTCGCACCGCTGCGGCAGTTTTCAGCGGCCATGAACAAAGCTCGCATGAAAACGCTTTCAAACCTTCAGTCTCCAGCCTAGACAAAGGAACCCCAATAAGGAGTAGCTGTGCTCAGCTTCACAGCCTCCATCTCGACCCAGACTGAAACGACATCACTTCAGGACTCCATTGCATCCGCAACTTGCGCCACCCTTTCCTATGACAGAGGATTTCATAGCAAATTCCCATGTCTTTATTGCACCGTGAAATACAAATTCGCCGTATTCCCGATCTGTGATATCAGTTCCCGTGCCACATGGGTTGTGGCCGGTGCCAGGGTGTTTATCATTAATTTTTTATCATGGCTTGATCAAGAAGGCCTCGCGATTGTGTATGGCGTGGAGCATTTTCATTAACACCTCGCAAAAAGGTATGTCACTATATACACAGATCGCCAACCACTACTCTGTATGCTGAGTCGAAACAAGCTGGTGCCCCGGTGCTTTCCCCTCAAATAATGAGGTGATGTGTAAAGTTGGCAGCCTACCAGTACGAGCTGGAGTACACACAGGGCGCACGTCACCAAAACGCAGATGCACTAAGCAGGCTTCCGCTGAACGATACTAACGATGAACAACAATTCCCTAGAGATATTCTGATGTTTGACGCCTTGTCACGTCCACCACTCGCAGCGAGGCAAGTTGCTAAGGAAACCACCGGATGTTGTGTTACACGAGGTCCGCAGGGCAACACAAAGAAAACACCTTACATCACCTGACTGCCAGATTTCCTGCCCTACAACGAAAAGGCAACAGAACTGTCTTCACACAAAAAAGTGTCATTCGGGTTCGAGTGTGGCCATACCTGCATCTGTGAGGAGACGCATTAACACTGCTACAAGTCAGACACCAAGGAATTCTTGCGATGAAGGCATGCGCCCGCTATACATGTACCATGAAATACATGTACCATGAAACACAAAATACAGCGGGAAAAGACGAGAATGTAGCCGCCAGCAGCATCTGAAACAGCGCCCACGCAGGCTGCGCCTATTGAAATCACAGTCCAGTCGGTTAGGGTTAGGAGGGACGCCGGTGAGAGTCTAGCTGCAAACTCAGTGACTGGGCTCAAAAACGGTTTGTTTCCCCTGGGTTCGAGTGTTTTTTGGAAAGGTGTATACAGGCTTGACGAACCAACTTGCATCCCCTTTTCTGTACAGCGAATCCTTTGCAATGTGACTGCCGTTCGTCCTTTCTGTTTGGTCGGCTTGTAGCTCAAAACTCCACCACCAACGTATGACCTTGGTTTTCTACAGGAAAAATAATCATCTAAAAAATATAATCGTAGGTAGCACCTGATGAAATGAAGACTGAACGCACTTGTCGGCATGCAAAATAACATGCTTTATTCCTCTCAAAGCCCAGCTGTGCTGGCCGCTGCACGTGCAAACTTGAGCAAGCATCACTTTGCAGCCAAGCCCAAGATATTTCAGGCGGCAGATTTGACCTTGCAAATACTGCGAAACCTTTAGTCTAGTTTAGGAGCAGAACTATTATCAGCAGTGATGTGATTGGCCTAAGCCATTTTGGAGCACCTTTTGGAGCAGCCAAAACAGTGTTTTGGAGCAGCAAAAGTGGCTTTTGGAGCAGCAAAAACAGAGTTTCGGAGCAGAAAAAGTGGCTTTCGGAGCATATATTCTTAGAAAAATAAACATTTGTTTTAAGTGCTGGTCAAACAAAGGGCACTTTATGTTGTGTTGTGTTTCTGATGTGACGTGTTGTAACGGAACTCGCTGCTTGTGTTTTTGCTGCTGAGACATCCCACAAGTATACAGTGCTGTAGGCGTTGCCAAGCAATTCGGAAAAAAACAAAAAGGAAAAAAACAAAAAAAAAACACTTGCTATCGTTTTACTGGTTCCCGACGTGGTAGATTATTATAAAAAGTAAGCAAACGTAAAACAATGGATTGCAAGCGTCCCGGCTGGTGCCTCTCGTGCAATCACGTTCACATGTACGGGAGGGCAACTTCGGCAGGCTTGCAGTTACACGTGCTTTGTCGCGCGAGTGGAGACAACGGCTGTTCGACCGAAATCGAAACCATGCCGCTCCGCTCCGTCGCCAACTGGTTCCCGAAATAGCATGCAAAATGTAACTGTCCAGCATACGACAATAAACAGTCCAGCGGCGCGTGCTTGCCAGGCCGGCAGGTGAGGTACAGGCTAAACGCACAGAAAAAAAATCCTGAGCGTATCGATGAAAGACATTGCGAATTGGAGTCAAAAAGTTCTTGGAGCGCTTTGTGCAACGACTGAACTCGAAACAAACAAGCGCGGTCTACTCGCATGCAGCGTGCAGACATTGCCTTCTTTGCTTTAGCTCACTTCTCGTCATCAACTTTCTTTCGCGGCAGATTTTTCACGTACCGGGGTCCCTCTCGAAAGAAAGCCCACCAAAGAAACCTAGGTAATCAAAACTTCGCCAAGCATTCATTGAGTTAAAGAGGGATTTTTCTAGCAGCATATGATTTAAACAAGAGCAAGAATGTCGATGTGTTTCAGTTTAGAAAGCGCCATATCTGCCGCGACGTGGGGACGGCAACACCCGACTGTGGTCGCGCGAGGGCTTCGGCTCACAAAGTAACTCTCGCCGCGCAAAAACGTGGTTTTGTTTCACAGCATGACAGCATGTCTGGCACCCGGCACACTAACGTCGGAGCATCCGCACAAGCTTGCATCTATCGCTAAAAAAATTAAAGACGCAAGACGAGATTTCCGGGACCACGAGGGCGCGAAACGCGAGACGGCGGGAAAAACCATGCAAGACCGAATAGAGGATTGATGCAGGGTACTTTGTGTCGGGCGGCGTCTTGTGCCACCTAGCCAACGTATGCTCAATCACGGTTTTTAGTTTAGTTTCGTTTTTGAAAGGCGACCAAAATTGGTCCTTTGGCACAGGATTGGCGCAGATCAGCCACATTTTGGCGAAATGTAGCAGGATGTAGCAAGGTCAGCAACTTGGCGCAGTTTGGTGCAATTGTCGCAGCAATCACATCACTGTATTAGAGTGCTATTTGCTCAGAATCACGTCTCAACTCCCCTCCACGCAATGCGACGTAGTCAAACTCACAATGTCTGAGCCAGCCTTAAAGGGGTCGTGAAGCGTTTTTAGAAAATTCTGTGCTATGTGTTCTTTTGGATTACAAGTCCTCTATTATGTAACCCATGTGCATTCGTTTTATCGTCCGGATTCATTTATTGTAGTAAAACGACAATTCCGGTTTCCCGAAGAGCTTCCCCCTCAGTTCTACGACTATGCTACGACTATGTCACATCAAAACAGCCAATTGGAAAGTCTTACTTTTTGATGTCAAACATACAAGTAAAAGGCGACCAGATACAAGTAAAAGGCGACCAGATACTTTCCCGAGATGCAAGATGTCCTATCGGTTGGACCTCCCCGAGCTTCAGTGTCACTTAATCGAGCGCAGCCGACTTTTCCGCTTCGTGCCTTAGGTGGACCCTACTTTTTGACGAGTATGAGACCGGTCACCATCCGACAGCGACACCGACGGCGAAGACTGGCGAGCTAGCTGCAGCGAGGTGCGCACGGTTTGATGAGAGCTTGTTCAAGCCCCGATATCATCCCCCTGAATCAGGTCGACTTGGATGCACAAACTGCTATGTATTCGTGTTCTACACTGCATAAATCAACTTGCAAGTGAGCGCAGTCACCGACACAAACATTCGAACAGGTGCAGCTGCGTGTGGTGCGTGGCGGCGTTGCCGAACGTCGTGGAGAGCGTCTGCCGCCCCGAAATTCCGGCAGCGACCGAGAAGCAGCCGTAGGGCTGCATTACCATCAATGCTCGCTTTCACAAACTGTACTGGATGACGTGGTGCTAGACGTCGTTTGGGCCATCAGTATCATTGGCTAGAAGCCAGCCCCCTTTACGTCCGGCAACTTATGAAACTTATGTCGTCCACTTTATTGTACCTAGTGCCGCAATGTCCCACACTGCATTCGGTCGGCATGGTGAGTGTTGGAGCGCACACAACACACGCCATGTGCTTGAAAACTAAACTTAGCAGCAATCACGTGATATAGTATCGCCGAATTAGCTTTACAATGCAGTAAATTTCTCACTATGTTTATAACTTCCTTTTTATTATGGAACAAAAAAATAAAGCATGGTAGATCCTTAACATTACACACATTTTTTTTTTACATTTTGTTGCTCAAGCTGGCAAACAGTGTCGCACGATCGTTCCAGGCACCCCAAAAAAACACAAGTTTCGAGCATGGTTATAAAATGTGGACGCAATATTTTGCCACAATATTCGGGATTTAGCATATTTGGAGCCTCATCAATTTTATAAAAATAAGTCTGGGCATATCGATTTTCTCTGTATGACCCCTAAACCTCTAGCTTACTAACCATGTCACCTTGGCCCAAAGGCAGAGGCAGGAATTTTGTTCAGGAACGGAGGAGGGGGTGATGGATGGGATGGTTGGGATGTCATGTCTAGCTTCTCCCCCTTCCTCCAAACACATTTCGGGGAGAGGGGGTAGAGTCACTAAATGAGCTACGCTTTCAGAGTACTGCATTCCTTTTCTTTGGCATTTTGCCGACAATGCAGTCACTCTATCCAACAATATTCTGGTTCACTGCGGCATCATTGGACAGCAGCAGTCACGTGAGTCGCTATCATCATCATCGCATTTTCTCAACGCCACCATCTTGGGTCCAGCGGTTCTCACCTGCTGCTGTTTACTGCACGAGCATGCTGAAGCCCGTCGCTCAGCACGCGCGTTTTCTGTGTTACGTCGAGATACGAACAACACGACTGTGATTCGCTGCCACAGCTGCGGCTGCGGCAGCTGGCGCAGACGACGGCTACAGCTCGGCCTAGCCCGACTACAGTCACTCCCTCATCTGTGCGGGGATCCAAGATGGCGGCTCCTGAAGCGCTTCAGACGCGTAGTTTTGAAGTTTCAGTACTCCGAAAACGTGGCTTTATTTAGTGACTCTAGGTGGGGGGGGGGGGGGGGGGTCTTTTTTTTCTATGCCCCTCACTGTGCCCTCCATTTCATAACAGCAAGTCCAACAGTCTGGTTCATGTTTTGGTTGTGGAGCTTGTTATGTGTGCTTTACACAGGAGTGGGAGCAAGCTTCAGCGTTTTGTAGCAGGTCTGGGGACAGCAAAGATGCCTCTTTGGAGCAGCTTGGGAGCAGTAAAAGTTCTGCTTTGGGTGAGCCACAGAAGTCAAGTTTTGTAGGAGTATGCTTTGATGCTTGACGGCTCTTGACGGACTGCCTATTTACCTAGTTCGGAATAAATCATGGTCCTTCTCATTATATGAAAATGGGAGTGTCTGCTCCGACGTCGCTCGAGCCACATCCACAAAGACACGGCTCCTTCGACAGAAGTGACGTATCTTCCAGTGTCAAAGTAGCTTGCCCTTTGTGGACATGACTCCTTAGACACCGGAAGTTGAGGGTGACATTGTTTGTGGTGTCGCAGCTATCGGTTTTGTTTTGACGTTTTGACAGGTTTTGAAATGTACCCGGCGTGACCGTGACTGTCACCACTGTCGCTGCCCAACTGCCCTTCCTGCCTACTCTGCGTTCTGGTCAAGTTCTAGTGTCCTGGGCTGGTTTCACGCAAGCTTTTTTCACTCATTTGAAGCGTCCTGTTTGTCATTTGCCCTAGTACTTAATTGTTTAACCATATTTCTTCAGTTTTTATGGTCACTGCCTGTATTTTGCGATTTGAATGTGTTGATTACTTTGGACTTTGTAACGGGTTGTAAACAAGTGAGGTCGCACTCTCAACATGCCTTGTGTTTTGGTAGCCGGTGATTCTATGGTGAAGTACTCGAACCAGTACCTCTCACCCATTGACCGTAGGGCTGTTGAGGTTGCGGCGTTTAAAGGAATTAGGAATGAGAACTTGTTTTCACGTATATCTGACAGGCTTGCAGATTTTGACATTGTGATCGAGCACACCGGCGCTAACAACACTATTGTTAGAGCCAGCTTGTGCATCGACAAATATCGTTGGCTAGCTGCTCAGGTCCGTGAAAGCAATCCGATGATGCAGAATGCCTATTCTGCCGTTCTTCCGAGACAAGAGAATAGGTTCTGGTCATTGGAATGGCAGCGTAGTCATGCTGCCGAGATGCAGGCTCTGAATAACCGCGACCAGGAGGTAAACGCTCTGCTGCGTGAGTTTTGTCGCAGAGGGGGGTTCGAGTTCGTCAGCAGCGTGACCAAAGAGTGGCAGCAGTGAATCAGTGGCAACAACGTCCACCCAAGCCGGATGGGCAACAAGGACGGCGTCTGTGCCGACGAGCACAAAAATAGAGACATTTGTCGCATGGATGACAGTAGCAGTAATTGTAAAAGCCGGCTTCTGTGCACATTCACCTGCAATGTACTTAAAAAAGAATGTTGACATAGGTGTTTACAATGTGAAGAAGGCTCATTGCAGAAAAGCCACTGTATAATGTGAGGTTTCGGTTGCACAACAACAGATCCCCAGGTCGTCTAGGTAATCCTCAGCCCCTCGTCGGATTTAGCACGCAATTCTCAATATTTTTGTTTAAAAATTTTACTTTGTGAGGCTGCATGAAAATTACAAGCACCCTTGTACTCAGTGTTCACAAGTACTTAAAGTAGTATTTGGAGTAGGCCTTAATTACTTGTGCTTTACCTGAAATATTTGTTTTAGTACTTTGCAAGGAAACTACAACTCCATACCAAAAATACATTCCCCAAGCTTGGTCTTACTAAATTTGCATCGCAAAGCAATGCTAGATCAACGAGGGCCACTAAGGCACGGGCGCGCGAGTCCGTGTGGTGGCCGACCCTCAAATCGGAACTAGAGCAACTGGTGGCTGGCTGCGCCACCTGTGTGCAGACGCGAATATGCCACGAGCCGCTCCAAGACGGCCCTGGTTCTGGGTGGGGGCTGATCTGTTCGAGCAAGGTGGACGCCATTACCTCTTGATGGTATGTTACTACTCACGCTACCCAGAGGTAATCACCCTGTTGTCGACGTCCTCCTTGGCTGTTACAGCGGTGAGGAGTATATTCGCACGCTTCAGCATTCTCACTGTCGTCGTCTTGGACAACGAGCCACAGTTCGCCCTCGAGGGACTTTGCCTCCTTCGCTTCTGCCTATGGCTTCCACCATGTAACCAGCAGCCCAGACATAAAGATGGACGACGAAAGTCGTCCCACTATGTCTCTAAAGCATTCGACGCCATTAGTCACTCGGCAATTCTGGACATGCTACGGCTGTCAGGAATCGAGGGCCGACCGCTGTCGTGTGGCACAGATCGTGTGGCAGAAATAGTGTGGCACAAATTCGAGCAGTTGGGGGGCCTCAGCAGCCCCAGACAAATCAGGTGCGGCCTTCCCCAAGGTGGCGTTTTATCAACCCTTCTTTTTTACGTGGCCATGGCAGCCCTGCCACCATGGCCCATCACATGATTTTCTGCTGAGTCAGTTGAAATTACTCAAGAAAAAACCGAAGGGCCGTCGATACAATGATAATGACAAAAACTTTGAATTTGGCATTGCACTACTGTTCTCCTCAAGCTTATGGTTTCCTCTAGAAGACATTCTGTTTGCCAACTGTAAGGTCCCTACGTAGGTGGCTGGGTGCTCTTGAGGTATGTCTGGGTCTACATGAGTGTCTTGAAGGTCCCTGAAATTAAGGCAGATAGCTTGCCAGTGGCAGAGAAACTTGTCTCTGTTGTGATTGACAAAATAGCCTTGAAGGGACACATCAGCTATGATGCAAAGAGTGACTTGCTCAAAGGTTTCGTAGCGGGAGCCAGCAAGCTTGAGCATGCAATGTAAGCGCTCGCAGTAAAGATCAAGGGACTAAAATGTAGCCACAAACTGGTTGTGCCTGGGGTTGCCTTAAAGCACATTGTACTCAAGGTCTTAACATGGATATAACAGACTGGCTTAATCTCCAAAGTCCTTGTTTGTCACCGAGGACAGAACATTTATATGCGCAGGCTTCTTAGCGCAACGACTGAGAAGCCATTTTTTGAGATGGACGGAGAAAAAAATCTTCCCGCATGATCCTCATTTTCTCAAATCCACTAGAAATAATCTGAAAAAGTTTGACATCATCCAAGGAGAAAAGGCCTGTACAAGTGGGACTGTATCAGGGAATTCTACAACAAAGACAAGAACTTGATCCCAAGAATGGCACTGAAGTTAAAAAAGTTCACTTGGAGCTGCCACAGTCTTCTCCGATGCGTGTGTGTTTGGCTGCACAAACAATGAGTCATCCTGTGAGCAGAGGCATCTTAACGCATGTTGTCTTGAGATCAATAGAGCTGCCGGCTGCGCACACCGCTGGCTTTGTAGAAAAACTGGATAGTCTATTTGACTTTTTAATTCGTCAAAGCTGCATGATGCAAAGCCCCACAAGCTTGGCCTCGATGACGCATCGTCACACTGGGAATTATGGGACGAAATGGAAACCACGTTCCGCGAAATGTGCGCTCTAAACTCACGGTAAAAGAATCCAGCCTGCTTAGCACGTTGGAGTGACAAGATCAAGAGTGTGCGTCTACTTTGCAAAGAACCCAGCGACTGTTACGGATTTCATTTTCTGTTAATAAGCAGGCTTATGCAAAATTTGAGAATTCGTTTTCAGTTATTCGCTTCAAAGAAGGAATCAACACAGACCACGACGCTTGCAAATTCCACTCCTCGATTCAAGCCATAATGAAACGAAAAGAGGGAACAGTGAACATAACATGGGTGAGTTCTTGGTGAAGAGAAATTACACTCTAGTCAAGGGGTGTTAAGATTATTTCCGATCAAGGCCAGAAAGTGACAGGTCTGTTAATATGGCCTTCAGAAGTGAAGGCCATAATAATTAAATTCTCCTTCGTGATTAAAATCAACGAAGGAGAAGAAGTTATCCATTAAATGTAAGTCGACGAAGAAAAAAATGGTATTCAGTAAATGGTTGTTAGTCCAGCGTAGTGCGTGTGTATGTTCCTTGCGACTCTCTCTGCCTTGCATATTTCTTCCTTCGTTCAGCTGGCGTATCCTACAAGTATGAATAACCAACCTGCTCAGCTTCAAAATGTATCTTTCTAGTACTCTGAGCTCACCTTTTGTATGTTTCAATCGTCTTGAACCGCAGGGGCCTCGGCCGTCTCATTGCTATCAACACCTGCAGAGCAAGGCTGCTGTCCCATAGCATCAAAAAGATTTTCCTTGATGAGGTACGAAATTTCTTTGGCCTCATTGAACCATTGCAAGTTCATGCCCAAAGGGTTTAGAAAATCCTGAGATCCGAAACTTGGTGCCAGGTTCGCATTCTCAGATTGTCAGAAGTGACATGGTACAGAATAATGGAACAGCTTACGTAACAGGCTGGGCATGTTCAAAGCTACCACACGAAGGGTGCCAGGCAAAACTGACGCCTGATATCTCTATGGGAAGCAAAGACATGCTAATTGGTCTACAAAAATATAAAAATGTGCAAATGTTTTTTTCCTTTGGAAAATGCTAAGATGATTGGAAGAATCATCAAAGCACCGTTTAAAAGCATCTGGCCTCCTTGAGTCTTTAGGCACTGTAAAGCTAAGGTTGAAAAGAAAAATTTCCATACCGCCAAATTTCGACGCTTGAGAGACTTGTTCGAAAGTGTTACTTGAAAAATTCTTCAACGTCATGATTAATGCTTTCATTAAAAATGAAAATGAAAACATCCGACAAGAAATCAACAAACGAAATAAGAAGGCTATAAAAGTGCTTCATGAGTAGGTTATCTGTGTTCAATCAGTGACCTTTGTCTGCTGAGTGGTGAGCTGTGGATGTTCCATATTTATTCAGTGTGCAATAAATGTATGTTTCTCAAACACAAATTGTCAAAGTGTTTTAGAGCTGCGCTCTTAGGCGCCCGTTTCCGGCTTAAACGGCGTCGGCCTAACCGCGCGGTGTATTATGAAATGTGTGACGACACTGGTGACGTCACACGTGACGTCACTGATAACGTAATCAGTGATGACGACGTCACAAGAACGACTAGTGACATCACGTGACGTCATTCGTGATGACGTCATCGTCATTGTCACTGATGACATCAGTGACGTCACTAGCGGAAAAAATTCCCCGCTAAATTTAGCGAAAAAATTTCCGCGCTACATTTAGCAGAAAACATTTCCCCGCTTAGTTTAGCGGAAAACATTTCCGCGCTAAAT
The DNA here is from genome assembly GCF_016920785.2 of Ixodes scapularis. NCBI lineage: Eukaryota > Metazoa > Arthropoda > Arachnida > Ixodida > Ixodidae > Ixodes > Ixodes scapularis. Next base: position 162,998,608 of record NW_024609857.1, read on the forward strand.
CTAGTGGAAAAAATTTCCAGGTTTAAGTAAGGGGAAAAATTGCCCCACTAAATCTATTGGAAAAAATTCTCCGCTAAAGTTAGGGGAAAATCTGCTTCGCTAATAAATTCCCGCCAAATTTACACGCAATGCTCTCACCAAAGATGTGCATTTTCGGCGACTTGCGTTAAGCACACTTCGATCCACACCCATGTCAGTAGTGGGGGACTTTCCACCTCCCCTCCTCAGTACCCTTCCCTCCTTCTCCTCAAGAGCTGCGCTCTAATTCGGCGTTACAGGGGATTGTAAACGTCTAATTTTTTTTTTATGAACAGACTAAGAGGAAGCTTTCACTAATGTTGCAGAAATGCTGCTTGCTTGAAGAATAAAAAGTGGGTCAATCTTTTGTGATTATTCTTGTTGTTGGCTGTGTCCCTTGCGGTACTGAAAAACGATTTAATCTTTGTGGCCTGAAACAAATCGAGATAAATGGCTCACGCAGTTCTTCCCTCACGGTGGGAAATCTGCTACTCATTGTGAAATCCTGCGCCATCCTTTTAACCCCGAAATATCAAGCCCACAAATATAGTATTTTACCTTACGTGTCCTCAGGTGCTCCTACGTTAACCACACTACCAGTTACTTAAGGGGAGACATGGGTCTTTGGAGCCAAAAACTGCCTAAAACTGCAGTCTTTTGAAAATGGCAATGACTGTTGTTCTTCTGAACCTACCAGACTTCTAATTTTATAGATGAATATTTGAGCTATAAATCAATTTATAATGTCTATGCGGGCTGATTGTGCATTGAAGTTGACTCTAAAACATTGTTTTCACAAAACACAATTTTTGGAATTGTTGAAAATTTGCAGGAGGGATATCCCAGCATCTAGAGCAGATAGAAATATAATCTCCCCTGAAATGTGTAGCTAGATGTGTGAAGCATACAATGTTAAGAGCAGATTTTTTAATATAAGTCTAGAAAATTTTCTATTTGATTGTTTGTTTATTACTTGTTAGCCATGCATTAAGCACTGAACTTCAATGTGTGGTAAAATCGTTAATATTGGCTTCATCTTAAAAGTACTCCCACCATTGTATTCTCTGCGCTTTATAGTATCTAGCCATCTGTTAAAAATAATATTTTGTTGAGCAGTTTTTTCCCTATCGTTCCTCCAAACAAAGGCAGGCAAGTTTTAATTATCTTGAGGACAATTCTACTGACTGAGAAAATTACCAGATATATGAAATCAGCACAAAAAACGGAACAAGCTTGTGCAATTTCATTCGGTTTAGTCATAAAATAAGAAAAAAAGCTCCAAGACCAGTGTTCCCCTTAATAGCAAATTACGTAACACTACAACAAGCCTCTAATGCCGGCAAATAGTCTTCCTATTAATGGCCCTGCACTTTGAGGAGTGATTACGGCCAATCAAGCTCACCGAAACAGGCTCTCCTTTACCAATTAATGCATCAGGAAGCCTTGAAGCGTCAAACAAGTTACAAGAGCTGTCTAATGAAGCAGCAAGTCAAGTTTGTCATGTTGGCGCTAGTAAAAGATATCATACATTCGAAGTTGGGTAAACCACAGTATAACTGAACGTAGACATTGAGCTTGTCTCGCGTATATATACCTCTTAAATAGATAAACAATTATCTGTTGCTACTATTTAAATCCCTACTACAAACGACCAGCGATGCCGCGGCCGAGCAGCGCACACGCAGCGTGCATCTATGGGCGAAGTCCAGCCGGTACTTAGATGAACCAAACTGAGAGATAGTGTTGGTAACCGACCAAATGAGAAGAAAAACCCCGATGCCGCGACACGCCTACCCGTCCAAACGACGCAGATCCTGTCCGCACCAAGGCCACTGTGTTCTCTGGGAGTGTCCTGTATTCCCCCCAATTAAAGTATTTGCCTGCAACTTATACAGAGCTGTTAGCCTGGGATCTTCAGTATGCATCATGCAGAAGCAATACATGACTGCAAGCCAGTGCCCATACCACCACCACGCTCGTCCAAACAATAACGGGTTGGGATTGAAGCGCCTTTGATGAACATTAGAGGCAAACGCACAACAGCCGACAGCAGGGGCTCCGAAAGTAGATTTTGAGTGGGGGGGCTGAAGTCAAGCATTTTGTTTTTATATACTTTATTATAAGAGGGAAGGGCTGGAGCCGAATTTTGTTATTTTAATTTTACTTATTGTTTATTAAAATATCAAATATTATTTGCATGAAGTTTCTTACTTAGCATGTGCAATCACTTTTCCTTCCTGCTTTAAAGCAACAGTCGGGAGTTTTAGTGGCTCGTACGCAAGAGCCTTGCGTAATTGCGGGTCGGAAATGCACACGCGTAGAACGCAATATATTGCGTTTTGCACATGCACCTTCCGATCCTCAAAGCCTTTACGTACGATCCACTAAAACTCTCTAATATCGCGAAAACGCTTATGCATAGTGCTTCAGACAATTTCAAAATCCCTACAAGGATACACAGCATTGCAAAATTGAGTTTGCAGAGAGTCACGTTGTGGGGACCGTTGGTCGCCCTTCCCCGATGGCCGGTATAACGGCCGTGGTTCGGGACGCGCGGCCTGGTTGCCGTGAGTTTCAACCTGTTCGTGAAGCGTAGGAGAGCCGCCTGGCTTGTGGGGCTCTCCTCCTCACTCTCTCCCGGGGGGACCTTTTCCGTCCCCCCGCTCATCCGGGAACCTAGTTGTTTTGGGTGAGGACGACGCCCGCGGGGGGAAGAGGTCGACGCACGTTCCCGACCTCGGGAACGTGGGGGACTCCTCCCGCGGATGCGATAGAAATCGGACGTGTTGCGAAGGACTTCCTTTGCCCGCTCTGGACTGCGCTCTCGGGACGGTGTCGACAGGGTGAGCCTTTCATCTGACCTTGTCGGTGCAGGGGTTTTGGGGACAGTGTGTCTTTTGGTGTTCCAATAAACACCGTTGGACCCAGTCCTATTGTGGTACGTGCTCCTCCTTTTTGGAGAAGCGATCAGTTGTGCGGCTGACGTTCGGACCCGCCCGTAGCGGTGTTCTCGAGAGAAAGCTGCGGGGTGTGGGAGTAGGCTTGGCGTCTCCCGATTAGAGACCGCCGCTGAACCCTTCGGTTACCACCACCCGTGACTATCCCACATATTCTGCGGGGTGTGGGAGTAGGCTTGGCGTCTCCCGATTAGAGACCGGCACTGAACCCTTCGGTTACCACCACCCGTGACCATCCCACATATTCTGCCGCCTAACGTGGGGCCACGACTTCCTTTATTGCGGTCGTGGCATTCGTTGAACGTTTGGCTAGCACTGTTGTCTGCCCTTTCACACCATGTCGACAGGTCAGCCCAATTTTCGGTCGCTGATCATGTTGGCAGAAGTGCCTATGAGAGAGCTCACTTCTGATCCCCTCGTACCCATCAGTGACCCGGCTGCCCCTTATGCAAGCCGTGTGTTGTCGCCGAGCCAGCCAGGTGCACCTCTGATTGGAGGAAGCGCCTCGGTTGATGGGCCCACGAGAGCTTCTCCTTTCAGAGACGGCTCTCTGTTGCGGCCAGAGCCCTACGCCGCTCCTATTAGAGCAAGCGTTGTGAGCTCCTTCGACACCACTCCCCTCGGAGGCGGCGCAGATCACCGGCATTTGGGTGTAGCTACTGTTCAAGCTGACGTCCTGCCGGGCAGCCACATGACAACTTCTCCCGTCCGAGACGGTTATCAGGTTCGGCAACCGCCCGGTCGCTTCACGATGGGAGGCAACCCGGCGGCTGGACCGAGCGCGCCCCTCTTTTGTGGTGCCGCTCGGAGTTCCGCGCAGTTCAGCGCCTCCCCTCTTTCGGTGCCTCCCGCGCCGTCCCGAAGAGGGGCAGCGCGCCGCCCCTCTTCGGGACGGCGCGCTGCCCGATGGCCACGAAGCGGTTCCTCTGCCGCGAGACAATATCCCACCCTGGCCCGTGCAAAGCACGACCCCGATTGGAGTCAATGCTGCCGGAGACTTGATTGAGTTGCCCGCCGACAATGTCCATCCACCGGCTCCGTGCGACCCCGCTCCTTTCCGAGTTGGCGCGTCACCCGTTAGCGGCTTGGAGGCTTCTCTGTTTGGAGATGGCCCCCGGGCTCCGCCGGTGTCTAGCGCCGCTCCCCTTGGGGCTGGTGCTGGGAGCTCTCATGATGTGCTGCTACAAGAAGCCGCACGAGACATTGAAAGCTTGACCGGTGCAATGCAGTCAGTACTGCAGGCACCCAGGGCACTGCGACCACCTGTGCAAGTCCCAATTCCCAAGTACAAGGGTTACGGAGACTCCATAAGCGCGAACGACTTTCTCGAGGACCTGCTCCATTACCAGCAGGCCACGGGAATGGTCGATCAAGAGGTTCTTGGCCGAGTCCTGCCTGTCGCACTGACTGACCAAGCTGCGCGGTGGTTCCGCCTTTGCGGACAAAACGCGCTGACTCTCGATCAATTCCGGGCCGTTTCGCCAGGAATTTCTCCCCGCTGACTACGAAAGGCGGATGAGACGGGAGTTGGAGCGGCGTACACAGCACCCAGACGAATCGTTGCTAGAGTACGTGAGGGCAATGCAGGAGCTGTTCCTTCTCGCTGACCCCGCGGCCCCTAACGCGGAACGGGTTGAGCGTGTCATTCGGCAGGCGCACCCGACTTTCTCCGCCTACCTTCGAAGCAGCCGTTTCCATTCACTGGATGACCTGGCACTCGAGGCTCGCCGCATTCAAGGTGACATCCTTGCGGCTCGAGCCTACCGGCCCCCACCCCCAGCAACGGCATCTCTTGAGCCGCGGTGCGCGTGGAATGGCGACCCTGTCGCTCCCCATTCCCGCCGGGCCGAGGCCTCCACGGCATATGCCGACGCCCGGGGTCGAGACGCTCGAGAGATTTCTGATCGGGCGCTTGATCCCTACTCCAACGGGTTGCGAAGATCCGCTGCCAAATCGCAGTCGGGCCCGCACCGTCAGGACTGCGTTGTGGGTCCTAGACGCGAGGAGAGGCGACCTCGAAACGAGCCTTTCGCTCCGAAAGAGAGGAGGAATTCCCCGAGACCTGCCGGACGGAACTCTTTGGCTCCCGAAATTCGATGCTATCGCTGTGACCGCATTGGTCACTTGGCTCGAAACTGCACGAATCCACAGGCATCGGGAAACGGGCCAAGCCGCCGCTAACAAGGCCGGCGGCTCGACGGAAGGCTGGAGCACCTGGTTCTGCTCTAGCGCCGTCGGCGTACCGGGCCGATGGTTTGTCCGGTGCGCCCTCCCCGATCGCTGGCCGAACGTTTAAGGCTCTCCTGGACTCCGGAGCCAGTGCTTCGTTGTTTGGTGAGGATGTGTTGGCGCACCTCCGGACCCATTCTGTCCGATTGAGAGAGTGTAACACTGCATTTCGGCTCGCAGCGGGGGGCACTGCTCTTTCGAGCGGCTCCGTGCGGCTGGTTGTACGCTGGGACAATCGGGTGACGCGACATCGCTTTGTGCACCTCCCTGGTCTTTCTGTGCCGGTAATTTTGGGTCGAGACTTCTTGGCTCAGACTGGCATAGTCATTGATCTCGGCAACGCTGGCTATCGTGAAGGCGCTTTCGGCTCAGTCAAGCCGTTCGCCGAACCCCCCGCCGCCACTCCGGCCTCTTTCCCGTTGAGCAGCCGCAACAACCGCGGCAAAGCGGGAGACGCTGTTTCCCGGAAACCGGTTGTGGACCCTGTGGTCGCGCACCCCCCTCTTTTGGGAGCGAGCGCCGCCGCGGCGTCCCAAGTCACCACCCACCCGCTAATTGCTGGCTCTTGCGGTTTGGGGAGGCGTGACAAGGCTCGTCCTGCGTCGTTGTTGTACTCTTACGACTCGATGTTCACGGATCGTCCGGGCTGCGCCGATTCGGTGCGGCATCGGATTGACACGGGTGAGGCCCCTGCTTGGAAGTGCCATCCCCGTCCCGTGAGTCTGGCCAAACGAAAGGCCAGTGATGCTGCCTTGGACGAGATGATTGACACCGGCGTTGTCCGGTCGTCGGAGAGCCCATGGGGGTTCCCCGTCGTTCTCGTTCCGAAAAAAGACGGCAGCTCGCGCCTGTGCGTGGACTACCGCAAGCTGAACGAGGTCACTCGCAAGGACGCTTATACGTTCCAAAGCATTGACTCGATCATATCCAACCTGGGCGGAGCTAGATATGTCACTACGCTCGACGCCAGCAGAGGGTACCTGCAGGTTCGGATGGAACCCGGTGACGAAGAAAAGACCGCATTTGTTTGTCACCGTGGGCTTTTCGAGTTTACTCGGATGCCCTTTGGCCTAGCCGGAGCTCCTATGACGTTCCAACGGCTAATGGACAATGTCTTAGGCAATGCCAGATGGTCGCATGCAATGGCTTACCTAGACGACATCGTCGTGTACTCCGACACCTTCGAGGACCACTTACGTCACTTGAAGGATGTTCTCGAGAAGCTGCGGGCTGCGGGGATCACTTTGAACCCAAACAAAGCCCAAATCACTGAGACCCGTATCTCTTTACTGGGTTTCGTGATCGACGACGGGCGCGTTGCGCCCTGCCCGGAAAAGCTCCAGTCTATTCTGGAGTATCCGAGGCCGTCTGATGTCAGCTCTCTGCGCCGCTATCTCGGACTGATGAATTTTTATCGTCACTTTATTCCGGGATGTGCGGCCCTCCAGGCACCTCTCACTCGTTTGTTGAGGAAGTCTGAGAGATGGAGTTGGGGTCCCGAGCAGGAGGCGGCTTTTATTCGTCTTTCCAACGCTCTGGTTGACACAGCCAACTTAAGGCTGCCCGACCTGAACCGGCCGTTCGTTCGTGATTCAGACTGATGCCAGCAATCTGGGTCCCGGGGCAGTTTTGCTCCAGGAACACGAAGCCGAGCTCCGACCGGTGGCCTTTGCCAGTTGATCGTTGACGCCGGCGGAGGTCAACTACAGCACCACGGAGAAGGAGCGCCTGGCGATCATTTTTGCCCTGTCCAAGTTCGACATGTTTGTCGATGGAACCACCTTTGTGGTACAAACAGACCATATGGCACTTGTAAGGTTGCAAAGGCTTCGCGAACCCTCTGGTCGCCTAGCAAGGTGGGCCTTGACGTTGCAGCGCTATACCTATGTGGTGCGCTACAGGAAGGGGAGCTCGAATGTCATGGCGGACGCCTTGTCGCGTGCCCCCGTTTCTTGCCCGAACCCTCCCGCGTCCGACGCGGGAGGGTTCGGGCAAAAGTCAGTCCCAAAAGGAGGCGATTCCGCCACATTCCTCGGACGAAATCGTGAACCACCTGAACCTGATTAGTTCGGTGGGGATTGCGTTCAGCAGAGAAGAGCTCCTCAAAGCTCAGCAGGGTGATCCTTTGTGTCGAGAGATGATCGACGAGCTCAAGAAAGAGCTGGACTCCGCAGAGTCGGACGGCACGGCCGTCGGGCGAATAGCAGCTGGTAATGCTGTGGAAAACGCCGAGCACCGAGAAACTGCTGGTATTGCAGTTGGTGCGTTGGATTCATACCTGCTTGATGCTGACGGACTCCTGCTGCGGTACATACCATCCGAGAACGACACTAATGCGTTCAAAGTGGTCGTACCCCGCAGTCTTAAGGGCGCACTTATGCGCTTTTATCACGACACGCCCCTGGCAGGGCACGCGAGTGGCCCCAAGACTTATTTCAAGTTGTGTCACTTCACCACCTGGCTGGGCATGAAGCGCGACATACCTCAGTATGCGCGTTCGTGCCACCTGTGCCAGAGCCTCAAGCCACGAGGCGGCAAACCCCCGGGCCTCCTGCAGCCAGTTCAAAGCCAGCAATCCTGGTCTCTGGTGGCGTGCGATCTGGTCGGACCCTTTCCAAAGAGCCCGAAAGGACACCAGTATTTGCTGGTCGTCACCGACCACTTCAGTAAATGGGTAGAGCTTTTTTCCTCTGCGCAAACTGATGGCCCGGGCAGTGCTGGACAAGCTGATGGAGGTGTTTTCCCGTTTCGGATACCCTCAAGCTTTGATTTCTGACAACGCCAGCATCTTCACGGCAAAGGTATTCGCCGATTCCTGTGCAGCCCTTGGCATAAAACACAAAAGGACAACGACGTACCACCCCCAGTCGAACATCACCGAGCGTGTCAATCGCAACCTGAAGCCTATGCTTGCAGCGTATGTGGAACGACACCGGGATTGGGATGCCTATCTACCCGAGATCGGGTTTGCACTCCGCTCCACGGTGAACAGATCGACAGGTTTCAGCCCTGCTCTCCTCAATCTTGGGAGGGAGCTGCCGAACCCCATGGATCGGGTCTTGGCGGCTACAGGCAACGGGGGCGGCGCGCAGCCAGCCTATGCTGACTACGCCCGGCGGTTGCAAACGCGGATGGAGGCGGCCCTGTCAAAAGCCCGCCAAAATCTGTGTGCAGCCAGAGCCAGTCAGAAGGCTCAGTACGACCGTTCACACCAGGATGTCCGCTATCAAGTGGGCGATCTGGTGCTCAGACGAACGCACGTCTTGAGCGACGCTAGCAAAGCCTTTTCTGCTGCGCTGGCACCGAAATGGTCGGGCCCCTACCGAGTAAAAGAGACTGTTTCTCCTCTCGTGTATAGACTGACGGACCTGCAATCCAGGGACGTTGGCGGGCCGGTGCACGTCGGCGATCTCAAACCCTACATTAGCAGGGATGAGACGGCCGAGGAAACGTGTCGCATGCATCAGCAGACACGCACGAGGCGTTCCCGTGACGGCCCCTCTGGGCCACAGCCGCGCTACAATCTGCAGAGTTTTCGGTCCTAATGTCTGAATAACTTCGTATGACTGAGGCCATAGTGCTGGCTATGTCGTCTGCCCAAGCCGCTTATAGCTAACGGACGGGTTTCCGGGGGCTAGAAAGCCGGATAATGTGGGCAGCTTCCGTGTCTGCTGGTGGGGTGCGCTCTGTACTTTTTCTCAGAAATTCTCCCCCTTGGACTCCGCCGCAGAGCAGACCCTAGTTGGTTTACTTTGCGTGTGGACAGGGAAGAACAAATGGCTTTTCTTTGTGTGTCTCCTGCCCTCCCTTGTCGGCGGTAGAAGACAGACCCCAGCCATGTCGTTCGCGCTTTCGGAATGACTTCTTCCCGGCTCGACAGACAAACCCCCGGAGTATTTGGGGGTGCCGTCAGGTCTGAGCCGCTTTTGCGCAAGGTCCATCATGCAGGCGCGCGGCAGTGGCCTGGAATGCCGCTGCCCCCGCTCTGGTGGAGGGGGACGGGTGAGCCAGGCGGAAGTGCTTTCCCCTTTTGGAGAAGCTTGCCCCCTCAACTCGCAGACGAGGCGTCTTTTCGTCGCCTTTGCTCTCCGCCGCCCGAAAGAAGGCTCGAGCGGCATGGCCTAGCTTTGCCTTGCTGCTCACCTGACGGTGGGCCACAAAGAGATTTATGTGGCTCCTGTCGGTTGCCGAAACCGTTTGGAGACAGCAACTTTTCCCCCGTTGGACTTGCGTCGGTCCGCAGGCTCGTCGTTTCCGTTTTGAAATGGCTTGAAGCCTGGCCGACCAGGACCTGGCTCGCCCGCTCCGTGACACCTGATACTCGCGGAACGGAGCGGCCAGGGATGGCGGGCCACTTTGTGACTCTGGAGGCCACCCGTCCCACTGGAGGGGTTTGCCAGAAGCCACCATGTCGCCGACCGCCAAGCACGCAGGGTCATCGTCGTCAACATCTTCGCCGCCGTCGCCGTCGGGCACTCGGGCCGGGGGTCAGCGTCGCCGGGATGGCCGTGGCAAGCCGAGAGTGGAGCGGTCGCCGCCGTCGTCTGTGTCCCGGGCTGGAGATCGACGTGGGCGCCGTCGCCGGGATCGTCGTGGCAGGCCCGGGGAAAATCGGATCTTGGGGAGCGGACGGGGCTTGCCTGCCCCACGTTCAGCAACTCCGGTCGGGCTCTCTGTGGCCACCTGGACCTCCCAGGACGGCACGCAGCCCCCTCGGTTCTACGTCTCGAGAAAGTCCTGGGGGGACCAGAGACGACCGGAGCTGGGGCATGCACTCGATCGCGTCCCCTGGCCGTTCCGGGGCCGCACGGTCAGCGAGATGGACACCCGAGCGTGCGGTGCCTGCCTCCCATCTCGGCCGGGGGACATCTTTTGCCGCGTCTGCGGCGGGCTGCTTCTCCACGGCGACGGGCACGAGCGGTCGCTGTTTCACCGGAGCTGGGCCAACGGCGGGGACGGCGACATCATCGGGCCACGGCAAGTGGACGACCCGGCAGAACACCCGGACGCCATCCACTGCTTCGGCTCCCGGCTGGCCCGGGACCCAGTGTTCGCTGCCGCCGCCCTAACAGCGGCCGGGCTGCAAGAGGTGGCTGTTTCGGCCCCGGCAACCGTGCCGCCGAGATCGCCGACGCCGCCCACCCAGGACCAGGCCGGGCCCAGCGGACTCCAGGACCTGATCGACGTGGATATTGATCTCGACCTGCTTTGACCTGGAGACCGCTGGGCAGAGACGACGACTTCGAGCCCCTTTGGGCTCGGGTGAGCCTGCGATTCCTTTTTTTTATTTATGAGAGCCGGTGGGCCTCCCTCTTACATCAAGGAGGCGCACCAAGCGTTTTAAGGAGGGGGGGATGTGGGGACCGTTGGTCGCCCTTCCCCGATGGCCGGTATAACGGCCGTGGTTCGGGACGCGCGGCCTGGTTGCCGTGAGTTTCAACCTGTTCGTGAAGCGTAGGAGAGCCGCCTGGCTTGGGGGGCTCTCCTCCTCACTCTCTCCCGGGGGGACCTTTTCCGTCCCCCCGCTCATCCGGGAACCTAGTTGTTTTGGGTGAGGACGACGCCCGCGGGGGGAGGAGGTCGACGCGCGTCCCCGACCTCGGGAACGTTGGGGCTCCTCCCGCGGATGCGATAGAAATCGGACGTGTCGCGAAGGACTTCCTTTGCCCGCTCTGGACTGCGCTCTCGGGACGGTGTCGACAGGGTGAGCCTTTCATCTGACCTTGTCGGCGCGGGGGTTTTGGGGACAGTGTGTCTTTTGGTGTTCCAATAAACACCGTTGGACCCAGTCCTATTGTGGTACGTGCTCCTCCTTTTTAGAGAAGCGATCAGTTGTGCGGCTGACGTTCGGACCCACCCGTAGCGGTGTTCTCGAGAGAAAGCTGCGGGGTGTGGGAGTAGGCTTGGCGTCTCCCGATTAGAGACCGCCGCTGAACCCTTCGGTTACCACCACCCGTGACCATCCCACAACGTTTATTATTCTTCAAATGTTCATCCAAAAAGACATCCACGCTATGAAATAAACGAGTAAGCCAAGAGAATTACATACTGTAAACAACTTATTTTTCGTGGGCTCAATATTTCGCGATTCGTATTCAAAACTTAAGTTTTGGAATAATGCGCGGGTTCTCATTTTTGCGACGTGGTAGAATCTCAATATAGATTTTAATGTGTTTACATTTTACCGAAACTGTTTGCGGGACCTATTTTCTGCGAATTGCAGGCGATTCGCAAAAATTAGATCCTCGTGAAAGTTAAGTCGTTTAAACTCTACAGTATATGCAATGACATCTTAATACATATCTAGAAAATGCGCACAAAAGCGTGATGAAGGAAACAGATCCATATATAGGCCCCAAGGCCATGTGTGTTGATAGTCTCAAGGAAGACCAAAGGCCGCCGTTCGCTCGGCAGTCCTGGAGACAAATTCCTTGATGATGTTGTCCAGGCTGAGCCGGTAAAAGTAAAAGCTGCGCAGAGAGTCAGGCCAGATCAAAATCACATGCATGCACTCCTAGGGCCTCTTTCAGATCATCTGTTGTGAACTGTCTTCCTCCGGCGGCGTTATTCAAGGTACTCTCTAGTTTTACTAGCCCTGCTTCCTACCAGGCTGTTCAAACCGCCGTTGAGTTTCGCTCATAATGCAGTCAACAGCCGCCAAGTACTCATTCCGTAACGCTGCCTTGCAATCAAGTAAAACTGGCGGAGAAGGTTTGTTGCTCATTTCAAACCTTTTTGGCAGTTTTGTCGGCCTTGCGCTGCGAGGGTCCTTCAAACCTGGTCACATTGCAGTTGAGCTCGTGCAGTCCTACGGCTCTTCAAACGCGACTTCAGATCGCAGACGGGACATTGCCTCGCAGAGAGTCTCTGCAGCCTCTTTGATACCTGCAGCGTGAAACGAATGTTGCAGTAGCCTTGCAAGTTCTTCGCATAGCGACAAAGCTATAGAAATGCTTATTCCTAGCAGAGTTTCAAACCTTTCCAAAAGCCTCTCATAACCCTTCAAAATGACCCCGATGTTGTATGCCATCGAATATTCTCCTTGTAGCAGCTCATTCAGTGTCTCCTGAACTCTAGCATAGTTTTCAGCGAACCTTTTCATTGACTTCACTCCGACAGTCTACCTTGTTGGGCAAAGCGAAAGAAGCTTATTTGGCGTTGATCCGGCCTCTTCCGCTGCCTCGCTGACTGGAGGAATTAAAATAGATGAGTAAATAGCTTGGCGATTATTCGAAGTCGGAGTAGGGGGGCTCAGCCCCATCCTGAGAAATCTTGGGGGGGCTCTGGCCCTCCCAGACCCCCCGGTTACGGAGTCCCTCGCCGACAGCTTTCTTACACTGTCACTTCTCCTGGTTTGAGCTGATTGAGTAAATGCTCCCGCTGCATGAGAGGAAAAGGCAACAGACATTGTTGCATCCTTTTGTCCGAGGTCGACGCCTTGATCTAATAAAACAAACTACTTTAATTGTCTGAGATCGGGTACAGATGTCAGACCATTCGCTTGCCAACAAGAAAGCATGATGGGACAGAGGCTGAGGCTCTTGGCTTTCGTTGTAGATGAGTCAGTGGTCTCGAATTATTACAGCCTCTATCTTGCTAAGCAGGGTTCCAAGTTCTTCCTTGGTCAGAAGCCTTCGGCTCATGGACTTTTTCGGTGATTTCTTGACTGACCGCACGAGACGCTCACAGAACCCGCCTCACCATTGGACACGCTATGCAATAAACTTCCAGTAAATTCTGTTGTTGCTGAAGCGATGCTTGAGCTCTTCCCTGCAAAGCATGTGTTTCATTTCAGTCAGTTTGAGTGAGAGCTCTTGTTTCTCCTGGTTCGTCCTCTCTAGCTCTTCGCGAGCGTTCACGTTTTCGGCTTGTAGTAAATTCAGGATCGCACATAACGGTGGCGAGTCGACCTTGGCACTCAGAACATGCAACCAGCTGGCACAATCCAATCTCATTTAAACTGCTTTGTACTTTGTCGATCGTTGCTTTACCTTTTTTGCTTTGTTTCGTTTTGTACGCTGGCTGCCATGTTGTGTGGTGTTCTGATTGGAGACAGCCAGCTCAAGTTCATGAATCGGACAAGACTTCCACTGCACAGTGACATAGACGTCTGCACCTTCAGCTTTGGTGGCGTGACTGCTTTCAGACTTGCCAACTTGTGTCGTCAACTGAGGCTGACATCATTCGATTTTGACGCCATTTATGTTGGCAGTAATGACCTGTCCGAAGGCTGAAGCCCTCTAGGCATCTGCAGGGACATCGAGGAGCATTGTCTCCACTTGATGCCTTTGTTTTATGTTAAAATTGCATAGTCCCAAGCCACGGGTATTTCTGAAAAAATTATGCGTAACCCTTCAGCGTTTTGTGCACATTATTTGGCGAACAGTGCTGGTGTGCTTCATATCGCCTAGACGCCTTAGAACGCTTATTGATCGTCAGTCATAAGTCAGGTGGCTTTCCTAAGGGCCATAACGGCTAAAAACTTTTTATTTGTTCATTTATTTTATTCCAAAAATTCTAGCAGATCGGGGCAGATGAGGAGTTGTTCCCTGGACCCAGAAGTTTATCAGTCGCAGTAGGCCTTTTTGTAAGCCGGGCAAGACCTCCTTTGTGCATTCAATCATTGTGTTCACCTTTTCGGCTTTTTGTTTTGTCTTATACGCTGGTTGTCAAGTTGTGTGGTGTTCTGATTGGCGACAGCCAGCTGAAGTTCATGAATCGGACAAGACTTCCACTGCACAGTGACATAGACGTCTGCACCTTCAGCTTTGATGGCGTGACTGCTCTCAGACTTGACAATTTGTGTCGTCAACTGAGGCTGACGTCACTCGATTCTGGCGTCATTTATGTTGGCAGTAATGACCTGTCCGAAGGCTGAAGCCCTCTGGGCATCTGCAGGGACATTGAGGTGCACTGTTTCCACTTGATGCCTTTGTTTTACGTTAAAACTGCATCGTACCAAGACACGGGTATTTCTGAAAAAATCATGCGTAACCCTTCAGCCTCTTGTCTACGTATTATATGGCAAACGGTGCTGGTGTGCTTCATATCACCTAGCTGCCTTAGAACGCTTATTGATCATCAGTCATAAGTCGGGTGGCTTTCCTAAGGGCCATGACAGCTAAAAACTTTTTATTTGCTCATTTATTTTATTCCAAAAACTCTAGCAGATTGGGGCAGATGAGGAGTTGTTCCCTGGACCCAGAAGTTTATCAGTCGCAGTAGGCCTTTTTGTAAGCCGGGCAAGACCTCCTTTGTGCATTCAATCATTGTGTTCACCTTTTCGGCTTTTTGTTTTGTCTTATACGCTGGTTGTCAAGTTGTGTGGTGTTCTGATTGGCGACAGCCAGCTGAAGTTCATGAATCGGACAAGACTTCCACTGCACAGTGACATAGACGTCTGCACCTTCAGCTTTGATGGCGTGACTGCTCTCAGACTTGACAATTTGTGTCGTCAACTGAGGCTGACGTCACTCGATTTTGGCGTCATTTATGTTGACAGTAATGAACTGTCCGAAGGCTGAAGCCCTCTGGGCATCTGCAGGGACATCGAGGTGCACTGCTTCCACTTGATGCCTTTGTTTTATGTTAAAATTGCATCGTACCAAGACACGGGTATTTCTGAAAAAATCATGTCTTGTCTATGTATTATATGGCAAACGGTGCGGGTGTGCTTCATATCGCCTAGCCGCCTTAGAACGCGTATTGATCATCAGTCATAAGTCGAGTGGCTTTCCTAAGGGCCATGACGGCTAAAAACTTTTTATTTGCTCATTTATTTTATACCGAAAACTCTAGCAGATTGGGGCAGATGAGTTGTTCCCTGCACCCAGAAGTCTACCAGTCGCAGTAGGCCTTGTTGTAAGCCGGGCAAGACCTCCTTTGTGCATTCAATCATAGTGTGTTCACCTTTTCGGCTTTTTATTGTCTTGTACACTGGCTGTCATGTTGTGTGGTGTTCTGATTGGCGACAGCCAGCTGAAGTTCATGAATCAGACAAGACTTCCACTCCACAGTGACATAGACGTCTGCACCTTCAGCTTTGATGGTGTGACTTCTCTCAGACTTGCCAATTTGTGTCGTCAAATGAGGCTGACGTCACTCAATTTTGACGTAATTTATGTTGACAGTAATGACCTGTCCGAAGGCAGAAGCCCTCTGGGCATCTGCAAGGACATCGAGGTGCATTGTCGCCACTTGATGCCTTTGTTTTATGTTAAAATTGCATAGTACCAAGCTACAAGCATTTCTGAAAAAATCATGCGTAACCCTTCAGCGTCTTGTCTATGTATTATTCCGCAAACGGTGCTGGTGTGCTTCATATCGCCTAGCCGCCTTAGAACGCGTATTGACCGTCAGTCATAAGTCGGGTGGCTTTCCTATGGGCCTTGACGGCTACAACCTTTTTATTTGCTCATTTATTTTATTTTGAAAACTCTAGCACATTGGGGCAGATGATGAGTTGCTCCCTGCACCCTGAAGTCTATCAGTCACAGTAGGCCTTTTTATAAGCCGGGCAAGACCTTCGTGCATTCAGTCTCAGTGTGTTCACCTTTTCTGCTCTTTGTTTCGTCTTGTCCACTAGTTGTCCTATTGTGTGGTGTTCTGACTGGCGACAGCCAGCCCAAGTTTATGAATCGGACAAGACCTCCACTGCACAGTGACACAGACGTCTGCACCTTCAGCTTTGATGGCGTGACTGCTCTCAGACTAGCCAATTTGTGTCGTCAAGTGAGGCTGACATCACTCGATTTTGTTGTCATTTATGCTTGCAGTAATGACCTGTCCGAAGGCTGAAGCCCTCTGGGCATTTGCAGGGGCATCAAGGTGCATTGTCTCCACTTGATGCCTTTGGTTTATGTTAAAATTGCATAGTACCAAGCTACGGGCATTTCTGAAAAAATCATGCGTACCCTTCAGTGTCTTGTGTATGTATTATATGGCAAACGGTGCTGGTGTGCTTCATATCGCCTAGCCGCCTTAGAACGCTTATTGATCGTCAGTCATAAGTCAAGTGGCTGTCCTTAGGGCCATGATGGCTACAAACGTTTTATTTGCTTATTTATTTTATTTCAAAACCTCTAGCAGATCGAGGCAGAAGATGAGTTGTTCCTTGCACCCAGAAGTCTATCGCTCACAGTAGGCTTTTTTGAAAGCCGGGCAAGACCTCCTTCGTCCATTCAATCATAGTGTGCTCACTGTCCGTACACTGGTGGCTGCTGTATTTTGGCGGCATCGAGAACCCACAACACCATGTGGATGAGTCACCTGTGATTTGCTTGGAAACTGCTTTACGGCTGCATCTATTCAGTAGGCAGCTATAACAGTAACAGAATGCCATCTGCGTGATCAAAGTTTGTTGACAATATGATGAGAAGATTACAATTAATCAAAGAAGTAATGTTTCACTTGTCATCATAGATACAGGTACTTCTAGAGCTTCTGCTCAAAGTTGCTATGGTGGTTTTCACTCTCAAGGTGCTGCCGCGGGCTGGCAATAGCCCAACCACGGTTTTGCGTCACTGGACCCTAAACAGAATGATGAACACTGCCCTAAAAAGGACGCCGGAGGTCCGCATCCTGGAAGTGGAAATAGGATGCTGAATGTCGATTTAGGAGGCCCATAGAGAACTTAGAGCTGCAATGTGAAAACGATGCCTACTTTTGAAGATGTCACATTAAGTAAAAAACACCGTCTTTTATGGTGACTGCCGTTATTGGAGAGGTTTTGTAACTGGCCTGTTTGTCCTATGTACGGCATGGAACACTAAATTTAGCACGAAATGCCTCCCACTAAATATATTGGGAGATCACAATGTCAGATGCCACTGTGCCCTTTATTTTTATTCACCAGTAATCGGATAGCTGTAGCGTTTGAAGCGAGTCTCGTGCCCGTTTGTCCCTGCGTTTTTAGATATGTAGCGAGAAAAAATGGGAAGGCACTCACTTAAACTACGAACACGGTGTTTTAGGCATCTCAACACGGCGTGGTGCTTACTTTTAATTCTGAAAGGTATGTTCGGCATACGAGAAGTTGAGTGTGTTTGTGACGGGCTACAAAAGAATGAAAGACGCCTGTTGTATCTCTCCTTCAGGCTTATGTATTTGTTCACAGATGCGCTGAAGTTGGTCCATGCGAGCGCCCTTAGTGCGCGCCCTTGGTGAGCGCCCAAAAGTGCTCGAGTTAAATGGTTTCAATGGGTATCATAACACTTGATGAGTTGTCTGCAGCGTTATCACGGTCATCAAGATGAGTGGTGAATGACTGGTATTCCCTAATCTTCAAATATGTGTTAAACCAATGTGACGTTTACAGCGAGGTTTGACTCCTCTGTAGACGGGTAGGATATGAGAATATCATTAACAGGTATTGCTTAGCGTGCAGACTCTCGTGACTAACGGAATGATATGTAGAAAATATAACTGGATTTTTATTACTAAGGCGAATTTCTAGCTTGTAGACGATTGACCTTTTTGATGGCATGCTAGAGAGACCGCCAGTGATCAGTAAACTGGGTCCAATAAATTAAATTATTAAATTTATTGGACCTTTTCCTTTTTTTTGTCGATTTGTAGGTCAGGTAGCACAACTTATCCACCAGTATATTTTTTTTTATCACTCCCATAGCGCACATATATATTGCTAACAAAGAGCAAAGGGCTTCGTTTCTAAGCCGCGCCCCTTGGCAGCACCGCAGGCTTTATTTATATATGCTGAGACAAAACTCCTTAGTATTTCTGGAAGATGAACTGAGCATGTTGGTCACAGATGTTTGTTTCACCCTTTTTTTTTTTCTTTCTTTTACACATAACGGACAGGTAACCGTGGAAGCTTGAGCTGCGACTGCCGCGACTCAAAAGAAAATTTGGCAGCACTGAACAAACTATATGGTGTGCATACCTGCTAACCTGTGGACTTTCGAATTCGTAAAAGTCCCGCACCCGCGGCGGCGGGGGGGGGGGGGGGGGGGGGAAGGGGGGGGGAAGGGGGGGGAAGGGGGGGTTATGCGAAGCGATGTGCAGCTTAATGTCAGCCTAGCCAGCGTGCGAAACGCTTACATCACACATGCACGTGCTACAGAATCCAAAATTTTCTCACTTTTTGGGCGGCACGAAGAACAAAAATTTCGACGTGTAGGACTTCAGGAACACCTGAAAAGCCACAGTGACCAGAAGAATGCTACAGTTACATGTGCAACAAACACAGACGCCGTACTTCTCGCCTCGAAACTGGCCGACACAATGAGGCCCAACAACGTCTGAACACACCGAACCAACGTGCACCCGTGCATTGCCGAACACACAAACAAAGGCTCTGAGCTTTGGATTGGTTTTCGACCTGTGGCCACCGGATAGACGGATAGCAAAAACAACGACGCTGCTGTGGACGGCACCTATCGTCCTCTTGTGGCGGTGCAAGATACCGCCAACAACAGAGTTACAAGAACAACAAGAAAAAAAAATTTAAAAAAAATTAAAAAATATGTGTTTCGTAAGATTTGAAGCAAGATTCATAAAATCGTAAAATTAGTCCCAATTCATACATTTTACGAAAAATTCGGAAAAGTTGGCAGGTATGATGCTGTGCTAGCCCTCCTTACCATCGGAAGCACCAAACAGTATTGCGTTCTTTTTCATGAAGTGGAAAACAGTCGCAAAACACCGATTACAGGAGCATATTGATTAACATGTGGTGCTCAGGAACCAACACAGCCTTGTTTTCAGTTCCTGCGAAATGGCAGAAAAGCCACACTTCGGCAATTTTGTTAACATTTGTATATGGCATGCTTCACAGCTTCGGGTATTCTTCGCAGTTTGCATGTTTCGTGTTTCTTCGAAGATGGCCGTCAGCCAGTTTTTCTAGTATACACCGTTTTCTTGCATTTAACTGAATCAAGGAAGTCAAGGAGCCGTTAGACAGTTTCGGTTTGAAGGTAACATCCAGATCCAAATCCGAAACCGAGAGATAAGATGGCCGGACGCGACAAGAGTCAGAACAGTGCCAGTGCTATGGATAGTTTAGCACTGTTTAGTTTTGTTGATGGCTCTATGGCGGTGGAGACAGTCCAACTAATTAGAGATTATGATCCGGCGACTCACAACTCTAAAGCTTGGCCAAAGTACAAGGAGGGAGCGATGAAACATTGGGTGAAGGTCGATTGGCCGAATGCAGATAAAGCCGGTCGGGCGACCGGATCCACGACGCTGCACCCAGCACAGATTGTCCGCTTTGGAGGTACGTTATTCTCTTTTTATGTTTATTCCACACTTTCTATGAGCGGAACGGGCTTGCTAGGTTTGGGCAGGCTGCACGTGCTGCTTTACCTTTCCAAAAAAACACTCGACCCCAGGGGCAACAAACCGTTTTCGAGCCCAGTCACTGAGGGACGCCGGTGAGACTAGACTCTCACCGGCATCCCTCCTAACCCTAACCGAGCGGACTGTGATTTCAATAGGCGCAGCCTGCGTAGGCGCAGTTTCAAACGCTGCTGGTGGCTAAATTCTCGTCTTTTCCCGCTATATTTTGTGTTTCATGGCACATGTATTTTCCCGAGGACATTAAGAAAGCATTGTGCCTCATTTGAAAAAAAAAAAGGGAAAAAAACAAAAAACAAAACTATTTTTGTTGGGTATGCGCGCAACAGAACGAATGCGACTGGAATGTATAGTTCTAGTTATGTGTTTTTTTTCTTACGATAAGCTTTGACGGCGCCGTGGGATTCGCCGCATGTGAAACGACAAAGCACTACGCAGTCAAAAATAAATTGCAACAGAAGAGGGCCGAAAGGCATGCATTTTTCACGCTCACAAATAACGTGTTTACCGATGGACAGGACACGGACATCCAATACGCCTCGCAAGTGGGCTCATTTTCGTCTTCTGCGCATGAGAAAGGAAGTAGCGGTTACGTCAGAACGCCGAGCCCTGATTGGCTGATCGCAACCCCCTATCTCAGCATCATCTGCTCATTTGCAACGTCGTCTACTTGCAACGTCGTCTGCGTCTGTCTTACCTTTCCTGCGAATTTCGGAAGTTGTGGGGGCACACGGTTGCCCGGTACCCAAAATACCGCAGCCATCATTGGCCGCAAGGTGGCGGCAAGCAGCCGGCCACGCGCGCCTCGTGCCGCTCGCCTAGATAAGGCGAGACAGGAGCGGCGCGAGGGCAGTCGGCCGATTTCCGCCGAGCTGAAATAACCATGTTAGTATTGTGATTGTCTTTGTCTTATTAAATGTAGTTTCTTATTGTTGAAACCGTTGGCTCCATCTTATTCCTCCGGGTCGGGTATGCAGCAAGGCAAACCAACCACAATGGCGCCCAACCGTGGTATGCTACCCACTCGCAGGAATTTCACGGGGCTTGGTTTCTTCCTTCGGTAAGGCTTTTTCATATTCCCCGTGTTTTCTATCGTTGTTTCGTGCTTCCGTCACGTCCACGTTTGTTGTATTGGCGTGTTTCTGACTGCTTGTTTTGTGACCGCGGCAATCGTTTTGCGCGCTTGTGTTGGGTTTTTGGGGGGCGTTTCCTTTTCTGTGCTTGCAGGGAATGCTCACGTGGGAGCAGGAAGCCGCGATGGCCGCAGCGGCACAAATGAACCTGCTCACGAAGGTCACGGAGATGTGCGACTCCGTGATGCAGCGCCTGGGCCACACGCCTGGCCAGCAGGAAACCCCACCGCGAGAGCCCAGACTACACTGCCACGACGTCAAGTCCGTGGCAGACTTCCTGGGCGAGCTGCAGACGTACCACCTTGCCTTTGGTGCCTCGGAAGCCTTCATCGTGGCGCGGATTGTCCCGATGGCGTTGCAAGCCAGCGCCAGGTGCTCGTTGGGGTCACAGGCCCCCTTCTCCAGCCTGGCAGACTTCCAGACAAGGCTTGAGAAGAGTTCCTGCCTGCAGGCTACGCGACGCAGATTCTCCGAGAGCTCGAGGCTGGGACGCAGCACCCGGATGAAAGTCTGGTTCGGTACGTTCAGGTCATGCAAGAGCTCTTCAAGAGGGCGGACCCGAAGTCATTGGAGTCTGACAGAGTAGCTCGGGTCAGAAGACAGTGTCACCCAAGGTACCACGTCTACCTGATGAACTGCACCTTTGAGACCCTTGAAGAGCTAGCCCAGGGCGCCCGCCTCATCGAGAAAGCTCTTCATGCCGAGCGGAACTACGTGCCGCCGCCACCAGCCAAGTACACGCTCAAACCGGCATGCGCAAGGCGGGGCCCCGAGGCCTCCACGCAAGTGGACTGTCCGAACGAGACCTCCCTTCCCCACGACATCAACCAGGAGAGTTGGCATGGTATGCATGGTGATCTCCCGTGCGGGATAAGCGTATGTTCGCCTAACTCTCTTTGAGAGGTCCCCGGAGGCCACAGCGAGGCCCGTGAGGGTTTCGGGCTGGGGTCGCCACGGCAGGTGGGAGGTCGTTGGCCGTGCCCTATCGTAAGCTGGGGCCCAACGGAGACCACCACCCAAGCGAACCATCCTCATCAGTCTGCTCCTGCAAGTGCTGGCGAAAACTGGCACGGTGCGGTCGCAAACCCACAGCCCAGCAGCATTGACCCCCGCCGCAATGGAAGAAGCCCTCCCCACAACAGCCAGTCGCAAGCCTGGTGGAGGCTTTCCCACAGTGGTTCCTTATCCAATCACTGGAGGCGGTCCGACGGGACCTCGGTGCGGGTGGCCAAAGCAGGCAACTGTCGTCGGACTGCTGCTACGAGTGCGAGCAGCCCGGCCATCACCGAAACCAGTGTCCAAGACTTCTGGACACTACAAACAAGAGGTGGTACGAGACGGCGGCAAAGGGCCGGAACCAGAACCAGGGAAACTACTACGGCCGGTGACGCTGAAACCAGACAGCCACTCGCCGACGGCCGTTGCAGTCCCTGGGAGCAGTGAGGCCGTGGCACAAATTCCATCGGTATGTCGAATCCACCCCTAGCCTAATATCACTGAACCGCGCATGACGATTTCACTGCTCAATTTTCCCATTGCCACACTTTCGGATTCCGGGGCCGCTAACTCGCTCATAGGGGATTTCATTTTCGAACTCTGCAAAGCAAAAAAGATAAGCCTCCGGGAGTGCGAAACCCATTTGCAGCTAGCTTCTGGTACAGCGATAACCGCTGGAGGAGCCGTGAGGCTGCAGATTCGGTTTAATGGAAAGAAGCGGCGTCAGCGATTTCTTTATCTGCCAGGACTTGTGGTACCCGTGATCTTGGGCCGAGATTTCATTACAGGCGAAAGCATGACACTCGACTTTTCTGGTGGTGGACATCGGCTGAGACAACAACCGGAGCTGACTCCGTTTACCAAAAGGGAGGACTGCATCCCTAACTCGACCGCTGCAGCCCACTTCACCACGGTGCCAGACGTCTTGCCTGCCGGCGTTTGAGATTCGTTGTGACAATGCCCCGCAAGCAGCCAGCAGAAGCAGGAGCTGCAAGCCGTCCTGGAGTCTTTCTCACCGATGTTCACGGAAACACCTGGAAAGACCGACATTCTGCTGCACCGCATTGAAACCGGTGACGCGGCGCCTCGGAGGTGCAACCCTCGACCGATCAGCATCCACAAAAGGGCACTCTAGATGCGGCGCTCGAGGAAATGATCGACACCGGTTCAGTACGTGAGTCGAAGGGCCCCTGGGCATTCCCCGTTGTTCTCGCTCCGAAAAAAGACGGAACAGCCAGACTCTGTGTGGATTACAGGCGGCTTAACGATGTGTCCGTACAAGACAGCTACCCTTTCCCCAGCATTTCCTGTGATGTACGCGCTGGGTAACGCGACCGTGTTTACAACGCTGGATTGCAGTAGCGGGTTCCTTCAGATCGAGATTCACCCATCAGACGTTCCAAAAACGGCTTTCATCTGCCACAGAGGGTTGTTCGAGTTCACCCGACTGCCGTTTGGCTTGTCTAACTCTCCAGCCAGTTTTCAACGCCTGATGGATGTTGTACTTGGGAACTCAAAGTATGAATTTGCCATGGCATACATGAATGACGTGGTTGTTTTCTCAAGAACTATTGAGGAGCATGTCGAGCACCTTCACATTGTACTTGAGCGAATGCGTAATGCTGGGCTCACGATTCATCCCAGAAAGGTTCAGTTAGCCGCGCCCAAGATTAACCTCCTTGGATTCGTTGTGGATAACGGCACGCTCTGCCCCAACGAAGATAAGTTGCGCGCGCTAACGGAATACCCAAGCCTAATGACGTAAAGAGCCTACAAAGATACCTCGGAATGATTCCGTTCTACAGGGATTTCATTCCACACTGTTTCCGAGATATCGCAACCGCTCAATCACCTTCTAAAAAAAGGCGACAAGTGGTGTTGGGCCGAACAACAACAATGTGCATTCGCAGCCCTTTCAAAAGCCGTGACTGACAACGCTTGTTTACAGCTCCCAGACTTGAACAAGCCGTTCGTTCTGCAGAGAGACGCAAGCGACTGTGGCCTGGGTGCTGTCTTGCTGCAGGAGTATGGCGGTGTGCTTCGGCCAGTTGCTTTCCCGAGCCACACGCTAACTCCAGCCGAGCGCAACTACAGTGTCGCAGAACGTGAATGTCTCGCCATTATTCATGCTTTGAAGCGCTTCGATATGTACCTAGATGGCGCAACGTTCCAGATTCAATCTGATCACTTAGCGCTATCATGGCTAAGGGGACTTAAGAATCCAGCTGGACGTCTTGCTCGTTGGGCGCTTACGCTACAACAGTACAACTACTCCATTGTGTACCAACCGGGGTCAACTAACAAAGTTGCTGATGCGCTTTCTCGTGCTCCACTTCCCGAGGAACACTCGCAGGATACCCATGGCTTGGTGACCGTCGCGGCCACGACACGAGGATCCCCAGATTCACGGTGGGGTACATTGGTGAGCCGCGAGGAGCTTCGCAAGGCGCAGCTGGATGACGGACTCTGCCAACGCGTGTCCGCTTGGCTGGCCGCAAGAGGTCCAGTCGACCACCCAAGTGACGAGGAGTTCGACTCCTACTTGATGAGCGACGACGGCCTCCTGCTGCGCTACATCCCCAGGCCGACGACGATCTAGATGCCTCGGCATTCCGGACCGTGATAACCCGCAAGCTATGTAAGCTTTTCATCCGATACATGCATGACTCTGGCTTGGCAGGACACAGCAGTGGGAGCAAGACTTACGAAAAGTTATCCCAAATTGCTACCTGGCCAGGCATGAGGTAACATGTGCTCCGATATGCTCGTAGTTGCTCGGTGTGCCAGAAGGCAAAACCACGTGGTGGCCAGCCCCCCGGTCTCATGCAACCAATCGCGAGGCAGAGCCCTTGGCAGATTTGTTGCTGTGACGTCATGGGCCCCTTCCCACATAGTACCCGCGGCAATCAGTACTTGTTCGTGGTAACCGACCACTTCACGAAGTGGGTTGAGTTATTTCCATTGCGGAAGCTAGATTCGCAAAAAATCTGGGAGTGTCTACTTGAAACATTCGCTAGGTTTGGCTTTCCTGCACAGCTTGTAAGCGATAATGCCTCCTATCTCACGAGTAAGGTGTTTGTGGACGCATGCGCGGTACTGGGAATCAAGCACAAAAGAAATTCGCCGTACCACCCGCAAGCAAACATCACGGAAAGGGTAAATCGGAACCTTAAGATGATGCTAGTGGCCTACACCGAGCGCCACAAGGACTGGGACGCGAAACTGCCCGAGCTCGCATTCGCAACCTGTACAACCACTAATCGGTCAACGGGTCTCACTCCTGCCCAATTAAATTTCGGCAAGGAGCTCGCATTCCCGCTTTCTAACAGCCCCCTTTCTACAGAGTCTGGAGGAAGGCCTCGCCCCTACGTGAAGTTCGCAGAGGACCTGCGAAAGCGCTTCTCCGATAACCTTCGAGAGGCCAAAGAAAATCTCGACGTCGCCCGGGTACAGCAGACTGAACAGTACAACCGGGGGCGACGTGACTTGTTGTTTGAGGTGGGAGATTTTGTGCTCCGGCGTACTCACCCACTGAGCGACGCCACTCGAGGCTTCGCAGCCTCCCTCGCCAACAGGTGGGAAGGTCCGTTCCGCGTGCGTGAAAAGTGCTCACCACTCGCTTACAAACTAGTTCATTGTGAGTCTAGTGAGGAAACCGGACCTGTTCATGTCACCGACCTTAAACATTTTTTAAAGCAGGAGACGAAGATCCCTCGCAGGACCGGAACGACACTGACGGCAGTCGTGTTCCGGACACCCCTTGTCTCCACCAAGGCAGCGGTATAACCTGCGACGTCGGTGACGCAAAGGAGAGAGGAACCTTCTTTTTGTGTCTCCTGTCTTCGCCTCTCTCGCATTTTGGGGGTAGTTTTCTACTTTCACGGATCTGCTCCCCTTTCAAGAGAGGGGGGGACGATCGTGTGCCCACCTCAGATCCATTATTTGGAACTTTTTGGCAGGGGGGTAGCAGCAAAACTTTGCTCGCAACTAAACACCTGCCCTGCCCTCTCTTGTTTCACGAAGATGGCCCGTGACAACAACCGTCACCACACCCCGCCATCAGAACGACATGGCGGCCGGGCACATGGTATGCAGGGCCACCAAGGACGTCGGCGCGGCAGGGGCGGCCCAGGGCGCCGTGGACCACGGCCACCCCCTACAGAACGGCCCAACGGACCCGGCCTATGCAGACGGTGCAGCAGCCGGCCACAACGATCCGTCGCCACCTGGACTGTACTGGAGGGGGCCACCTCTGTCGGCTGGGCATCAGACCTGCGTTGGAGAGAGCAGCCCCGCCCCGAGAACGGCTGCCGTCCAGCCAATATTCCGGAGCCATTTTGCAGGCGGACCCTCGAAGATTGCCACCCCACAGAGCCGGCTGCGCAATATACAGCCGAGGAGTTGCGCCTCCACTGCCCACTCTGTGGGGTGCCAGAAATATCCAGAGCGGCCCACATCCGTGGCTAGCTGCACGGTAAAAGGGCAGACGCGGACAGGATCGCCCGCATCAACAGGCTGAACGAGCGCGACCTAGAGCGGGCCATCGCGCTGATCCAGCACCGCCGGCCGGACCTCCTGCGCTAACGCACCCCACCCCTCGACGCTGACGACATCGTGATAGACATGCCCGATTGTTAAGGGGGGAGAGTGTGGGGGCACACGGTTGCCCGGTACCCAAAATACCGCGGCCATCATTCGGGAAGCAGCCGGCCACGCGCGCCTCGTGCCGCTCGGTTAGATAAGGCGAGACAGGAGCGGCGCGAGGGCAGTCGGCCGATTTCCGCCGAGCTGAAATAACCATGTTAGTATTGTGATTGTCTTTGTCTTATTAAATGTAGTTTCTTGTTGTTGAAACCGTTGGCTCCGTGTTATTCCTCCGGGTCGGGTATGCAGCAAGGCAAACCGACCACAAAGTGCAGGTCTTTACGAGCGAACTCGACTTCGCCTTTCAGAGAAGGCAGACGAAATAACTCGAGCGGTACTATGTTTTTGTCGAACAACTAGCAGACGCGCATCAAGGAGGGAAGTCAAAGGACTCACTGGCGAGGTGTCCCGAGGCGCCGAGGTTTGCTTGCTAAGAACCGAGAGTGAGCGTGTTAGTGTCCGCAAGTTCCCTCCCAAATACTTTCCCCCTCCATTAGTGTGTGGCGAGACCCCTCACTCTTTAACGGCGTCGGCGGGTTGGCGCAGTTAATGTCGTCTGCTTTACGTCTGCTAGTCAAAGTGATGGCTGCTTTAACTTTCCTGCGTCTGTCGGAGATTCACCGCTTTTTCAACGGCGAGCATCACCGTTGCCTCGGGAAACAAGGAGATAACAAGAGGAAGAAATTGACCTCTTAATCTAAAATTGAGGTCAGCGATCAAAGTATAATACGGGAAGGATTCACGAGGGTCGCGCGGGCATATTCCCTTCAGCACGCCAGCCGGTCGTGGGCAGACGGTCGCCGAATCGCGGAGTGCCTGCTAGGGCTAACTGCCGAGCTCGCTTGGTCGCGTTTGGTGGAACCCTGGCCGTTGGAGCTTTTCCCGGGTGTTTTTGGATTCAGCGTTCTTGTTCGTCGTGGTCTGTTTCAAGTACTTTTTACTTTTTTTCTTGCTGCTTGAAGTCGCGAAGCGTGAGAAGCGCACGTAGAGAAATAAACGTCCGTGGGTCGTCGCGACTGCGACGCTGTCGGCCACGCTGATTTGATCGTAAGAAGTGCGTAAGACAGCTTCAGAGCTGTCGTAGGATTTCGTCGTAACCTGCGCAAAACTTAAGAAATGTTCGTTTCGTGAATACGAATTTGTTAAGTTTTGTCTTACGCACATTTTTGCCGTAAGATCGTTTCGTGAATCTGGCCTCTACACTTCCGAAAGTCACAGGCAAGGTAAGACAGACGCAGATGACGTTGCGAGCAGACGACGTTGCAAAGGAGCAGACGACGCTCAAATAGGGGGTCGCGATCAGCCAATCAGGGCTCGGCGTTCTGACGTCACCGCTATCCCCTGCGCAAGAAGCAGACAAACTTGCCCTCCGCATTGAGGAAGTGTTAACATCCTAACAATATATCGTACGTACCACACAATCCAGCGTTATCCGAAAAGAATTTATTTGAGAAAGATCTCAAATAACACAGTCACAGTCGACGACAGTCACATCTTGACGATCGGGGCGGAATCCGAGATGACTTCGTTTTGGACACGTTTTGGGGAGAGCTTCCTTTTTTCACAACCGCACCAAGGCAAAGAAACAAACGCGACTGACCCGTTTCTCACCCCAACCCGGACAACTATTTTTGGAGATGACTGAGGATTCTACGCGGATTATCTCGGGGAGGGGGGAGAACAATGTTCGCAAAATCGCGTCGAGGGTCGTTCGACGTCCTTCACCTCCTTCGTTTCCCGTGGATGTCGAGCAGAAAAGCTTGAATGGCAGGCACTTACCAGCCTTATTTTTCACAATAGAAGATAACACAAAAAGGGTACGCAGCATGCATAAAAAAAATTAAGTGGAAACTTTCAAGAGGGGCACAAAACGTTGAATGCAAAACCGCAAGAAACATAGGTAGAGAACCGCCCTGAGCGGGTCTTCACAGTCCCAGAGAGTGGCAGAAAATTTCTAGCTGATATAGGGCGCGAGAGTCGCACCAGCCACATCAGCATCAGCAACATGGCGGGGGCCTAGGAGCGTTTTTTGGAAAGGTGTATAGGCTGTCAAGTGTTTCAGGTGTTGAAATTAGCTGTAACTTGTATTTTGGTACATTTTATTTTGTCGTTGTCCAGACTCCCGGTCCGAGCTGAAAGAGCTGCTGGACAAATACGTAAATCAGCAGAACTCTTCAACGAAGGACAGTGAGGTAAGCAATTTTTGGGGAACGGTATCTGTAGGCTTTACAATGTCCCTTTGGCTGTGCACCACTGGCTTCGAGCACAACTGATGGGAGTGCTGATCGGTCGATTCTGACATGGGGTTCAGGATTAAGTGACGAGGCCGGATATTCCGTCTTACTTTGCTCTCTGCAGAAAACATTACTTTTTCACTATTTTTTGTGCTTCCTCACCTGCTTAAGCAGCTTCTGTGCTTTAGGAGCGATGGTATCGTACTGCTTGGTGCCGCAATGCCAGAGTAACATGATCAGTCCAAAGTCCAGCTCTAAGGAGGAACCGCTGCATAAAGACACATAGTATACTGAGAAGCTGTTTTAGCATCCAAACCTCATGGAACAGTTCTGGTTGCTCTTGGAAATGGCTTATAACGAAGTCCACCGGACTACATCTGCATAGCAGGGCTTTATAATATTTTGTTTTAAAACTGCTGAACGATGTCTTATCTATAAATATATTTTGTGCACATGCGATGCACGATCCATGAGCCTTAACTAAGATAAGAAAATTTAATATTAATTTTTATTTACTTTGCTTTCTTTGAGGTCAGTGGGACGGTGTAAAAAATTAAGTGCAGAAAATGTTAGTTGAAAATGGAAACAATGAGAAATTCAAGAACAAGTTCTGAACTTTCCATTCATGTTTCGAATTTTGCTAAAGCTTACCGATTTTCTTGAAATCGCTCGTTGCAGAAGAAGCAGTCCTCTAAGAGGAAAAACTGTGTGGAAGATAAGCTTCTGAAAAGGCTGCGCCAAGATATTAAAGGTTGGGAGGTATGTATAGAAACCTTTTTGTTATAAAAGTGTTAGTTTTATTGACGGCATATCAGTATTCATATGATGTTGCCGTTTTGGTGTTTGGTTAGACTTATTTTTCTCAATGTCATTAACTTCTTTTTTTTTAAGTGTACTAGTAATTTATTCATTCAGGCCCACTACAAGCTGTTCAGACCACTGAGGTAACTGGAGATTATAGATTTACTGGTTCAGTAACCTCTGCACTGTGAGGGCAGATGACATACGTTGTCGTTCTCCTAAGCATTAGAAAAAGTCAGTGGGCGGCAGGAATGCAACTTTGCGAGTTTGTCAAAGGTCACTTCTGGGGAGCAGTTGCTTAGGACTTCCAATGTTATACTTTGTTGTACAACTCTGATAATCTATCATTACTGCATATATTTGCTGTTTATAGCTTGGTGCATCTTCTGGGCGCACGCCACAAGCTCATCTCATGGTACCTGCCCTGGCCTGCCCTGCTGAAAAGGCCAAGCGTGGAGCCGAGGCCAAGACCAGGGCCAGCGAGGCCGAGACCAGGGCCAGCGAGGCCCAGACCATGGCCAGCGAGGCCGAAGCCAGGGCCTCCATAGCCGAAGCCAGGGCCTTCGAAGCCGAAGCCAGGGCCTTCGAAGCCGAAGCCAGGGCCTTCGAAGCCGAAGCCAGGGCCTTCGAAGCCGAAGCCAGGGCCTTCGAAGCCGAAGCCAGGGCCTCCGACGCCGAAGCCAGGGCGTTCGATGCCGAAGCCAGGGCCTCCGACGCCGAAGCCAGGGCCTTCGAGACCGAAGCCAGCGCCTCCGAGGCCGAAGCCAGGGCAGGGCCTTCAAAGACTGAGGACGCGGAGGCCAGGGCCGAGGTGGCCGTGGCCAGAGCGGAGGAGGCCACGACCAGGGCGGGGAAGGCCGAGGCCAGGGCGGAGGAGGCCGAGGCCAGGGCGGAGGAGGCCGAGGCCAGGGCGGAGGAGGCCGAGATGAAGGTCGTCGAGGGCAAAGCACAGATGGCCTTCATGCTCGACGATCTTCTCCCTGCTTTGGAACGTATGACCAAATTTACAAATATCTGGAAACTCCCAGGTTATATCAGTCCTTTTATGACTAGCTATAGATGGTGACAGGTGAAGAACAAAGTGCAAGTTCCTCCGACCCCCTTCCACTTGAGCAGAGCGAACGCTGGAGAGGAGGTTGTCCCTCTCCAGCATTCGCTCTGCTAAAGTGGAAAGAGGTCAGAGGAACTTCCACTTTGTTCTTGACTTGTCATGGACTATAGAGTGGAATATTCCCAATTATTGCGATTACCATAAGGTCGAGGAGCAGTGGCGTCACGAGTGTCAGCGGCACCCCTTCTGCTTTAGAAAGCTCTGCCAGCCATAGCGCGCATGGAACTGAATCAAGGCACTGGGCTTATCTTTTCAAACAAATTTTTTGTATTTTCAAGCTGCACCAAACTAATAAGAATTTTTTTCTCATTGTTGCAAAAAGTTTTTCCTAAAATCTTTTTTTTTCTTCTGCTTCGACGTGCCTAACCTATTTGTCCAGGCCTAACTGCCCGATGTTGCGAATTCGCGACATATTAGAATTTTGTCTAAGAGTCCATTTGCACCCAAAAGAGACTTTAGTAATTGATTACATATACACGTTTGAAGGTACGTCCTCTGGGCGCCGCTATCTTCTTTGCTAGGAAGCACGTGGGCTGCGTCATAATCCGATCACGGTATGATGCCTTAAGAAGGCTTAATCGGATTATGGCACGACCCACAGCGCACTTACGTGCACCCCAGCAAGCAAGAGGGTGGTGCTGGAGGACACACTTCAAAATGCGTATGTGAAATAAAAAATAATGTTTAAACATTTTTTTGTAGGACGCATTCCCTTAAGTTTTTGCGTTGAAGGGTTAACAAGCTGCTTCATATCCCGAAATGAGTACTACTGCTGCTACCATTTTCTGTCATTCCATAAGTTTTTTTTCAGTTGAACTGAATGCAGATACAGGAATACTTTTTCGAAATCAGGGTAGCGGACATCTGTGATGGTGAAGCATTGAATTGCAGTGCGAGAGCCGATCCTTCTTGGGTTTGGAGGTCTGCTGTCCCTATGTTGACTCACAGTGTCAACTCTCATGTGTCAATTTGCTGTTCTGCATACAGGACTAGCATGTGCATCACTCTTTAAACTTGCTGCTGTACATAGGTGAAACGAGGCCGCTCATGGTGTGATATGAAGTGGCCACAGTGATCTGTCTCAATTTGGGAACTGTTTGTGAAGCGGCATGTTGAAAGTGAGTGCCCGTGTCGAAAGCAGTGAAATATGCACAAAAACACTGAATGTGCGCTAGAAGTGCAATGTCGACGACAAAAGTAACAGCAACTGAAGTAGACAAGTGAGCTGACTAAGGTCAAGAAATAAGACTTTAGGGGTATAGACCATTTGCAATATCCCCCAAGCGCCCTGGCCCATGCTAGAGAAATCATGGAATCATGGGTTCCTTGCGCTCCGTAGTGATTGGTAATTTCGACCCAATCCATGGTTACACCGCTTTTGAGCGTAATTCGGAGTCACTCTGAAGAAGCGCCTGATATACCCCAAGGACCTGTCGTATTGGTTTTAAAATTTCTCCTCAATGTCAACGTTTTTGATACTGAGCATGCTGTCCACCCTTCAACCTGGATGAGCTACAGAAATCTCTTACATTATTATCATTCTCACACAGCTTCAAAGACGCTGATATAAGTTAAAAATGCTATAAACAGCCCCGCTGACTCCGAGCTAAATCCTGGTTTTTGCTGTTGTGAATTCTCGGCTTTTTAAGCAACTCCTGCTAAAACAACAATCACAAGAATAATAACATTGTAAGAGATTTCTGCAGTTCGGCCAGATTGAAAGGTGGATCGAATGCACAGTGTAAAAAATGTTGACATTGACAATAAGGTTTAAAAGTGAAATGACAGGTCCTTCGGGTATATCAGTCGCTTCTTCAGGGTGACTCCGAATTATGCTCAAGCTGTGTAACCATGGAATTGGTTGAAGTTAGTGATCATTAAGGAGCTGAAGGAACACCGTTCTCATGATTCCTTGAGTGCGGCTGGGGTGCTTGGGAATATAGCAAATGGTCTATTGGGGTGCGAAGCTGTGTGAAGGGAGATCAGCCTGAAGATGAGAATATGTTCCCATAATATTTCTAGCGTAAGTTAAAGTGCTCGGATTATTTCAAAAATGGTCTCTTTATGGTGAGCATACACATGTCAAGCATGGGATTTTAGGCTTAGATTTCAGAGCTTCCTGCTTTTTCACCATTCATTTAAAAAAATTTGAAGTCTAGGAGCAAGTTTGGTGCAGTGTCTGCTTTTATTGTGTGCACCTTTCTCTCAATTTTTCTTTATGTTAAACCAGGTGTAACTTATGTCTAACTTTAAAGGGGCTATGATGCCATAGCCCCTTTATTACTTTATGGTTAACAACCATCAACACGATGGTTGTTAACCATTAATTTTTTCATAATTTGAATATCTAATTGTAATTAAGTACAAAACGAGCGTGTTGGTAACGGTAATTAGACATGAGGAAGATACATAGAAAGGGGGGACGGACAACGAAGACTTCCATTGTAATGTCACTGTGATGAATGCTTCCTACTGGCAAGTGTGCCAACCCTCGTTGCAGCTCTGGAGACCCGTGGAGTGACGGGCCCCGTGGTTCAAGGGAGTGTTGTGCAGAACACGGTATGTAACGATTTCCTCTCTTCACATCGCAGTTAAAGATGTGCATCTTTTATCTTGTCTTGTTCCTAACCCTAATGGCTCAAGTACATCTGCGGGTCCACACAATAATCTGCCCAATTTTTGACGCTGGGTGCCAGAATTTGAGCAGATTATTTTGACGCTCGAACCACAACCGTAGACTTTTGACGCCGGGCGTCAGAAGTGTGGGAAATATCCAACGGCAAGCAGATTGGTCAGAGATATTTTTTTTATTTCTGCTGGAGAAAATTTCCCAATCAGAACAGAAGGCAGGAATTGCATTGCCAGATGTCACTCTACAACAGGAAAACGAATTTTGGCATTTCTGAACAAAACACGGCAAGTCAACAGGACTTTTTCAGAAACTTCACGAGGGCTCGTGCAAGGCTCTGTCACATGCCTCCTCACATTGCAATGGCCTCACCGCTTGCCTCCCTTTTCTTGCTTGCCCTCTTTCTGTTGTCAGCTACAGCCGGTTTGCGACAGCACGCTGCCTTTTGGCACCAGTGGAGGTGCAGCTTTTAAAAAAGGTCTATTGCATCCTTTGTGATACAGCAGACATTCACAGATTGTTTTAAATCTCGCTTAACAGATGACACAACAATGTCTTTTTTGTTTTGTTTTCGTCGGTGATTGACACTTCATGGCAGACGAAACCAACACAACCTAGACGAACTCGAGGCCTTAGCAACGATTTCTTATGTCTCCTAAAAGGAGTCGGTGCGATGCGCGGATTGAACACGAGTGTCATGTCAGCCTTGACTGCCGATTAAAGAGGCACTGACACATCAAAATCATATTTTTTTTTATTATCCGAAACGATTGAAAACGATACCAGGACCCTCAAGATTTGAAATTTGGGAATTCAGTATTTGTGAAGTAAAAAAACAATTTCCAAATGCCGAATTCGAAGTTCCTGCGCGATCGGCGCCGGTGCCTTGACGTCAAATATTGCGGAGTCCTGAAAGTCCACTTTCTTTCACCACTCCCTGCTGTTGCCATGGCGACCCAAAGCGAGGAGGAAAGGAGCGAGCGCCGGCGTTGCGGCAGACCGGTTTTGAGCGGTGTCGCCTGTTTTCCGTTGGAGGATACAAATCCAGGACAAATCCACAACAAACTCCTGATTTTTGGTATTTCAAGAAGGGCCGTAGTGCGTTCGCAATTGCGTTAAAAAACATGTTTTAGGATTGCCGTTATTAAATGTTATAAAGATGTCGCCTACAAAGTTTATAAATTTCATGATTCTTGACGTCATGAATCAAAAGAAGCGAGGAGGGGAGTGGTGGGAGAATCAAACAACAAAAATAAAAGGCGCGCGCGCACGCGGGAAATTTTTTTTTCGCGATGCGGTTTTCTTTTACGTGTCTATGACTGCAACTTGCATCGTTTTAGACAATAAAAATATATACGACTTTTGGGGTGTCAGTGCCCCTTTAAGTGAGAACATGAATCGCATCTGAACGATGATGCTTCATTCGTGTTCCATCTGTGCTTTGTGTGGTCCCCTTTTTGGTGACAGAAAATCCAGTGCTAAGTCTTTGTATCTGGGTTGCACTGACTCCCCCAACTCTTCTTTTTCTCGCACTGTAAAGCATCGCGTTTGCAAACGGACTTTTAGCTCCTTCACTCTCGCCGAGAAGAAAATCGAACCCCAGTGCTGTCAACAGTTTCCGTTCGATGCTCGCATATTTCTTGGTCGTCGCCAAGCAATGTGCAGAGGTGACCTACTCGAAATAAGGCACGGCGTTTGTTAAACGCTGATCTTCTAACTTCCTCCGCCGACGAGCACTGGCATATGGCAGGGTTGTACTTGGGAAACTGATTTCCCAAGTACATTGCACGGGCACGGCGGCGTAACAAGCCTCAACAGTTTATAGTCTTTTTTTTGACGAACAAATTCCATCGGCAGCTGGAGTGCTTTTTAGAAGTGTGATTGAGCCACAGGTTCTAGCAAAAAATGTGCCTGTTAGAGAGGTTCTATTAGAACCATAGCTACTTACTTGGCCCCATCGGCCAACCTAGTCATCGTCACTTCGCGCAAAGCATTTTTGTTTAATAGGGCGATTGATGCCTCACTTACACACTCTTTTTCTTTTGCCCAAATTTCGTACGCCTCCTGCAGTTCGCTGCTTGTCTTGTCATTGTATCTAGCAAGAATTTTAACATCATACAACACCGGGGAACAGTGGCATCTATTGCAGTGAATGGCGTGTGGCAGCCGCGTGCTCATGGGCACGGTCATTCACACACCTGCCCGTCTGGCCAATATACACTGCTCCTCACGATGGTGGTATCTTATACACAATGCCTGAGGCAGACTCAGCAAATTTATTCTTGTGTTTTATGCTGCAAGGCTCAAATGGCTGTTTGGGGCTGTTGATTCTGTGGCAGAGCCGAACCATCTTATTGAGTGCTGACAACACCACAGGAATGCGGTAGCGCTGATCGACTTTCCTTAATTGCGTGATACTGAATGTAAGTACTGTCGAGACCGGTTATAATGAAGACAATGGGAATCGGAAATCACTTTGCTATATTCGCTATTTCGTTTAAACCTAATTCAGTTAACGAAGTGCAAAAGGGAATGGGGAAATCCTGATTCCTTCGCTGTAGCCGCTATTTCGTTATAACCGACTTCAAAACAACTGATCTCGACAGTATGGTATCGCAGCCGGTCTTACCTTGGACATCTCACGAGCGGGTTTGTTTATGCCTTTAAACTTTTCTAACAGGCTTTCGGCGACCTGAATTAGACACATCTGCGTGTAGGCTTTCTGTCGCGCGATCTATTCCGTACAGAATGGCCACAAGATTCTTTGAAAGAGGCCTCCAAAAACATTGGCAATGCCCCTTAAAAGAAGAAAAAGAAAAGTGGCAGTGTTAACGTATTTAAAGACCTCTGAAGAAATCTTGAGGCCATTCTGTACAAGATAGCTTTGTGCTACAGATTGCACGACTGAAAGAAGCAGGCTAGCCGCAGATGTGTCTAAAGCGCCGTTCACACACTTGCACCCGAGTACGACCGAGAGAGACAAGTCCGGTTTTTAAGCCTCTTGCGACGGCGTACAACCTGCTCCACAGCAGTGCCATCTCGTCCTACGCCAACGCAAGAGGCTTAAAAACCGGTCATGTCTCTTATTCATACTCGGTTGCAAGTGTGTGAACGGCGCTTAATTCAGGTTGCCAAAAGCCTCTTAAAAAAGTTTAGAGGCATAAGCAAACATGCTCGTGAGACCAGCTGTGGTACAATACTTACACTCAGCGCCACACAAAAAAAGTTGGTCAGTGCTACCGCATTCCTGCCGTGTTCTTGGCTCTTAGTAAGATGGATTGGCTCTGCCACAGAATCAAGATCCCCGAGCAGCCATCTGAGCATAAAACACAAGAATAAATTTGCTGAGTGTACCTCGAGCATTGTGTATCAGATACCACTATTGCGAGGAGCAGTATATATTGGCCAGATGGGCAGGCGTGTGAATGGCCGTGCCCATGAGCACGCTGCTGCAACGCGAGCTAGCCTAGCTGGCCACCTCGCCATTCACTGCAGTAGGTGCTCCTGCTCCCCGGTGTTACATGATGTTAACATTCTTGCTAGATACAATGACAGGGCAAGCAGAGAACTGCCCGAGGCATACAAACATTTGGCAAAAGGAAAAGAGTGTGTATAGGTGAGTCATCAATCACCCTACTAAGCAAAAATGCTTTGCTCGGAGTGATGATGACTTGGCTGGCCGATGGGGCTTATATGCAGTCTAAGCTCATTATAACAGACCTGGTTACAACAGACATTTGGATATAACATACTGATTTGTGAAGTTTGGTTGGTTTTCCTCTATGCGCCATTGACTCAACTTCATATCTGCATACAGCCTACTCCTTTTACAACAGACCAAAATCTTGGTCAAAATTGAGGTCTGTTATAAGGAGCTTAGACTGTAGTTAATGTTCTTTCCAAATAAACAACTGTTGTGAGTGTGCCTTGTGTTGTCTACCTTTGTCTTAGTCCTTGTTATTTTTGGCACTTTTAAACATTTAATACAATGAACCAACTGGCCCAATGTTTCAGACATCCTTTGGAGACATCGTTGTTCCCGAGGCACACCTGAAACTTGTAGAGTGCAAGCAGCCGTCAATCTTCACACAGGACCTTGCGGTCGCAGTGTTTGGGACGGAGGCCCTTACGAACTGCTGCCTGACTGGTTCTGCAGCGAAGGGGAGGCTTCCCGAAGAGGGAGTGAGGGACTTGATAGGTGAGTAAATTTCTGTAAAGAAGAAATGGCAAGGCACTATTGCAATCAAGCTTAACTGGAACAACTGCTAAGGCTACACTTTTGACACATATTTGATTTGTGTCTCGGTGCTCATGGATGTTTTTTTTTTGGCTAATGTTCAGGTATTTGTCTTCTTCATACATCATTACGTCTGTGTTACACTTCCAGTTTCCAATAATGTGCCCCAGCTTTAGCATACTTTAATTTTTGCTGAGATTAAAATTCACTCTTATGTTGAATCGGCTTAAAGGGGCGGTGCAACGATTTTCAGACTATGGGCGATTAACTGCGGAAACTAATCTGTGTCACCTATGGAACGAACAGAACACCGTAATTTCTTGCGAGCTCTAGTTTTTATTTAAAAGGATGTAACAAATCGACAGTCAAAGTGCTTCTTAACTCTCCACATTGCCATTCGAGTGACATACTCTGGGGGATCACGCAGTTTCCGTTTGTGTTCTCGCTTCGGAGACCCCAGCCGCTTCTTCCGCGATTGTCGACTTTTAAAGGATTAGCATCGTCGAAGGTCGTGGCGAGCGATGAACACAAAAGTGGTTTCGCCACGGAGCTGTCGGCGAGTATAGACCATTCCATTTAGCGCTTTCTGGGTGGCACTATTTCGTTCAACAGCAGCACCCTCTCCGTACAGCCGGGAAATTCAGCGGGTTCGGCGGGGTAAAACGAGAGAGAGAGCACGCGCTCGACTCCGCTAGCAGACAACAAACCTGGAGGTTGCCATTCTCCATCTTTGGGCTGTACCGGCGGGCTGTACGGAACATCGAACTTTCGCTCGTGGCTGCCGTTGTGAAGTGGATCGCTTTCTTAGAATAGTTATGGTTACTCCAAAATCAGCCTATAGCTCTCTTTTGTTCTATTTCGGTAAATGATTAACTAGCATATCTTTTTCCGTTACTTAAACAGCAGTTGAGTCAGCCGGCAGTACTATACCCTCAACTACTGCGTAAATTGCGGCAGGAGAGCACGTTTTTATTTACTATTTCAGATTTCCACTCATGGTCGCTAGAGGCCTACACCAGTACGAACTTCGTATAGTAAAAAAAAATACAGCAACCAGATTTACTTTTTCCCGGAGAGACTGGCCAATCTGACACAGTTTCCCCTATCTTTTTATTTCCACGCAGGTAACAGCGCAATCGCTGTTACCTGTTAGTCTTTTTTATCTAGCATAGTATTACACGATAACTGGCATACCAAAATCTGCGCATCTGCGCTTGAAATTTTCAAAATGACGCGATTTTGAACAGAGTTTGCACGCCAGCCGGATGCCAGGTACAGCCCACTCGGTGGAGCAGACGACATGCGGGCTGAGTGGGGGAGGGCATTTTATTCTTTATTACCCTCTCTGGTATGACCCTAATGAATGGTCTATAGCAGCGGAGGGGGACAGGTTTTTGTTGACTTCCGCATGTCTCCCAGAGGCGCTATCACCGTAGTTCCCGTAACCGCAAGGCTGCAGGTCGCAAATAATTGGTTTTTTCTAAGTGATTACGAAGCGGAATAGCAGTTTTTTGGGGCCAGGTGACGTGTTTTTCGTCACTTTTGCTTGGATAAACAATTTATAAAAAATACAAACTGCCAATTTTTTCAACATTACCTTTTGGTCGCTGATGTATATCAGCGATCAAATTTAATGAACCTTTAGGATTGTTTTCTTGTGTATGCTTTTCTGAAGACAGCTGACTTTTTATGCAAGCTTTAGGCTGCTGAATATTTCAAATCCATCGGCTTGTTTAGTTGTTTTTTTTTTAATTAATTGTTTGGTACATTAATTGTTGGTTTTGCATCAGTAAACCCTGAATTATCATAAAAAAATGTGGTCAGCTATTCGGTCAAAATTATTGTTAGCCTATGCTATCTCTGATTTTCTAGCCAAATATCCTTAAGCACAAGTTCTCAAACAGGGTTCCTATTACAGT
Source organism: Ixodes scapularis (assembly GCF_016920785.2). NCBI lineage: Eukaryota > Metazoa > Arthropoda > Arachnida > Ixodida > Ixodidae > Ixodes > Ixodes scapularis. The sequence goes on from NW_024609857.1 coordinate 163,037,832, forward strand.
ATCCCTAGGGTTCTCTCAGCATCTGAGCTTCCTCAATTCTTTTTACACCAGTGTTAAACACTCCATAGTTTGCAAGTTATTGTTTACAAGGCCTCTAGACTTCTGCACTGCTCAATTGCAACAATGCCAAAAGTGGAAGGGGCTCCTTGGCTAACAATAACAAGAAATTTGTGTTCGCTGATATCAGAAAGTTTGAAAGTCCCTGTTGCAAAAAATGTATATTTGCAGGCTCTCAAAGGGGTCATGAAATCTTAAGACTTCGGCCAAATAAGTGCGGCATTGGCTTTCCGTCACATGTACAGTGAAGACAAGAAAACAATTTTTTCCAAGGTGCACTAGTTATTATTTAGAAAACTAAAATAGACTCAAGTTTGGGGGGCCCCTTAACCTTTAAAGTCCTTTCCAGGTCACATGCGTGTGACATGAAGGGGGGGCCAGATGGGGAAGCTGGAGACATCCGGTTTTGTGCTGAAGGTCACGCTTGGTCGGCAGAAGTGGGGAGAAAATGAATGCCCTTGTTGACTTCGGGTAGATTGCACCACTAAAACTTGGTGTACAAAAAAACAACAAAAAAACATCAAAAGCCAATAAGGTTTTTGATGTATTTATTTTTGTGTGAATGACAACAATGAAAACATTAGCTTCAGATTGGGCAGATACCTGCTCAACTCGCAAACTCGACCACTATTGGCGTTATGCCAGTAGTTCATGTTGCCACCATAAGCTGCATGAAGGAAAATTGACCCTTTTTTTCCTTTCTGATTATGCAGCGCGCTTGCAACATTTTCCGGGATCGTGGTGTGTTTTCTCATACTTGTGATAAGGTGAAAGAAATACAAGTAACGAGCTCCAGACTCTTTCAACAGTAAAACTGTTTCATGATCCCTTTAATTAATGCATTGCAAATAGACGAATTGCCTTGTTCTGGATTATTTCACAGCAGCAATATTTCACAGTTGCCAATAAACGTGGTCATTGGTCCCCGTGCTCAATATATTTAGATGATTAGCTTTCTATTTGTTGGTTCCTCTTTGTGAAATTTGCTGAAATTATGTGTACATTAAGTATAATTATTTAGTATTAACCAGATATAAAGGGCAAGTTTCTTAATTGTCTCTTGTCTTCTCGTTTCAGCTTTTGTTACAGCTAAGTTCCCCGGGGGAAACTCGGAAGTCGGTCAAGGAATATTAGCAAAGGAAGTGTAGCAACACTTCCTACACTCAGAAGAAAGCCTCAAACACAGCGAAGAAATCTGCAGAATGAAAAAATTAGCTATCGTTTTCATTCATTTTGTGCATTGGCTTTTTTTTTCCCTTTTAATCTGATGGATTGTTAATATTTTAGATATTATTTTAACAGGTGCAATACCTTTTTTTTTTCATTTATTTTACTTCAGTCATGAAGGGAATGTTACTTCAGTCATGGTAGATGGTAATTACTGTAGGTTTTATTTTAACAGGTGAAATACCTTTTTTTCCATTTATTTTACTTCAATCATGAAGGGAATGTTACTTCAGTCATGGTAGATGGTAATTATTGTAGGTTTTATTTTTACAGGTGCAATACCTTTTTTACTTGTTTTTCTTCAGCATATTAGTTTGTAATTATTTTATTTTTTTCTAAAGAGCATGTTTAAAGCTTTCAAGGAAAACTGAAGCGGTTCTGTATTTGAGAAAAAACACTTAAATCATTTTAATTTAGCCTCCAGAATCACGAATATTGAGATCATTTTTTAATTTGGTGCACGGAGGCTGCAGAAAATAGTTTTTAAAGTACCGCTGAAGCCCCTCCTTTCCAGAGTGTGACGTCATATACAGTTTTCGGAATCTCCGCTCTCACACGTCTTTAGCGCCTACCAAAGCTACGTACGCGAACTCTTGGTATTTTCAAAAAGGTCGGAAAAAAACGTTGTGACTGCATGGTGTCGGTGCGAGGAAATATACCTGGCAAGCTTGCAATTGCACACGCTATCTACATGAATGCGCCTGGCGCTTGTGAAAGCCCTCTGTATGCATAACGACTGGTCGGAGAATTTTCGTGTTTTCTCACGTTTAGTTACACCTTTGGGAAAAACAAACCTGATATTCAGATTCACGGGATAAAACTACTCTAGAATTCACCTCTAACTCGTTTTTCTTTTCCTGTGTTGGTGACGCAAAAATTATTCTCTTTGCTGATGATGTCAAACTATTTTTAAGTATGAGGTCAGTATTGGATTGCACTCGTCTTCAAGCTGACATAGGACATGTTTCAAATTGGTGCTTCAAAAGCACTTTTGTTTAATCCCGAGAAAACTAAACATATTGTACTATCTAGAAAGCATGAATTCATTTCTTTTTCTTACAACCTTGAAGGCGCCTTGATACCCCGGGTATCTTTTGTAAGGGATCTTGGAGTCCGTATTGACAGTTCACTGTTTTTTGAAGAACACGTGTCTATAACTGTTAATGCTGTGTTAAGAGTGTTAGGCATTATTTCTCGGTTATGTAGGCGGTTCTCATCACCTTCTTGTTTGGTGCATTTGTTTAAGTAGCTAGTTAGATCACGGTTGAAATTTGGGTCAGTAATGTGGAAGACGCCCGCCGAGAGGCGGGTAGAGTCGGCCCTCCGAGGAAAAAATGTCGACTTCCGCGCTCCCATTACACGGCTACGACCCTGAGGCGATGGCGTGGGCTTCGGTCCCCACCACCGATGACGCAAGCCCGACGGTTTTTCCGGAAATTCGGAGTCAAGCTTTACTTCAAGCGGCTGCACGCCGCTCACAGGACAAAGCCGAGATGGCGACGCCCGGCGACACCACGGCCCCCGGCTTGTCGGTCGGAAAAGTGAATGCTCCCGCGACACGCGCCACGGGAAGCAAGGGCAAGGCGTTCACGAAGTGGAAGCCGCGCCCAATGCCCAAACCCGATCCCGAAGACTACGTTATAGTGCTCAAGCCCCGAGAACGTGTTTCTCTTCACGAGGTGCTCACGGAAACCGGCTACGGAACCGCCATCTCGGCGTACCTCGGACCGGAACGGGCCCGCGCCATCTCCGTTCTGCCCTCGCGAGACCAAAACATCATCATCGTGCATACCCCGGACATCAAGGCGGCCGACCGGCTCATCGGGGATTTTGTAGTCAACACTGAGAAGGACTCAATCCCGCTTCAGGGTTATTTGAGACAGGACGGCGGCAACACATGCCACGGAGTGATCGTGGTCCGTAACACAGACACCACGGAAACCCTTCAACACCGAGTGTGCTGGCGCGCCGGTACCATTGTGGAAATCCGAAAATTCGGCACATCCAACAGGGCACGCATCACCTTCGCGGGTAAAGAGAAGCCCCGTTACGTGCATTATGACAACATGGTCGTCTCTGTGCAAAACTATTACAAAACTATCCCGGCCTGCGGCCAGTGTGGGGCCGTCGGGCATCGCGCGGATGCATGCCCAAACCTGCAGCCGAACACGTGTGGACTCTGCGGACTCCAAGCTCCGCTAGTGGAGGGGGTGCGGGCCCCTCATAACTGTGTTCCCTGGTGTTCTGTGTGCGGTGGCGCCCATGCCACCAACTCTCGCGACTGTGCGGCGAAATTCCGCACACCTAAGATGGCCGCCCAGACGGGAGGAAAAAAGAATATGGCGCCCAAGAAGAAAAGGCGCCATCTTGGGCCTCCCGGCGACCAGTCTCGCCGAGAAACCTCTAACACCACGAAGCCAGCGCCACCTACGGGAGGTGCTGGAAAGCGACCGTCGACGGAGTCGCCACCACACGGCGGCCTGGAGAAACGAGCGGCGGAGAAGCGTGGCAAGACCGGGTCCTGGGTCGACGCCGTCAAAAACGGGAATCAGGTGAGCGGTTCGGGTAGGGCTGGCTCCTCCTCCCCACTTCTCACTCCCCCCCCAAGGGCGCGCAGCGCCGAGCAAGATCAAATAGCAGCCCTCAGGGCCCAAAACGAGAAGCTGCTGAAGAAAATTAACGAATTGGAATCCAAAATGAACCAGCGTCCTCCTCCCCCCTCCCCCCCCGCGGCTGAGGAAATGGAGAGTGAGCTCGTGGCGCCGAACGCGGCGTCAAGTGCGGCGGCCGCATTTGAGGCCCGTTTCGAGGCCCGCTTCGCGGCGATTGACGCCCGATTCACCGCCTTTGAAAACCGAATCCCAATGATGGTCAACACCATCTCCAAATTGCAAGAGACAATCCCCGCGATGATTGCCCAACGAATTGCGCACTCCCTGCGCCCCTCGCGCAGGCCCGGCGGTCCCTACAGGGACGTATCCGGCCGCCCTCTCAAACCTAGACGCGCCCCAGATGTAGACGATGACGACAGCTGCTCGCTCTCCGGTTTGGAGGACGCCCCCCTCCCCGCGAGTGCTGGCTCCGGAGCAGCGTCACTACCATCCCTCCTTAGCCTAACTCACCATGGCGAGCAGCCCTAAGATCAGGCGCTCCCCAAGAACCAATTCGGCCACCCCCGTCAAAATTGTCCAGTGGAATTGCCGGGGCTTCCGCTCCCGCGCAAAGCGGGCGAATCTCCGACTTTTCCTTTCAACTCTCGACTCGCTTCCTGCGGTGGTTGCTCTCCAGGAGCCAGGGAGCGGCGCCACTCTTACAAACTATATCACCTTCCAGCAGGACCCCTCTTCCTGCGTCTGTGTGCATAAAAATTATACGGCTAATCTAGTCGACTTGGAACTTCAAACTGAATATTCGTATGTGATGGTGACACTCCTTCCGCTCAAGAAACAAGATGCACCCCTTCACATACTCAATATCTACTGTTCCCCCAGACTCAAAAATGTAACGTTCGCAGCACTCTTTAGCCGCGCTCTAAAGGCTGCGGGCAGGGACTCCCTCGTGATTGTGGGCGATTTCAACGCCCCTAGTACGCTCTGGGGGTACGTTCGTGAGGAGAAGCGGGGACGCAAGCTAGCGGAACTTGCGTCCACCCTGGGCCTGACTCTCCACACCGACCCTGCGTATCCAACGCGAGTGGGGGTAACTCTGTGACCCGGGATACGTGTCCGGATCTTACCTTTACGAAAAACATTAGACACGCAGAATGGGCCAACACCGAGGAAACCCTTGGTAGTGACCACTGCCTTATCAATATCACCATAAGGACTAAACCATTGGCAAGACCCCACGCACAAGCTCGACTCCCCGACTGGAATAAGTTCCGGCAAAGCTATATCAATTCGGCCTCCATCAACGAACAAGGATACCACGCGTGGGCACAAGGATTGGTTACACACCTCCGTTCGACGGAAACCCATATTCAACTCTCGGAGGCAACGCCGGAGGTGGACAACCACCTTCTGCGCCTCTGGGAGGCGCGGCACAGCCTCGTCCGCAGATGGCGCCGCCAAAAACATAATAGAAAGCTCAAAATTCGTATCGCCGAGCTCACCCAGCGAACGGCAGAGTACGCGGTCCAACTCGCCGACTCGAACTGGGTGGACCGCTGTAACACGGCGGCCAGACAAATGTCTAGCCGGAGCCCGTGGCGCCTCTTCCGCGCCCTAATTGACCCGACTCAAACCCGCGCCGAGACACAAAAACATCTCCAACGAGCTATTCATAGCTTCGATGGAGATATCTCAAAATTAGCTTGCACACTACGCGACCAATACCTTTGCACCCAACAGGGCCCCCGAGGGCCTGCGTACTCGTATGCGGGTTCAGAGAACGCGGAGCTGGATCAGCCGTTCCAGCTGCACGACCTGAAGGCGGCCCTAGCTAAAATGAAACGAGGAACGGCACCGGGCCGGGACATGATAACTGTGAAACTGCTTGCCAATCTTCCCGACCCCGCCTATGCAACCCTCCTCGTTTTCATCAACTCTATTTGGCTTGGTGAGGCACCCATCCCACTCGAATGAAAGACCGCCCTGGTAACCTTCATTCCAAAAGCCGGCAAAGCCATAAACACAGACAACCTCCGCCCCATCTCCCTGACGTCTTGTGCGGGAAAGCTGATGGAGACCATGGTGCGGGACAGGCTGTCTGGGTTTCTGGAAAACCAAAATGTATTCGCAGACACCATATTCGGTTTCCGCCAGCACCGGTCCGCGCAGGATGTTCTGCTTCAGCTCGACCGAGAAATTCTCAACCCTGTCGAATGCCCCCTCAACGATAAGGCAGTACTCGCCCTAGACTTGCAGGGGGCTTTCGACAACGTCACACACGAAATTATCCTACACCATCTTTCCCAGACCAACTGTGGACCTAACACCTTTCAGTATATCAAGCAATTTCTCTCGGATCGACAATCTTTTATCCGAATAGAAGACGAAGAACACGGCCCCTATCAACTGGGAACGAGAGGAACACCACAGGGCGCGGTCCTCTCGCCGTTACTTTTCAATCTGGCCATGATGAAACTTCCGGCTCAACTGGCGAAAGTCGAAGGCGTCCAGCATGCGTTGTACGCCGACGACATAACCATTTGGGCCAAACACGGGTCGGTGGGAGACATTGAGGCCAACCTGCAGCAAGCGGCGGAGATCGTGGACGCCTACGCCCGCCGCTGCGGCCTTCAATGTTCCACGTCCAAATCCGAATTTGTGCACATTCGCCCGTCGCCTAAGTGCACCACCAAAATGGAATTATCCCTGGCCAGCGGCCCGATACCCGAACACGATGAGATTACAGTGCTTGGTCTCTTTATCCACAAACATCGGCGGGTTGATACAACACTGGCTAAACTGCGCAAGGTGGGGGACCAGGTGGGCCGAATGGTTCGCCGTGTTTCCAACAAACGCGGGGGGTTACGGTGCCAAGACGCCTTGCGGCTGGCGCACGCGTTTGTGACCAGTCGAGTCCTCTACTCGACTCCTTACCTCCACCTGCGCAAGTTTGACGAGACCGCCCTTGAGGTGCTTCTTAGAAAGATGTACAAGCGTGCCCTCGATCTCCCGATGAACACGTCCAACCAGCGCCTCATGGGCCTGGGGATGGTAAACACTTTCGCGGAGCTCCAGGAGGCACACTTGACCAATCAATATACAAGACTTTCAAAGACGTCGTCGGGACGCCACCTATTAGCCCGACTACACATCCATCACCTAACACTGACAGAAGAGCGCGTACGCATACCCGAAGTCTGGAGATGCGCCCTGCACATGCGCCCTCTTCCAGCCAACATGACACGTGACGACCACAGTGGCAGGCGCCTTGCGCGGGTGGAGGCACTGGCCCGCCACTATGGGTCCAAACCCGGAATCTTCTATGTGGACGCCTCCGGCCCTCACCATGGGGGGAGGTACACGGCTGCAGTCGTCCACCAAAACGTCCTGGTGAACGGCCTTACGTTCAGAGCTAAAGACATAACACATGCGGAGGAGATCGCCATCGCTCTAGCCGCCGCAGACCAGGACTCGAGAGTCATCATCACCGACTCGCGAGGGGCCTGCAGAAATATTGAACAGGGGTACATTCCTCTCTTTGCGTATCGCATCCTTAAAGATAGCGACTACCTCGGGGCCCCCGCGTCTCGAACGATCGCCTGGGCTCCTGCTCACATGGGCCTCGAAGGCAACGAAACGGCAGACGCCGCCGCCCGCGCGCTCACTCTCCGGGCAACGCCTTCAGACCCTTCCGAAATGGATCCCGAACCAAATCCAGCCCTCACTTTTCGAGAAATTACTCAATTATACCAATTCGGCCACGCAATTTATCCTAAGCCCTGTAAGGGCCTTACAAAGGCGGAGGAACGCACACTCCTCCGTCTCTACACCAAAACCCTGCTGTGCCCGGCAGTTTTAAAACACTTTGATCCTGCTTATACAGGAAAATGCCCGCACTGTGCGGAGAAGTCTTCGGACATCTTCCACATGGTGTGGGCATGCCAATCAACCCCGAACCTCGTCCCAAAACCCAACCCCACCCGGGAGGACTGGGAGGCAGCCCTGCTTGACTGCTCCGACCTGGAGGGCCAGAAGGCCCTGGTTGACCGAGCCCGAACCGCGGCAGTCGCCAATGGGCTCCTGTACTGAGGAGTCCACCTAGTGCTTGTGAGAAATGGCCCCCTCCGGGCCACCTCAAACTACCTCCCTCATGATATACCTTTAATAAAGTTTTTCATACATACATACATGTGGAATTTATTATCTCCTGGTCAGGCAACGGAAATCGAAAATGTACATAAGCAGCTGATAAGAATTGTGTATGACCGCTATATTGGAAGGAGGTCTTTCTATCATTATGAAAAGCTACTTCACCGGTTTGCATTATATAAACTTGACGTGAGGAGGCAGTACAGAGATTTTGTTTTTCTTCATAAAGTTGTTCATGGTCACGTCAGGTCAATGGATTTACTCCTATCCATTGACTTCCATATTCCATCAAGAGCCAGCCGGGATGTATTAACGTTTTATCCATCTTGCTTGTCCCTTGTATCCCCTTTGTCACGGATTCAATTGGCCTTCAATAAGGGACATCACCTGAATATTTTCACGTCTCTTCCGAAATTTACCTTGCCTGTTCGTGAATGGATGTCTTTTGCCTAGAATGGAGTTTTTTTCCTTTTTTTCGTGGTATTTGTATTGAGTATTTTAGTTTTTGCAGTATTTGTATTTTAGTATTTTAGAGCACCACAGTGGAAGCTAAAAAGTTGTTTGTGGGCACACAAAATAAAGAATTATTATTATTATATTATTACTATTATTATTAAGAACCTCTTTAGCTTCCCTTTAAGTGCATCTGTGATATTTGAAAGCCAGTACAAGTATTATGTTTTTGTTCCATTGTAAGTGTATTTGTTGTAAGCAATATGCGTTCATTCTATTGAAAGATGTTTAATAAAAAGTTTTTTAATCTGTCATCACTTTGAACTCTTCATCTACATTAAAGCCTGTAACGTAATGCATTTTAGTTGCGATAAGTGCAAACCACTGCAATTGCTAAATCAATGTAATATTATAGATATCCTCATCTGGAATCCGTCAGGGATAGGTCAAACACTTTAAAAGCTCCACTAAGTGTACCCCCGATTATATTTGGAAGCCTGCTTCCAAGTTTAATCTGGGGTACACATTATAATACTAAAGGCCTGCTTAAAAGCATACTAAAATGCTGATCAGAAGTGCCCTTGAAAGGATTCCTAAAAGCATACGCCTCTTACAAGTATGATAGAAGAATCCTAAAAGGATGGGGAAATGTTACTTCTGAAGTACGTCAGAAGAATCCTAAAAGGATGGCAAAATGTTACTTTTGAAGTATGTCAGAAATATACTAAAACGCCGCCTACAAGAATGCCAGAAGATTCCTAAAAGGATGCCGAAATGTTACTTTTGAAGTGGGTCAGAAGTATACTAGAAATTGGCCAATTTAGAGCATCAAGCATACTTTTGGAAGTGCAAATAAAGTATACTTTAAGAACCCCGATTTTTCGCTAAGGGTAGTGTCTGTTTCTTGACTCCATTCTAACTGCCAAACTTCATAAATTGATTTTTTAACCCTTTGATGCCCACAGTAGCTCAGGAGCAACACTCCAAAGCATATTTTTTTTCTACATACCAAAGACGCCGGAAACTGCGAATGCCCATTGTAGCTCTCATGCAACACCTTGTGTTTCGCCACCTACAACATAGATGGCAGCACGCGCCCTGATTTTATTCTATACCCCAACTTGGTTGCGTCGACAGCCACGTTTTTTTTAATGCTCCGCCAATGTAAGTATAATATTACCCAATAGTCCTTCGAGACAAATAAGCGTCTCAATGCAATCTCAACTCATAACGGAAAACGTTCATCAACGAATATATTAGTTTTTGTCTGGTTTGGCTAACCCTAAATGGAACACAAACTTTTGTAGCTCTGAAGCTACATTGGGCGTTCGTGTTACTAGTGGTTCAGATCTTCGTGGTTCAGTCTTACTTCGATGTATGTTGTTATATCGCCATATACAGTATGGATATTCAGTGTAATATTTAAATACTGTAATAGTTACATTCTCATTGATAAAAATAGTTTAATAAAATATATCAGTGTAATATTTTTTACTGTCCAGATGAGTGGTACCAGAAGAAATGGAAACCTTACTGAAGAAGAAATTCAAGAGCTAATATTTTTGCCTCATGGGGATATTTCTGATATGGAGATTGACAGTGATCCCGATGACCCTGACTATGACCCTGCGGCTGACCTTCAGTTTATTAATCTCTGCCCTTTGGAAGTCGTGAGGGACATTGATACCTCGATGAACGCTCAAGAGGAAGCATGCATACCACACAGGCCATCAGAGACACTATCAACCAAGCCGTCAGTTTCCCCTACAAGCCCGGATGGCATCAAAAAGAAAGGATTCTACAAAATGGATACGAGATGACATTGTGTTCACTGATCATGAGTGGAAAGGATCATTGCCACCCCCACCTGAAGAACTTCCCACTTCATACGAGTACTTTGCGAAGTTCTTTGATGAAATGATGTGCGAAAGACTCACATTTGAAACAAACCTCTACAGTGTGCAACAGTCTGGCAAGAGTTTGGGTGTTACTGGCGAAGAGATGAGGAAGTATTTGTCTATCCTTGTGCTCTATGGTGTTATAAAAATGCTGCAGTTCAGAATGTTCTGGCAGGGTGGGACAAGATATGCACCTGTTGCAGACCTGATGAGCCAGAACAGGTTTGAGGAGATAAATTGCTTTTTACACATGAACAACATGGAGCAGAAACCAAAAGGAAGCGAGGGACATGACAAGCTCTTCAAAGTCCATCCCATTATAGACGCGCTCCGACAGAACCTAAGACTGGTGCCACCAGAAGAAAACCAAACCATCGATGAGCAAATCATACCATTCAAGAGCCGCAGCCAGATGAAGCAGTACATCAAAGCGAAGCCACAAAAATGGGGCTTCAAGGTTCACGAGGGCCAGCTCGTTGGGCATAATGCACGATTTTGTCATTTATGAAGGTAAAGGCACTGCAACGGACCATGGATTAGGGATCTCTGGAGATATTGTTCTTGATCTTGTCAGGGACCTGCCATAAGGGATAAACCACCAAGTCTTCTTCGACAACTGGTTTTCCAGTTTGCATCTGGTTGACCATCTAAAAAAAGAGGGCTACCTGTCGGTGGGAACTGTCAGGTCAGACCGAACTGAAAAATGCCCCTTGGCTCTGGACTCTGAGCTAAAAAGTCAAGGTAAGGGTGCCGTGGACTACAAACTAGATGCTGAAAGTGGGGTTCAAGTCATCTAGTGGCTCGACAATGCAACTGTACAGTTGATGTCAAGTTACGCTAGCGTTCAGCCTACTGACAAGTGCACTCGGTGGAGCAACAAAGAAAAAACAGATAGAAGTGACTCGACCAATTGCAGTAAAAGAGTACAATGACTCAATGGGAGGTGTCGCCCTCGCAGATATGCTCATCGAGTTATATTGCACCGACCACAAGTCACGAAAGTGGTACATGAGGATCCTCTACTGGATCATTGATGTGTCCATCGTGAATGCCTGGTTGCTCTACAAGCGTCATTGCAAGGCGACAGACACCCGAAAGCCACTTTCGCTGCTAAGTTTCAGGATGCATGTGGCTGAGGCGCTTGGCTTGAGAAATGCCAATAAACAAAAACGGCAGTCTCGTTCAGAGGACGAAGCATCGTCAAATCAAAACGCTAAGCATCCAAGAATGCAGAAGCCGGTGGACAATGTTCGGTACGACGGTGTTCAGCACTGGCCAGTCATTGGGAAAAAAAGGCAACGCTCTAGGTCCTGCTCAAAAGGATTCAGTTTCCTCTACTGCAGCAAGTGCAACGTGCATCTCTGCCTGATCCCCAGCAGAAACTGCTTCATGACATTTCACACTAAGTAGTGGTCCCGAATGCCCAATGTAGCTCAGGAGCAACATTCCACAAAAGCATAACCATTAAAGCCAATTTTTTTATTTTTGTTGCAAATCGTTTTTTTACTTGTTTTGAATTAACCCAGAAAGTTTCATCGGGAAAGTAGTTTGGGCATCAAAGGGTTAATAACTGGTTTAAAATCCTCATAGGGTAGGCCAACCAATGCTCAGAGATATTAGAGAATGTGTGCAGATAGCCACCGTAAAAATAACTTGTACGACGAGAAAACAAAGAAGGGGGTACTGAAAATTGGAAGCCGACCTCATGCTTTTTTAGAACACCGTGGTGAGGTGGCTCGCATCCCAAACGTCCCAAGATGCCTCTGTCACATTTTAATGACTGTTTGATGTGCTAGTGAGAATGGGACATTTACAATAAAAATATAGCAATTCATTTAAGATAGATATTAAACCCATTTATTTATCTGTGTATGCTTGTAGTTCAATTTCCTTATCTCTGCAGGGTCAGAAGGTTAATTGACAACAAAATTTGATTGTTTTCGTTTTTCTGGTTTTGTAACTTATGGTTCCGGGTGCTTCAGCAAGACATAGGCATAGTTGCATGTTATCACTCTAAAAGTTTGGGTCTATACAGCATGAACAAATTGTATTTTTGATGGTGATAATAGCAAAAATAGCAGGTCGCTATTTCAGCAGTTGCTGCTCGTGAACTCGAGAGACTGGAATTGCAGCTATTGCGACTTCGAAATGCAACAAGATTTCATCTGCTCGTCAGACCATGGCCAGGTGGTGGAATGGATCCTCAATCCTTTGGTGGGGCATGCTTGTTGGTTTAGACCGTGAACGTTCCATAATTGCGCTTCTTGCGATGTCAAAATGTTGAAAAAGATTTTTCGTGTCAAGCCAGCCTAAAACATCTCTTTGCTACATTGTTACAGGCTTGTCACCCTGTTTCTGTTGTTTTTTTTTCTATAGTGATTTAGAACTGCTGTGGGCAACACCGGAGCCCACCCCCGAGCACAGCACCTCATGAGGCAAGCACCAGCAAAAATATGCGAAAGAGAATTAGCAGACAAGGCCCATCATGTAATCCATGCCACCAGCCCGACAGCCCACAAGACAACGTATTGTATGCAATAAACCAGTTGTCGTCGTTAACCTGTCTCGACTACGACATGGTGGCAGCGGAGAGATCCAGTGTTGCTCATGACAAGAACATAGGCTATATAAAAATGATAGACGAGTAAACATTGCAGTACGCGCTTCTGCTATTTGTATATTCCAAAATAGCTGGCCTGCAATCCACTGGCCTCCCTTACGTACCTGTCTCTCAGTTTGATAACAATCAATAATTGTGCCACTCAGTCACCTAAATGCTCGTTCTGTGTCGAAGAGCTGCGAAGTGCAGACACATGCGCACGAATGGATAACCATGTCGGTAGAGGTAGGCCCAAACAAAAAGAGATAGAAATTTTTAAAAAAAATAGCGTTACCGTTTGTGCGAGTTGAACGCCTTGTCGGTGTCAATGAAGGTGCCCAGCGATTCATCGCCGCATACGACAAGCATACGTTGTGTTCAATAAAGTCAGCATGCCCATTCCTCACATAACAATTTCTTTTTTGAGCGTACTCCGCCGGTGCTAAAAATAGTAAATCTAGCGAGATGCGGTCGGAGGCAATCGCGACTATTCCGGCACACACACTGCCATCCTTACAGGATATAGGTACAATACCGGTGTCTGGGGACGGATGTTTAGAGTGTCTGATGGCGCTTGGAAGACCCCGAATAGGCGCATGCGCCCTATTTTCTCACTCAGCCGAAAATTCGTGCTCTTCGCTAGGCTTTACCGGGGAATTCAAGCCTCGCTAACCGGCCGCCATGTTGCTTTAAGGGGTAGTCAAATTTGACTACCTGTTTTTTGACTATGTGTGGGGTCGTCATTTTTACCCTAGGGGCGTTATATTTGGGACAACTTTTTACCACCCGAAAGCTAGTCACATATGACTACCTTTTTTTCTTAGAGCGTAGGTTGCGTTCAGAGCGACCTGGGAAACACGCTGATGTGACAATAACAGTGTCACCAGGACGATTGTTCCATCACACCAGTCGCCGACAACATGTAATGACAAAAGCCAAAAGAGAGAAGCAGATATTGCGAAAGGACATGTTCAATTCAGTTCAGCGTTTTACTGCAAGGTGCCGTTCATTTTGCGGTTGGAGCGAATAGAAAAACACACGCTGTGCCAACCACTACCTGGGCTATAGGTTCAGCGTACAGTTGACTGAGCATACAAGGTGGGAGGCTGCCTGGCTCGTCATGTCAGCCTCTTGCTTTCGAAAATGGAGTGCCGAAGGCCAAAAGAGAAGGTACCAAGTATTGTTGCATAGTCAACCGCAGTCTTGGGTAGTAACGCATTACTGAACTTCGTTACTTTTTCGGTAACTTGTAACTGTAACAAGTTACTTTTTAAGAATGTAACTTGTAACTGTAGCTCTATTACTTTTTCTGAGGTTACGATGAAAGTAACGACGTTACTTTTGTCGTTACTTTTCAGTTCTTTTTGAATAATATATCATTGAACGAGTATAATTTAGCTATTCCTTGCACTTTTCAAATTGTCTGTTCCGACATTTCGAGTGTCAGCTGGCCTTGCACAAACTTGAGAATACGTTCTTTCTCGCGAGTCACTATCTGAATATAGCCACGTGAAGGTTTAATAAAAAAAAATAATGTAGTTATCTTTACGCACTTGCTTGTACTGTGACTGAACACTTACATCTTAGTATATTGAAGTACTATCTCTGTTGCGGTTTTTCTTTTTTATGCGCACGTTTTTTAATCGGGTGAATCAACCGTGAAACAACAATACACGCAGAGGGAACTTCGTATGTTTCGTATTTTGATTAATGCCACTACTCCGGCGTGGTTTCAACGGTTGAGGCAAAATTTACTGCTGTTTGCGCAGGGCTTGTTTCCGGTTTGCCAGGTACGAACTGAAATATATCAAAGGAGTCCATGATCCCAGCGCAACCGTCTACGAGCCAGCAATGTGCTAGTGCTACTAAGGATAGGGATGTTGATGAGAACAAAGAACTAGCATGGCCGGCGTACAGAGTATTTTTCTGTGATGAAGGCGGTTGCTAACTATTTGTCCGCAGTAGGCAAACTTTGCAACAAGGAGTACTCCGGCAACAAGTCTTCGTGTTCAAATCTGAGAAAACACATCCAGTTGAATTTTTGTCTTTATTCTTTTCATAATATTGACTAATTTTCCAGATCAATTATTAAGTTTGAATTTACCGCTATGGTGGAAGCCCAACTGATTCGTGTCTATATTTTTTTTCTCTCAAACACTAGTTTTTCCTTAATTTTTGTGTTATAGAAAAGTAACTGAAAACTAATGTCATTACTTTTTGAAAGTAACTGTAACTGTAATGAGTTATTCTTTTGTTGTGGTAACTGTAATGGTAACTTCGCTACTTTTTTCTGAAACTAACTGTAACGAATTACTTTTTAAAAGTAACTTACCCATGACTGGTCAACTGCCATGAGTGTCTTAAACACGAAAGAAAGCGTCTGCCATGAAGTTTGAATAGTTTCATAAGAGATAATTTCAGCAAGTATGCCGAGAAGCATAAATTGGCTGTGCGGAGAATAGGGTGAATTTTTGACTCCTCGTCTTTTCGCATAAATCGGTATTGCAAAAACACTTAATTGCCATGTTCGCAGATTCAATGGTTCCTTGAGGTTGCCAACAAAAGAAACTGGAATATTCAGTAACCCTATTAAAACGAGAACCAAGCACACTTAGCCTACCCACCAACATTGTTCCCGAATGCTTACAAAAGGCGGCGTCTAAGCGGGAAAAGCAGCGGTAAAATTAGGCAGAGAATCATAGCTGATACTGCACACCGACTTGCATGCATTGACAACTATTTAGAGACTACCTGATTCACCAAGGTGAATAACTGAAAATTTATATGAGAGACTCTGAGTGCACCATACTTCTCACGGAGGGAGAGAATTAAAGGGCACCACCGTTCAATTCCCCAAATTTTAGGCTTACATGTCATTACATTTCCCAAAGCACTACTAAACAACCTTATATCTTCGGATTCACGAAATGTGGAATATTATTTGTGTAATCTTAGTTTAAACATCAGCAGATACCGAAACCGATACTTTGGTTGCAACAAACAACATTGGTCTTGCGTCGTCAGTCATGTCCAAGTCACATCGAAAAACGTGGTCCGAAAGGTCACGTGGTCCTCTACGCACTTTTCCCAACATGAAAGATGAAGAGGAAGTGCCCTTTAATTAGTGAAACTCTTTTCCTGTGCGGAGGTTTCAGGCATTGTGAGGAAGAGAGACTCGATCATTCCTAATCGGGCCACACGAGCCATCAGAGAGAATGATGATAATGTGTGACAACGACAAAAAACCAATCACAATGATCCCCCCCTCCCCTGCGGGGCGTTGGAGAAAAAGAAATTACAGTTGGGAAATTAGTGATGGAGAGAAGCAATAGGCAGGGACGGGTGATAAATGTCCAGGCGGTTCATATGAAGAACCTCCGAGGTCTGTCGGGGTAAAAAACAGCATTTATCTTGAAGCGAATGTCATAGCCGACGCTGTCTTGCCCTTGCAAGATGCACTTTGCAGTCAAATATTCTCCCTAAATTAGCTCATTGCTGGCACACAAGCAACCTTTCTTTGTGAAGTTTTGCCTACATAAAAATTATCTTTGAACAGGACAGGAGCTGCAATACCATTGCAACGTGCTGCTTGCCACTGCAACTGCCAGCACGACAAGACAAGACAATGCCGTATAAGGGCCACCTTCAGCCGCGGCGCAGCGGCGCTAATATCGCTCCAGTGTTCCCAGTGATGTGATCGGCCTAAGCCATTTTGGAGCACCTTTCGGAGCAGCCAAAACAGTGTTTTGGAGCAGCAAAACTGGCTCTTGGAGCAGCCAAGAAGTGTTTTGGAGCAGCAAAAGTGGCTTTTGGAGCAGATATTTTTAGAAAAATAAAAGTATTAGTCTTAAATGCTGTACAAACAAAGGGCACTTTGTGTTGAGTTCTGATGTGACGTGTTGTGACAGAACTCGCTGCTTGTGTTTTTACTCCTGAGACATCCAAAAGTGTACAGTGCTGTAGGCGTTGCCGAGCAATTCCGAAAAACCACTTGCCACCGTTTTACTGGTCACCGACGTGGCAGATTTTCGTCAAAAGTAAGCAAACGTAAAACAATGGATTGCACGCGCCTCGGCTGGTTCCTCTGTCGTGCAATCATGTTCGCATGCACATGAGGGCAACTTCGGCAGGGTTGCAGTTGCGTGTGCTTCGTTGCGCGAGCGGAGACAACGGCCGTTTGATTGAAATCGAAACCATGCCAATCTGCTCCGTCGCCAAATGATTCCCAAAATTGGATGCAAAATGTAACTGTGAGCATACGACAAAAAAGAAAAAAAAAAAACGTCCAGCGGCGTGTTTGCCAGGCCGGCAAACAAAGTAAAAGCTAAACATACATAAAAAAAAAAAAGAACCTGAGCGCACTGACGCAAGACATCACGAGCCAGGGTCAAAAAGTTCTTGGAGCGCATTGTGCAACGACTGAACTCGAGACAAACGAGCGCGCTGGGCGGGTTCAGCGTGCAGACATTGCCTTCTTTGCTTTAGCTCACTTCTTTCTCTACACCAACTTTCTTTCGCAGCAAATTTTTCATGTACCGAGGTCCTTTTCGAAAGAAAGCCCACCGAGAGAAACTTAGGAAATCAATACTTCAACACAGCAGTCTTTGAGCTAAAGAGGAATTTTTGTAATAAGGTATGATTTAAACAACAACAGGAATGTTGGTGAACATGCGGCGGTACTTAGTTTCATTCTAGAAAGCGCCATATCTGCAGCGACATGGCGACGGCAACACCCGACGTTGCGCGACTACGGTGACTGGAAGACAGGGAACAAATATAGTTTTCCCACAGCCATTGCTTTCAGGAGCGAGTGCCTGAGCTCATAAAATAACTGCCGCCACGCAAAAACCTGGTTTCATTTCACAGCATGACGGCATGGCTGGTACAGGCATGCTTGCGTTGGAGCGTCCACACACACCCGCGTCTATGGTTGAAAATATTTTTGAAAAAGACGCGATACGTGACCCACGAGATGACGAGTGTGAAACGCGAGACGGCGGGAAAACCATGCAAGACCGGATGGACGATTGATGCAGGGTACTTCCTGTCGGGCAGCTGCTTGCGCCACATAACACACGCATGCTCAATTACGGTACTCAGTTTAGTTTCGATTTTGAAAGGCGACCAAAATTGGCTTTTTGGCGCAGGCTTGGCGCAGATTACCCATATTTTGGCAAAATGTAGCAGGATGTAGTAGGCTTAGCCACTCGGCGAAGTTTGGCGCAATTGACACAGCAATCACATCACTGTGATTGCTGTACCCTGACCCAGCCGAACGGGCCTATCGATCGTCCAAAACAACTCCCTCCAGAAATACTGGGTGTGTGGTGAACAAGCAGCATCAGCAACAATATCATGTTAGCAACCTTGTTATACCCTTATATGTCTTGTCTCCTCACATCAGCGTGAACCCAATAGTGTCTGCCACCCCAAGACGGGGCTGAAAACTTGGAGCGTCGTACTCACTACTGACGTGTCGCACATGCGTCGGAGTCAGGACAGTGAAGCGAAGCTTGAAGGTCTCAAAGGAGTCAGATGAAACTGTGATGAAGCTGAAGCTGCAAATAAATGAGCAAGAAATGTAGGAGGCAAAGTGACATCAGCTGCACAGATCCAAAAATGGCCACGACCCACATCTAGGCACATTTCAGAATGCACATGTGCAAATCAGCACTGTCTAAGTTCATTTATAAAGAAAGATGTCCAGATCCTGCTAAATTGAGGCACAATTCCTGAAGCAAGAACTAGCAATCTCCGAAGCTCAGCTAGAACAGATTGCGTGAGAAGTACATGGCCAAAGGTCATCCTAGGGGTAAATAAATACAATGCGTTCCCAAGAAAAGAAGACCATGTTTTCCGGCACGAATAAAAATTCTATGCATCGCAAAAAACTCAAAACTCCGAGAGAATGTGATGCTACTGGTTGGGAAAGGATGGTGAAGTTTGAGGACATGACGTTTTTTGGATCAAAAGATAATTGACCTTTTTCAGAGTTTGGTCACGATCGTGGCACGCCTTCGCAGGAATCGCTCGAAGCAGTATTGAAGGCTCCGGTACCGTCGCTCCGTGGTCCGCGCCAGCGCCAGGCCAGTCGTCGCTTTGCGTGCATCTTTACTTCGAAATGGCAGAGGACGACCCTCGAGGATTAACGAAAGCTACTGTCTACAATACAGACGACCTTGTTCGTTTTTTCTACCTTCAAAGATGGATAGACCGCCGACACCGCATCGGTTCCTACTGTCGACTCGGAGTCACTTAATCGTCACTTCGGTGTGGCGTCGTGCAAGCAACTGAAGTAGGGGTCGGCCTTCAAAGCAGAGTGTTTTTGTAAAGAAAGTGATGATGACGAGTTTCGATGCCGACTCAATTATCCACCTTGTGAGGATCTTGAGAGCTCCGTTTATGAGGCCCGGCCACTATAAACAGCTGATTTTGCTCTGCTAGATCGCTTAATTAGGTTATGCAAGCTTACTGCGTCCGTCACTTCGCTGTCCTTTGTAGCGCGCGCGCGAGCGCACGGGGCATCGCCGTACCCGGGATCGTGTAAATAAACTCGCACAGTGTGAAATCCAGGCGGTCTTGATAT
The DNA here is from genome assembly GCF_016920785.2 of Ixodes scapularis. NCBI lineage: Eukaryota > Metazoa > Arthropoda > Arachnida > Ixodida > Ixodidae > Ixodes > Ixodes scapularis. The sequence continues at coordinate 163,057,410 of NW_024609857.1, forward strand.
CACGAATGCTCACCTGCACCGTCAAAATGTAAGGAACGGTATGGTAAAAACAATCTCGCTTTGAATTCAGCATGTTTACAAACCTCCAACAAAGTGGGCCCTGCAAACAGCGGAGCTCACTGTTGGTTTCCAAGGCGTTCCGTCAGGGTTCGGTCTCCTTGGGGCTTGAATCCATTTCGCACGCTTTAAATGTTTCGCCAATAACCGATTTCTTTTTTTTTTTTTTTCAATTTTAACTTGGCATGACGCGAATGTGTATAGCGCATGCTTGAAAGAACGGAAAGCTTTATTCATTTATTCACTCGAGTATCGGGTACATTATAATTACGTTGTACAACCTATCGTGAACACTTACTGTATTTTAACTAAAAGCAGAATGTCCCGCCGTCACGTTGAGGACCTGGCCACCTGACACGGAGGATTCGCGTCATAGGCTTCTTGAAAAAAGGCTTTCGAAAGGCTTTGTCTTTTGAAAGACAAAGAGACAGAAAGGGCACGGTATTTGACGTCGGGTGCTTTCGTGCACCACCCGCAAAAGGCTGCTGGACCTCTAAAAAAATGTTACATTTCAACCACTGTTGCTGCTATTTGTGCCACTGAACAGCTGTGCAGTGGTGAGGCATGACGACTATGAAGCCAAGCCGCGAGAATACATGCCTTGCACCTACGTCATATCATGACGTCGAACACCGGTATCTACCATGCTGGTGGTTGACTCGACGGCCCTTCGCAGCGAGAGCAATGGTAAACTGCGCCGCGCTCAGCTGTAGCAATTAACCCGTATCCCGACGATCGTCCGATCGTTTCGTCGGCATGCCCCACGAGGCAGAGTAGACGTCAAGTTAGAGAAACTACGAGCGGCAGGAAAAAGATGCGGCCGCGGATTATCGAGTTTGCGGGACGCGCTTCATAGCGGCAAACAGCGACACTTTTCTACCGTTGTTTACGTTCGCGCACGCCTTTGCATCGGCTTTTGCTCGTTCGTGGTGTATATAGCCTTTGACCTTCGTTGCATAACGCCGTTTTCACGCTTCGAGCGCAACTTCAGGGCTCCCGGCCGAATCCGGGCGAGAATTGAGCCGCGAGCCTGGCCCGCCGAGCCGAGCCGCCGGGTCATCGGTTTGTGCCGTCCGCGATACGATAACCTTTGCAAGGAGCGAAAGTATGCAGGCGAGCCGGTTAGGAAACATAATAATATAAACCCTGAGACAATGAGAGTTTCTTGACCGTTATTTGATTTATCCCTGTCTCAGGGTTAAGATTATGACGGTAACATGGCGTTGTTTACCAGTATTTGGCAAAATCGTAACAATTTTTCTACAAGCGACTCCTAGAGCCGCTCGTCAAATTATGAAGCGCGCAATTAAGCTTTTTTCGTTTTTTGGCGACACGGCATATCCAGAAAAGAGTCAAAGTACAGGCTAGCTGGTGGAAGTCAACCATTTCGTCGTTTACCCTGAGACTGGGTTCTTTTTTTGAAGAGCAGAAGTATCAGAAAAAACAGACAGGTCTCATACTTCTGTTCTTCAAAAAACCCCCCAGTCTCAGGGTAAACGACGAAACGGCATATCCCTTTGCGTCAAAACTTCGCCGGCGGCATTTCGAAACTTTCTGCTCGAAGCGCAATTGCACCCAATGCCGAAGAATTCCGCACGTGCTGGATAAACGTCATCATCGTAAGCTCAACACGTTTTTCTAAATTCACGGTACCTTTGTTGAAAATATGGTGCATGTTAACGCATGTCCGGGCCGTTAGCAGCATCCTACGCCTTGGTAAGCGCATCCGTGCGGTGTGAAGTCAACCACCAGTATGGTGCGGGGCCCCGTCCTTCCCTAGATGTTCCCTAGGGTGACGTCACTTGCAAGGCATGTATAGGCCAACACGCGGCTCTGACGTCAAGCCTCTGCGGTGGCGCTGTTGTCGCCACAGCGCATGCGTAGTAGATTCCCCTGACGCGAATTCGGTTTCTGCGCACGCGCAGTGCCCACACCTGGTGTGGGCAAACGCGGGCTTGTTTGTAAACAGCGTGTCGGTCTATAGCGTAGAAAGTGAAGCGGAACCAGGACTGCCTGAACGACTCAAAGGCGCCACCAAAAATGGCGCCTTTCCCTTTCCTCCTCTCTCTCGGAGTTCTCTGAAAAAGGTCAATTAAGAAAAACAAATTTCTCTATGAGCCGACGTCCACGTAAGCCTAATTTTGTCAGAACAAGAAATTACAATGTGGGTGCCTGTAGCAGCTATTTCAGTGAAATAAACTTGTCAGCAAGAAAGTCTTTGCAGAAACATTAGAAACACAATCAAATGGGTTGCTCTCGTCTATCCAACGTGGTGCACAACTGAAAGCGAGCGCTACAAGTTCAGGGGCTTAGTGCACACGAGGTCAACCCTAGTATGTTGGTTGTTGGGACGGAAAACCTTCCGAGATTAGCTCTGGCCACAGGCAGGAGAGGACGCTTTGTCTGATGAGGGAGGCACTCACTTGATCGAATGACGTTTTAGCGAACGCCCACGTTTCATCGAACGACACTTTAGCGAATAGTCGGACGCCGCGAAGCGGCGTTTTCGGGTGGGCCAAATGAGTTCATATTTTTGTAACGAGTTGCCGCAGACTGTCGCCGCGAAGCGGCGTAAAGCGCAGCGCGACGGATGGGTTAACGCGCGCCCCCGTTATTCGCTAAAACGACCATTCGCTCAAATGTCGCCGTTCGCTAAAATGTCATTCGCTCTTGCGATATGGACCCGTCTGATGAACGGTACTGTCAGGTTGTCATGCGCGTTTCAACTCCCGATCGGACGAGGTTCTTTTGTCTCCACGAAATCTTATTCTCACCCACATGATGCTGAACAGAGAATAAGAGCTCCCGCTCTAAATACAGGGCAGTGTGCACGGAATGCAAAATGTAGGTGGTCAAACCGCAGTCGAAAGTGTCCGAGACAATTTCCCAAAACGAAAAACAAAGAAGGCCGCGAGCCAAGACATACCATCAACAGCGCGGCAACCGTCACCGTTTCTGACGACTGCTGCAGGCTGCAGAACATTCACCAGTGAGCCACCAAAGCAGTGCACCACACGAAGGAACACGCACGGAATAACCGCCGCCGCTTCAAACAAGTCCATGCGGCCCGTGACGACCTGCGACCCGCGGGCTCGCGTCTTGTTTTGCTGACGACCACGTGGATTTTCTATTGGCTCGATATTGGCTCGATGCGTGCTTGGCGTGGATTGATAACGTAATATTTTATTGGGCGGTGTTTTGCCACACCTAGCGGTGAATGCCGACACTTCTACTCATATTTATGTGGGCTTGAGATTGCCACTGAGCGCACCTCCGTCCGTTACAGCAGGAGAAGTGTGCTGTACTACAGACACGTACTGTACTACACTGTAGTCGAGCTGGTCTCTGAAGCACAGTCAGAGTAAGTACCATTTACTCGTACCAGTGTACATAATTAAACAGCGCACAAGGAGAGGGACAGAAAAGGAAGACAGAACAGGCAAGCGCTGACTCGCAACTGACGATTTACTATGAAAAGGAGAAGGAAGTGCACCACCCCCGCTCAAACAGAAACCGAAACCGGAAAGGATGAAAATATTTGAATTACTGTAGCTGGGCCAAAACATCTAGGGAGTTTGGTACGAACAGCGCATGTTCTAGTCTTCTCTGCGGCGGTTTTGCCGTAATGCGCTGTTCAAACCGTAGGGCATGACCAATGGCCGGGCCGACATGGACAGTCTCGCTTCGTTACCAAAACAGCTATTTTGCTGGCGGAGAGGGCGTGCCGTCAACAGACTTCTTCCAAAACTTGAAGCGCCCCATCGCGGCGAAATGCTACGCAGTGCACTCTGGGAGCTAGTTGGCTACTCAGTTTCGGTTTCGATTGAGGAGCTTCAATTTGTGCTATCACGCCGTGACCGAATGCGCTGCTTGCGTTTTCGATTGTCCGACTTATCACGAATGCACAATATTCTTAGCATTCTCGAGCGATATAGAAGGAAGACCGGGACACGTTTCTTGGTTACCGACATGCCGGATATTGTGCCTGCGTTAGAGTGACCACCCGTCCCGCGACTCGCGGGACTGTCCCGCATTGAGGGCTTGTGTCCCGCGTCCCGCAAGAAATTCCCAAATCTTCAAAATGTACCGCATTTCATACCGTAGTAAAATTCACTCTGCCACTTATGGCGCCGCCGAACAATGGGGCACGGGGAAGCCCGGAGGCCGCTGGTAATCGTGTGAATCGCAATGGTACACCATTTTCTATCCAAGCATTGCGGGAAGCGACCGTTGTTCTTGAAGGAGAACCGACGCGCATGCTCCGTTGTGCCTCTCCCCTTGGAGGCAAAATATTCTAAAGGTCTGTTCACACGATGCATCTTTTAGGCGTGCAACAGTTTCGCGACACTCAAGTTTCGCGAAATGTGCTCGTTCACACGTACCGCTTCACGTGCAACAACGATGACGTTTTGACTCGCGAAAATAGTTTGGGTGTTGACCATAAAGTGGCGCTTCAGTTGAAAGCCAACATCATCATCATCACAATCAGCCATTCAGCGTCGTGTCATTTACTTCAATTTACTTAATTTATTCTTAAATTGTCATTTACCAGTTGTTGAATTGTCATTTACTGCCATTTACTTTATTTACTGTTGAATATGTATAATTTGGATGGAGGTTGACAAAGAAGAAAACTTGTGGAAGTAAATGAGAGCTGTACGCTGTGCTGGTTTGAGACGGTACTGTGTACGTCCCTTTTTGTTTCCTTGTCTCAAGGTTTTATTTCTTAATTATGACTAAAAATAGACTCGAATTATCATCATCACCGATTACGTCTTCGTCCATCTCTGGATTTTTTTCCGATATGCTACTCACTTTTCCTTCAGTGGTGCTTGACGTGCTTGCGGAAGCGCCGGCAGTATCCATCGTTCGTGGTTTCGTTTTTTTTTCGAATTTGGCTCGGCTACAACACCGGCCGTGAAGTGGTCTTCTCTAACAGCTCGCTCCCCCCTCAAAGGCCACGTGAGAGCGTTTCTGAGCGGCCATTGGCGGCGCCCTCAGAGTGATTGACAGGTCTCGGCAAAGTTTCAGCAAAAGCTCGCTCCAGAAGCGAGGTATGCGCGCAACCTTTTTTAGATGCGCGCGTCCTTTTCGGACTCGTTCGGACGGCGCAACCATTTCGCGAAACTACGTTTCGCGACACTAGATGCGCGAGAAAAATGCATCGTGTGAACGGGCCTTAAGAAAGGTTGCTTGCCAAAAGTTTCAATATAAAATATTATAATTATTTTCAAAGCGCTCTGTCAATGCAAAAGGGTTCCTGTGGATCTTTGTTTTTGGGAACACAGCCACACAAGGCAAAAAGCCTGCAACTCTCAACGGTCGAAAAAGAACATAATGTTAAAACTTTCTGTATGACTATGTTGATGAAAGTAAGCGTTGACAGGAAACAATAACCCGAAAGAGATTTAATGTTTCTTATTTTTATCTGATGCATTGAGTTCTGCTACAGTCGATTTTTATGTTTTCAACTTCGAAACATTTACTAACACATTTGACATAAGATATATATTACCTTTAGTAAAAATTAGCAGGTGTATAAACAGCACATGATGTTAAATGTATTAAAAAAGCCTCGGTTTGTGCTGTGTGTGTTAATAAATTTCCTCTACCCACCCCCACCCCTCGTGTCCCGCATTTTGCTAGCAGGAAGGTGGTCACCCTAGCCTGCGCCCACGCCCCACGATTGTATCTTTGAGCTCACTATGGGGAAAAGAACACGACCGAATCGATTGGTGCTCGGGCTCCGACTGCCCGCTCGGATGCCTGGGTGACTGATGTTGTGGAGGTGGTCGAAAACCTTCCGACGAAGAGCTAGCGGAACAAGAGGTCGAGGACTGCTGGTAGACATGTCGCAGAGGATGTTACCGTAAAGGCCCGTTCACACTCTTGCGACCGAGTACGACTGAGAGAGACGAGATCTCTTACAACTTCTTAAATGTTTCTAGAATGAGGGAACACACTGACATTGTGGCGCCATCTATGCGGTGACCCTAGAACTGCATTTCACAAAAGCGAAGGTTTTGCGGGATTTCCGAGGTCAAATGTGCGTAATACCCATAGAAAGGCTCGTTTATAACATTGACAAAAGTTTTTCGAGCCAAAAAAGAAAGGATATTGCGCGAGAAATAAAAAAAAAAAATATGCCGGACCGCCGAGTTTACACTGCTTCCCAATAGATGCGCCAGTGTGTTCTCTGGTTTAAAAAGTAAGAGGTCGCAAGCAGTCGCAAGAGTGTGAACGGGCCTTTAGAATGAGGGAGAGGAACTTCCCTGAGTACCAAGGACTTCAGCATGTCAGGATGGGCAAGCAACTCCGGATCATCTCGTTGTGCGGCAGCAATGCTCTCAAAATCGACAGCTCCACGACTTGCCGAGACAGCATCGACACGGGAGAGCGCGTCCGCCGCTGAGTTGTCTTTGCCTTTTACGTGGCGGAGGTCAACCGCGTGAACTCGGAAATGAAAGCAAGTTGTCGTATCTCTCGGGAACAGTAGGCGGTGTGGTTGCCATGGAAAGCATACGTTAGAGGCTTATGGTCCGTCAGGATGTGAAACTCGTAACCCTCAAGGATATACCTGAAATGTTTGACAGCCAGGTACACCGCAAGAAGTTCACGTCCGAACGTGCTGTAACGTGTTTCGGCGGGCTTCAGTTTCTGGGAAAAAAATACAAGTGTTCGCCACTCGCCGTGAAGCATCTGTTGCAGGACAGCACCGGCAGCAGTGCTGGAGGCGTCAGTCATGAGACGGGTGGGGGCTCCAGGTTGCGGATAGAAAAGCAGGGCTGCATTGGCCAAGGCTTCTTTAACGTTGGAAAGAGCAGACGCAGCTTCTGCGTTCCATGGAACTGCTGATGATGGCCCTTTCTTGGTTCTAAGAAGATCCGTCATGGGCTGAATCATTTCAGCACAATGCGGAATGAATCTTCGATGGAAATTGATCAAGCCCAGAAACTCGCGAAGCTTGCGAAGTGACGTGGGTTGGGGAAACTCGCGGATTGCCCGGACTTTGTCTGCGAGTGGTAAGATGCCCCTTGACGTAACGCGGTGGCCCAGAAAGTCCAGCGCATCAACGCCGAAAACGCACTTCTTCGCGTTGATGACGAGACCATACTCCTGCAGCCGGTCGAACAACAGTCGCAGGTGTTGCTCGTGTTCTTCCGGAGAGGTGCTGGCCACGAGGATATCGTCAACGTACGCGAAAATGAAGTGAAGTCCTCTTGTCACTTCGTTGATAAGGCGTTGGAACGTCTGAGCGGAGTTTCGCAGGCCAAAGGGCATTCTTACGTATTCGAAAAGTCCGAACGGAGTAGTGATGGCAGTCTTGGCCACGTCCGCTGGCTCTACGGGAATCTGGTGGTAGGCCTTTATCAGGTCTACCTTGCTGTAGATGTTGGTACCAGCAAGCCCAGCGGAGAAATCGTGAATGTTCGGCAAAGGGTACCGATCAGGTACCGTGCGTGCATTCAAAGCTCGATAATCTCCGCATGGTCTCCAGTCATTCGGGTCCTTTTTCGGGACCATATGTAGTGGCGACGCCCAGTTGCTGGAAGACGGGCGGACGAATCCGAGCTCCAGCATATGTTCGAACTCTCGACGCGCGATGTTTAGTCGCTCGCCAAATAGGCGGCGAGGACGCGCGGAGATGGGCGGGCCACTGGTGATGATGTGATGAGTCACACCGTGCTTGGTTGGTACCTCCGCATTGCAGGGCCGGGTTATGGCCGGGTAATCTGTGAGGAGGGCTTCATACCTCGACGTCGTCGCCAGGGGACGCATCGGGGAAGCGTTGAATGACGACAGGATACCCTGGATGGTCAAGGATGTGGTGGCATCAGTGAGGCTTCTGCCACGGATGTTGACGGCAAGGCCAAAGTTTGCCAGGAAGTCCGCTCCCAGTATGGCTTGACGGAGATCCGCGACAATGAAGACCCACCGGAAAAGTCGCCTTAGTCCTATGTCGATGGTTAGGGATCTCTGGCCAAAAGTGGCAATTGCCGAGCTGTTGACAGCTCGTAGGGGCGCAGTATGTTGCACTTGCTGACATTCAAGTAGTGACGCAGGCAAGACGCTCACCTCGGCCCCGGTGTCCACTAAGAAGCGGTGACCAGAGATTTGGTCAACAACGTAGAAAAGGCGGCTTGTGTGTTGGCCATCGTCACTCGCCGCTGCTAGTGCCGGGCCTCGGTGTTTTCCGACCAGGAGCATGGTTGATGGCAGTGTGTGGCCCGTTCCGCGTAACGCCGGTGGTACCAGCACAGGGCTCTGCTGCTTGACCGCGAGGCTCGTCGCGAGGATGAACGGGCGTGAGGGGAGCCGCGCCTGGATTGTCGAGGTCTTTCGTCTGACGCTTTCATGGCGGCAACAGCGCAGGAAAGCTCTGCTATGCTTGCCTTGATCTCGGCGACTGTTGCTTGCCAGGGCTGGGGCTCGTGAGGCTCGTGAGATGCCACAGCAGCAATAGAAGGGGCTGAATATTCAGCAGTCCGATCCGCCAGCATGGCAAGGCGATCTAGCGGCATGTCGTCAGCAGCTGCAAGAACCATGCGCATTCCTTGCGGAAGTTTTTGAAGAAATAGCTCCCGCAGTATACGGTCTTGGGAATCGGTGGCTTGGGGACCCAACAACTGTCGCATTTGGTGGAGAAGTTGTGATGGGCGGCGATCTCCTAGCTCCTGGGCTGTCAGAAGTTACTGGATTCGTGACCGCTCCGATGCCGTTGTTCGTTCGAGCAGAATGCTTTTCAAGTGATCATATGCGTCCTCACGCGGTGGCTCCGTCAGCACGTCGTCGATTTCGTCGGCCACGTTTGGCGGCAGAGAGGCAACGACGTGGTAGAATCGTGAGAGCTGGGTAGTGATGCGCCGAAGATGAAACTGCGCCTCGACTTGGGTGAACCAAACTCGCGGGTTCTTCGGCCAAAAAGGGGGAAGGCGCAAGTTGACAGTTGCGAGGTTGGCGTCAGAGGACTGAAGCGGCGCGCCGTCGCCAGTGTGAGCGTTGCCTTGATCCATGTTGGTTGAGGCTGCTAGAGAAGGCGACGGGGAGCCTTCAGATTCCGGGTCACCATTTATGGGGAAAAGAACACGACCGAATCGATTGGTGCTCGGGCTCCGACTGCCCGCACGTTTTTAATTTGCGCGTGACCCGCGTCACGGAGCTCGTGACCCGAGCTCCGTGCTGCGGCCATTGTTGCGGGCTCCTGCACTCACTATCAATAATCATGTCTAGTACCAGTGAACCACAATAAAATTTTTGTCACTTTGAGCCCTACACGTACTTTGCTTGCCAAACGTCCGCTTCGTGTTACTTCATTGAGCAAAAACAAGCTGCATCCTCACAGGTTACTCACAGTTGAGCCTAACGTTGGCTCATGAAAACGCAATAAATTCGCACTCAGTACTGCACAAAAGTTACTATGAAGTCCTCCTCGTGTCATCGCAAATCTCCCACCAAAATTTTATGCCGATTGGAGATTACGTTTTCATAGTCTCCAAACGCCGAAATCGGCGAGCTCCTCGCGAAGCCTTTTTGGATTAGCCTTTACCGACGCCCAAGATCTGTGTCTGAATGGTGATTCTGAAATTATCTCGGCATACTCAGTAAAGAAGAAAGGAAACATATAACAAAGCTTACGGCATTTATCAAACGTCAAGTGCGCTTAGCACTCTTTAGTTCATTTGGCGCACCGCATAGTGGTTCACGACAGGGTTGGGCAGGAATACTCAAAAGTGTATTTGGAAATACAAATACTGGGACACATTGAAATAGTAGCTAAAATACTGATACTAAAATATATCTGTAAAATTGTATCGCGATACGTATCGGAAATACATTTTAAATAGAGGCAAAAAGTATCTGGAAATGCAAATACAGGAATAAATTTTAGGGAGGACAGAAATACAAATACAGAAATACAGATACTGCGATACATTTTTTCAAATATGTTTGAGACGCCAACTGAGATAAAGTTTGAAGTTCGAAGTGGAAGTTTTTGATCCCCAGATTACTTTCCCGTAGGCTTGGCACTTTGCCTTGAAGGTAGTGGTTTCAGACGACGAGGAGTCTTCAATGAGCTAAAAAAAAACGGTTCCTCAAGGACTGACCACGGTCCCTTCCCTGACATCTTGTCTGTCTGACGAGGGACACGAAAAGACTTCGAGCTCTAAATAAATTCTGTGTCACCCTAAACGTACCCATCAAAACGTCACCACGCTCCTGTTCAATAAGGACGCCCCTGTCATCAATGATCACATGACGTCACGGTGGAATGAACTGGTATTCTTTATGTGTAGGTGCGGCCTTGAACATGGAACTTTACCACGCTGCTGTACGAAAGGACAGTACGTATTTTTGCTGCAGTAGGTTACCTCGTTAAAGATCGTGAAGGCAGTGTCATTTGGAATTTTTGAGAATAGTGGACCACCAGAAGCATCCTGGAACACATGTCTTATATTCTGTTTTACAGTTGAAAAAGAAAACGATACGGCGGCATCCTCGTTGCAAAGGTCCTTCTTGCCGACCCTCCGCCAGCGACGCATGAATTGCAGTCCTCAAGTTTCGCCTATCATCATCTAAACAGTGACATCGTGGATTGCGACCTGATATTAGATAGTTCTAGCAGATCGTTTTTTCGCCCCGATAACGATACGATGCATGCCCAAGGCCGCCAGAGGGGAAAGGCAATGTCGTTATCGGGGCGAAAAAACGATCTGCTAAAACTCTCTATTGCCGGCACAGGTGCGAGCTCCCCGAGAAACAGCGCGCTCGAGACGAGTCGCAGGTGTACGAACTCTGGGCCGGCACAGCGAGGCCACGTCTAGCCTCCTTCCCGGGTTTCGGATCACCAGAGCAGCCGGTCACGTTCACGTCGGCTAATCACGTGCCCATGAGCCGTGCAATATTAAGGGCGCAGCAGCAGACGCATTCGAATATGTGCTGAACTTCACTGCGTGAGTCATGCTACTATTTCAAGTCAACCACCACCAGGCTCGGGCTGCAACGGACTGTGACTCAGCATTGCCGGCTGGCGTACTGTGTATGCTAAGGCAAGATAGACGGTTAGCAGTGGGCATTAAATGCCAGCAAACAACGACTCAAGAAATCCCTACCTAAGGACCTGCGCCAGAGGATGCCCTGACTCCACCCCTGGCACGCCACCTGGTTCGAGTCCCCGACTACGCAACACTTCTTAGAAGAGAGAAGAGGACGCATAAAAAAATAGTTTGGAGATTCAGAAGGGACCTTTGTCAGGTATAGTAACAATGCCACAGCATCTCTTTGACCCTGGTGCCCTCAGAAGTAAAAAAAAATGCGTTTGGGTATTTGTTTTTTGTCTGTTTGTTTTTTTCGGAGAGGGGGGGGGGGGGGGGGGGGGCGTATTCCTCAAGAAATGTAACGAAATACATTTCATCCTGATTGTATCGCGATACAAATAAACATTCCATATGTATTTCGATACGGGTATACAGATACTGGTAAAAAAATGTAACGCGATACATTTGTATCGCGGTACTGCCCAACTCTGGTTTACGGCGTATACGTGCTGTCCGCCGAACTGTGCGACACGACTGTTGCTTTCTTCAAAACGGTTTGTATGTGTGAATGTGAACATATGACTGGGCAGGATAACTTAATGCGATATTCAATTAGTCGAATCCAAGCGTGTAGGGACTTCACTTCGTGCCGTGCGGCGAGTCAGAGCTATGAAGGGATAAGAAGTGTTCGAGTTCAGCTTTCCAGCGGCGTCTCCCAGTTTTACCTTGTGTACTCGGGCGTATTGAGAAGAAACAGTAATTGAAAAAAGGTAATTTCGTCAATGGATGCATAAAACAAGTAACAATTACTTGCAACACTAATGTAAAGTTGCGAGCTCGGTGTACGCGAACTTATTGGTTGTTATTGGGGAGGAGGACAGACCGTGACGCCCCAAGCGGTTAACTTAACAACTACACGGATGGGGACAACAAATACAATGACTCAGCGCTCGGTCGACATAACCGAACGCGGCGTCAGCGTTCGGCTGGAGTTCGTGTTCTTTTGTGAGGGGGAGGAGGGGTTGTTTTGTTTCTACTACAGCTTGCATGAACAATGCAGCATGCACGGTCCTAGCTCAGCACAAAAGCCGAACTGGGTCAGGCACGCATTCTCCGAGGACAGATCCGGCACTTAACGCCGCTTCGTCGATTGTTAGTATTTTTTACATTAAACTGTGCCCCGCGCTCTATTGTAGAAGATGACACGGACATGCCTATAAGGCCTGTCGGAATGTGCACAGGCCTTGTGTTGAGTAAACAACGAGCGTGGGGAAAACAAACGGGTCAGAGCGCCCCCTATAGTTCGATCTCCTGCCCAATAGCGTGTTGACTCGTACACAAGCAAGATCCCCGAGCTTCGCAGCGTCGAGATTCCCAGCACTGGCTCGTCCACGTACTGTACCTCGAAACGCTAACAGGAAGGCTCGAGTAGAAAAGTAAACAAGCTTTACGTACACTGTAAAAAATAACCGTCCAATTTACAGCGCTATAAGCTAATAAAAACTGCAAGAACGCCGTGAAGAGGAATACCTGAAATGCTCCGCAAACGAGCGAAAAAGAGCGAGAGGAAAACGCAAAACTTCGTGGAGAAAGAAAACAGAAAGAAAAGACGCGCATCGCTAATTGGTCACCACGCTTGACCTTCGGAAGCTGCGGGAACTCAGAGATCCTCCTCTCGCCCCTTCACCTCCTTTCTTTGTCCGTGCCAACGCAGAACGTAACTGCCTTAACTGAAAAAAAAAAAAAAGAGCAAACAGTTGAGCAACAATGCGACGAGCTAGAAGCGTCGAAAAAATAAAGCAACGTTGGTTGGGACAACGAACGTTCAGTTCACTTTCCCGCCTTCCCGCCCGTCTCCGTGCCATTTTGTCCTCGTTCGTTCGTGGCATTCCCGGATTTTTGTGCACCTGAAAATTTGGAGCGGAAGGCAACTGGATACTCGAGACAGGGATTTCATTATCAATCTGCTGCTTGTTTGGCAAGGATAGTGTAACGGTGGCATAAATACAACGCCCTAAACAGGGGCGGATCCAGAGGATCCCCCAAGGGGGGGCCCCAGCATAAAAAGAAAGAGGGGGGAGGGGGGGGGGGGGGGAGGGAACACTTGCTGCACACCACATTGTGTGTTGGATCTTTGTCTAAACACACGTATAAAAAGTAGAGAGAGGCCTTTCCTTTTCAGCGACACAAAGTGTCGCAATTCAAAACACGATTGCAATATCTCCCGTTTCGAAGCAAGGGATAACGGAATCTTGATTTAAAGGAGCTGTGCAACAATTTCAGTGCTTTGCTTAGATAAGTTTGGAGTTGGTGTCTCGACCTTTCGGAAGTAAAGATCAAAAAACCGCGTTTGCCTGCATGTCCTAGATTTTATTTTAAAAATAGACAAAGATTGAGGCTTTCGGCACCTCTCAACTACGTCAACTACGTCCCGAGTCACGTGCGCTGTGACGTCAAGGGGGGTCGCGCCGAGTTCCGCTGAAGCTGTCTCCCTAGAGCCATCAGCGAGCGCGTGTCCATGTGCTGGCGTATCGCGAATATGGTGAAAGGAGGAAAGGTCTCATCCGGGTCCGGCCATCTCCGTCCGGCTCTGACCGGTGGCAAGCGATAGGTCCACGTCCGGTGTAAAGTAGAGAAAGGCGACGACACGCAGGCAGTGTTGCCAGATTGGGCTATATATAGCCAAATTGGGCTACATTTTTTTCTAGTTGGCGTCAAAATTTCGCCTTTGGCTATGTGGCTATTTTTGGGCTATTTCTAAGGGTGCGGCGAACTCTTGTCGAACCTCAGGTTCGACGTCGAACTTTGAGGTTCGACTAATTAATTTTCGAACTTCTGGTCAGTTTCGTAAAAAAAATTGTTTCTCTTTTGGCTAGTTGAGAAGAGAGAGAAAAAGGAGAATGGCTTCAAACTTCTACAAACTTCGGGGTTTTCACAATGCGCAGAGAAGCAGTGCTAGCAGAGTTCAAGCGGTCTCCCCACAGCGCAGTGAAGCAAATCAAACAAACAAATTGCACTGTTTTTACAGGTCCGGTAGCGCGTCTTCTACCCGGACGTAGACTGGACTCTCCCAACGCAGCTTTGGTACCCATTGCGAAAATTCTTAGGCATCGCCAACTTTAAGAAAAGAAACACAATAAAAAATAGCTTGAACCGGAACGGGGGACGCTCATATTCTATTCAAAGAAAAATAGACGGGTGGTTTATTGGTAAGAACCTTAGATATTTATTTATTTATTTATTCATATTACCCCTAAAGGCCCTCGTGAGAGGGTATTACATAGGGGGGGTACATAAATCGTTCCAATAGGAACTAGTGCACATTGAACAACATATGAGAATACTAGAAAACAATCAATACACTTAATAATAAAAAGAAAATAAAGAATACACTCAAAAACGAAAAAAAAAAAAAAAAAAAAAAAAATATTCGAAGCAAGGGATAACGGAATAGTGTTACACGGGAGATATAGGGGGTGCTAGTTTAAAACTCCCAGTTCTGACTGTTCTGCTTCTACATTCTGTTCTTTTACTGTATGATTATATCTCCCGGGCTTCACAATACAGCTGTCCATGTATGTTTTCTATTTCTGAAAACCTACGAAGGATGGGTAATTGTTTCACAAATTTTCATCCTTCTGAAGCTTTTTTTATGTATATATATCAGGGGACCTAATGTACACAAAAAGTGGCGCATCTGAAGGTTGAAAATGAGAATTTAACGTGTTGTTTTTTGCGCGTATGAAAAATTGTCAATAAAAGGCTTAAAAATCGTCGTTTTTAGTCTTGGCTATTTTGGGCTATATTTATTTTGTGGCTTTGGCTATATTTGGGCTATACCTCCCAGCCGTTTGGCGGTTTTTTGTTGGGACCATCTGGCAACACTGCACGCAGGGATAAAAGAACAAGAAATTTAATAAGAAGCGATAAAAAGCCGCGCACGGCTGCGCACGAAAAACTCAACCAAACGCAACACGCGTAACACCCACAACACACTGATGAAACTTCGGGCGGCGGGGCCCCGAAGAACAAAACAGCATTCAATTCCCGACACAACGCGAAACAACTCGCCGCTCGCGGCACAAATGCAGCCGGGAACAACGTTTACCTATGCATAGAAAAGAGGAAGGAAAAGCTCCACTGGTTAACCCAAAGTCCAGGGGAAAGTTCAACCGTGGTTCAAACGAAGTCCGAAGACTCACCGACGTCTTGGGTCCGACGGACGACGAAGGCTTGACTTTTCCGGCGTGGTGGACTGGGTGCTCGGCAGTCGACGCAACGCAGCCCCGCACACACACTCACTCCCCGAAAAGGGAAAAACCGAAGCCCGTACAACCAGTGGCGTAGGCAGAGGGGGGGTTTGGGGGGTTGAGACCCCTCCCGAAATGCCAAAGCTACCCCCCCCCCCCCCCCCCTTCCCTCCCCAACGGGGCCCGCTCGCTGCCCTGCTCACGCAGTCGGTTTTGCACGAGGCACGGAGCAACGGGGGAGCACGGACCATCTCCAACTTACAGGCTTTGGGAAAAATTGTTTGTGGGGTAGAAAATGCTCAAATTAATAACATATGCAATACTGAAGGATGGCGATT
Source organism: Ixodes scapularis (assembly GCF_016920785.2). Classification (NCBI taxonomy): domain Eukaryota; kingdom Metazoa; phylum Arthropoda; class Arachnida; order Ixodida; family Ixodidae; genus Ixodes; species Ixodes scapularis. The sequence continues at coordinate 163,073,091 of NW_024609857.1, forward strand.
TCAACGCAAAATATGACAAACTATCCTCACTGAAATACACAGTTCAATCAAACCAATGTGAACATAATAAAACGAACGCACGGCGATAATATGAAACAATGTCAGTAATGTAAGGAATAATAAATAAATTGTAAAAAAAAACAAAAAAAACAATCGCACTGTAAGCAACGGGTGGCGCTGCGCTCACGCACACCTTTTGTGATCAGAATGACGTGCTTTCGACTAGAAATTACCACGAATAAATAGGTAACTGTGACTAGTGATATTAGAATGCAATTTACAGGTTCTCTTTATCATTTCATTTATGCCAAGCGCCTACACTTTAAAATGAAGCCACCTGCATTCACGAAAAAAAAAAAATATCCCGGACGTCCTCCGCTTGAACTTTAATGTCGCGGTGAACATTCAAAAACGCTATACCTCGTTTCAGTCAAGTATTCTACTACACTGTAGTTTCAGCTCAGGTTCAGACGTAGCCGATGCTTCAAGAGCGAGCTCCGGCCTTTCAGCATCCCTGCCAAGCACGCGCGCTCGTGCAGTGCAAGCACTGTTCAGGGCCACATGTTCGCGCCTGTAGCATCGGCTGCGTCTGGAATTAAGCTGAAACGAAGCATAGACCGAGCAGTCGCTCACTCGAAGTGGACGCTCTTAGGTTTGTTTTCAACCGTCGTAGTGAAGAGAACGAGCGCTCAGCTTCCGCCGTTGTTAAGGGCAGAGCAACTAGAATCTTGAGACGATGGACGTTCTGAAATAGTGCTTTCGGACAGAGGGCGACCACCTGTATACTGCAGATAGGACGGGCGCTTCACGTTTCTCTCTCTTGCATTGAACGCTTAGAATTTCCCTATTTTTGGCCGTAGTTTCCCTCACTTCGCGAAAACCGTCGCTCACGGATGTGATGAAGTCCGTCTTGCCATAGCCTCCTCTATACGGAGAAAGCCTGGCACATCGACGACGGAGCCATAGAGCGCGCGGCCGCAGGAAAAAGGAGAGGAGGAGCGCGCCGAACGGTGACCAATATGGTAGCGCAGAGCAGAAAGGGCAGACCTAGACAGCGAGCGCTTGGGTCGTGAGCGGCCGCTCCCCGAACCACGCTTGTTTTTGTGTTTTCGTCACCGTCGTTTTTGTACTCCGGGAGAAACGGGCGCGGCGATTCGAAAGGGCGCAGGGAGAAACGGGAAAGGGTGGACGTTGAGTTTCTCCTCTCCACGATAACGACAAGAAAAGAAAAAAAAAAAAAAAAAAAAGATTGTTTCTGCGTTTGGCCGCTCGCTCTTTCGTGGCGCTAGCGAACAAGGTTCTCTCCGCTCCCGTTTCTCCGCCCCTCCTTTCCCATTTACGGCGGCCGTCTTTTCACGCGACGCGCCAGGCTTTCTCCGTATAGAGGAGGCTATGGTCTTGCTTTCTGCTTTGTATGTCAAGGTGACATGCGATGCAATTCCTTATTACTATTAGATTAATCTCCTCGCTGCACGGAACATCAGAAACTTGAAGAGACAAGCCTTCATATTCTCACTACGCGCAGGCGCAAGGCTAGTCAAGTTCCTTTCCACATTCGGCGCGTAGTTTCTTTGTGGTGCGTCATGTCAGTTCTCCGAGTGACGGAACGACGAGTTCCGACTGATGACTTGTCCTTACCCCGAGGATATGCTGCTGCTGCCTTTGGATCACGCTACAAGATAAAACGGCCTAGCAAAGATAACACTCTCTTTCCTTCGGCATCCGATTCTGTAGCACGAATTTGTTAAACCTTTAATAGATAGATGATTTTGGTAGTGTGATTGTTCAGAATTACCTTCGCCCTAAATATGGGCCCCTCGTGTTTGTGCGTGGCCGGTTGCTCCAAGTTTTCAGTGTCAAAAAAAGATTCTTTTTTTTGCTGTTCAATATTTTTTGTGTGTGTGTGTGCGTGTGAAAGTATAGCTATTTTTGTGTTTTTTCTGGCCTTCACGCGTTGGCATTGCGGTGCTACTTCGAAACGCGAAGGAACTTTTGTGTTGTGAGAAAGCGCTTAAAGTTCGTGGGCCGCAATTACGACGACAGTAGAACAGTGAGCCACCCCGCCCGTATTCCTGTAAATGAATCCTGCTCCGTTTTTAAAAATGACAATGCAGCGTTACCCGTTTTATCTTAACAGTGTCTCCCTAATCTTTGCCTGAGCGTCCGTGTCGGTGAACTCGCCCTCCGTCATTGACGGGGGGCAGATGCTGTTAAACCCCTCCCGAAATAAAATCCTGGCTACGCCACTGCGTACAACTCACGGGAACAGACGACGGGAGGAGCGACCAGCCAACCTGACCGGCCTTCCGGGGGCCCGCCCTTCTCCCGCCACCTACCAGGGTCTCCGAGCTCGAGGTCGGGGGAAATTATTTCCTACTCGTACCAAGCTACCGGAGCAAAATATAAAAATAAAATCTCCCGGCAACTGGCCTTGACAGAAACGGATGTCTACAATTTCTCCCTTTCAGGAAGGAGGCAATGAGCTGCCCGGCGGCCTTGTCCTAGCGGCAGAGACGCGGGCGCCTCCAAAGATAATCCGATAAATGGAAGCGGGAATCGACAGGGATGGATTCCAAAGAGTTCCATATGGGGGTTTTAGTGAGAAAGAAAAACGCGCGCTGAACAGAGACACAACCAAAATAAAGGAACAAAAAAAAAAATACTGAAATTCGAGACAGAAGGTCGCTACTCTCAAAAGCCCATTGTCAAATGGAAACAGGCTCGTTGCTTTTCTTTTTTTCTACTCCGCGTTGTCACAAGGGTGTAGGTGCGCCGGTGCGCTTTGACGCTTGGGGCCTCTGCTTATCACCTTAATTAACTGGCAAGTCACAGGAAACGACATTTCGAATTGCCGGTACTCGGATACAAACGTTCCGAATCCGTCAAAGTTTCGAGCCAGGTTCTGGCCTACGCAGTCCGCGCAGCATCGCGGGCGGGGTGTTGATGATATCTCTCGGGGGGGGGGGGGGGGGGGGCCCGGGCCCTCAGGGCCCCCCCCCCCCCCCCCCCCCCCCCCCCCCCCCCCGTGGATCCGCCAGTGACCCTAAAAGATGTTTACTTGGACCTTTTGTTGAAATACGCGGTGCGCATGCGCGGAGTATTTGATGCGCCTGGGTTCGAGAGTATCTAGTTCTAAACAATCCGCCATCTTGCTTTTCTCGCCTTTGCGCGCCTTGGAGACCATCGAGACTCAAGTTTTGATGTTGCGAACAAGGTGAACACGAGTGATCGTACTGACGACGCCCGTTCTAGATAACGACGTGCACCGCAATCATGCCGGTGAACTGTGTAGCCTTCGGCTGTCGAAACTATTATCGCCCGGGTTGTGGAACTAGCTTCTTTCGCTTTCCGTGTGGTAAGCTTTACCCGTTAAGCGGGCAGCCTGGATTCGTGCAGTCAGGAGAGTTGACAAGTCCGACCCCTCGAAGAACTGGAAGCCGAGTCAGCTGTCCAGACTATGTAGCGCCCATTTTATTACAGGTAAGTTGACTTGTCATTTTTGCAAGCGATAGAGCTTTGCGAAGTGCGGCGATGATCACATCTCTTCGATTGCAGGGAAGCCGGCGTTAGAGAAGGCACACCCGGACTATGTCCCTACACTGTTTAGCTACTCGCGTCCACGGCCGTCAGCCCTCGGTCGGTTTCAACGCTGGTCCTCCAGATCGTCAACCCAAGGTGAGAACCTTTCCTCGTCACACCGGCGATGCGATCTAGTCGCGCGATAACTTTCATCGCGAGCAAAAAGCGACGCGATTTGAGCAGTCGCTTGCTGACCCGACTTTTTGCGACGCGATCTAGTCGCACCAGAGCGGCTCAGCCAGTCAACGGCGTTCGGAGCGAGAGTTTTCGAGAAGTGACTCGCCAACGAAGGCGTTGGACTCGCTCATCGCGCACGCCATCTAATCTAATTTTTTTGCGATACGATCTAGTCGCATCGCGTGACTACTTACATCGCCGGCGTGAATGAGCCAACGATGCTCTAATCAACAAAAAAGAAGAAAAACAAAAGCATGTCAAGTTAAATTTGTAAAGTTGTCACGAGAGATTTGAACTTCTAAAGCTCTCCCCCTCCAAAAAATTAAAAAAAAAACTACTTACATTATTGGTGTGGCTTTCATTTCAAAGTTGGGGTCGATTTTACTGCGAAGAAATACTGTCGTGAGGGTTGTTCTTTCGTTTCGGCAAGTTTTCAAAAACAGTACACTGGCCATTTGTAAGTCATTCTCATTTCAGAGACAGCATGTTTATTAGCAAGCACTAGAACAAACACTTCTAGTATTGTGATGTGGAGGCAGGGGCGGAACCAGAACAGGCAAAGTATGAAGGAATCAGTATGTAGAAATAGCCGGCAGTACACAGGAATGTTGACAGTTGCAAGCTATGTATAGGACGTATCCACACATGGCTACCAGACGGTGCACTCTGAGTACTTCGCCAATTATGTGCCTGTGATAGCAAATGGCAGCGCCTGCACAGCCGCAAGAGCTCTATGTTACTCGGCAAACTTTTTTTTGGTTGAGGTGACACCGTTCACAAAAACGGTGTCACTTGTGGCAGTCGGCTGCGGTATGAGGACCTAGGATGCACTTGAAAAAGGAAACCGAGGACAACAGGCATTGCGGACTCCGATCCAGAGAATCGTAACACACATAACCTCGCAAAGGTTTAGTCGCTCTCCCTGAGTGGGCAGCGTGAATTACTCGCTTGCATCAAGCGAGTAATTCTACTCGCTTGCCCAATCTTGCACTCGCTTGCCCAATCGGAACTGTACTCATCAAATTTGATATAGCGCTTGCACAATGCCGAATCAATCAAAAAAGAGCCAAAGGAGAGAACGTGCAAAGTGTTAGATTTTTTGCAGTGACAGCTAAGGGCAACAACAGACTTCAAGATTTCTGCCAGGTAAAGAAATGCGTGCCCACGAGCAGTGGTGTCTTTCAATACCAATTTTCTGCTGCTCCTGCGGTAAGGAACTTCCATTCCAGTCTCTCTAGCATCTTGTTTGTCAAAATAAAACTTTGTTTCTGCAAGTAGGTCATCCGTGCTGACACTTACCCGCAACTCTACTTGTCGAAATCTTTGTCAAGGTTTTCTCCATTGTTGCGACCGCGAGTAATTCACGTTGCCTCCTTACGGAGGGCGACCGAGCCTTTTTGAATTCGTATGTTCGAACTCTAGGAAATTGCAAAAACCAGGAACCAGCAATGCCTGCTGTTCTCGGTCTTCATTTTCGAGTGCGACACCGTTTTCATACGTTTTCAGCTCTTGAATTCTTCCGTGTGTGGACGAAGGATGCTGTCGCTAGTTTGTTACGTATTATGCTCTCAGGTGTCATATTTTGAGAAGGCATGGGCATTTGAACGCCTAAGGGTAAGTACGGTTTGCTTCGAGGAGTTTGGAAAGCTTTCAGTGCACTTTGCCAGCATGCTTAGAGGAGTGCCACACAAGGGAGGCTTTGCTAAAACATCTAAAAGGCCACATCTCCGACGGTATTTTGGTTTCGTGTTCGTGCTCCTACTGTCAAAAGGTGTGAAATCATAGTTCACGGCACATTTGAACTGGGCGCATTTACGAGTGACGGGTTTCTTGGGCGACGGCGCATCGCCTGCAGGCCCGCTTCAGGTTGAGGACTCTTCGACTCAGTCGACTAGTGTGGATTCTAATGAAGACGGTTCTGTTAACGTGATGCAATCCCCTGATGATAACTACGACGTGTTAATGTCTCTGTCTGCAGAAGAATAAAGAACGGCCGTAAAATGCGATCTTGTTTTTTTTTTTTGTGCCTGAAGTTTAACGGAAAGCTTCTTATGCCTGTATCAACAGTTCAAAAAACCATTTATGAATTTCAACGTCGGCATTTCTTGTACAAACAATAAATGTTCGGCTAACTTGCTGAAAGCCTTTAAAACGTGCTTGGTTCAGTCGAGGTTCATAACATCATTGAGTTCATAACATCATTATACAATGATGTTACGAACCTGAAATCTACCACCTTTCTTCCAGAACATATGAAATCTGCATATTTGAGAAAGCACTTCCCTTGTGTGGAAACAGTGAGTATGTACATAGGACGTCGTTGTGGTCAAAAGGACCGGTTTGCTCCGCATGTCCCCGTTAAAGACGCACTAAATTACCCCTAGAAAAGAAATATATGGGCCACGTATTTACCGAGCCTCGCAGCAAGTCCCACTTACCCGGTGTTTTGGAGGAATTTTGTGATGGTGCCTGTCAGTAAGGCCAGTGTGTAACTGACATGATTCAAGGTGCACCACCCATCTCCTCATGCAGTCTAGTGCATGGTGAGCATTCACTGATCACTTTCCGAACCCCAAGTAATCGATATTGCCTATAATTTTATAATGATTTTAAATTACAATTATAGTTCTGCAATTTCCTACATTTTATATCTGCCTTCACGCCTTTTGTTTTATCCTTTCTTTTCTAGGGAAAAGCATCTACTCAGCCAGCATGTACTCGATCTCAATTGATGGAATAACTGTGATGGACGAAATTCACATGTTCGACCACGCACTGGCTGTACTATTCAGCGCGTACTACGTTTTCAACATTGCGTACACAGAAGAGATTTGCATCACCTTGGAGTTTATTAAAAGGTATTGAGCTCATTTGTGCTTCTTGGCATCATTCGGTGTTTTTTTTTTGTTTATTCCTTTGTATACTTCATCTGATCTAACATATATTTCAGCAATGGCTCCAGACTGAGCTCCTTGTTTTAGAATGTCCATTGCTTGCATGAAAACTTGTGCAGCGAGAGTTGTTATCAATGCTAGAGGCATGCTATGGTGAGATATTGTAGAATAAAAAGCAAGTCTGATTATTTTATTTTGTGTTCCCTGTCCTTCGCTTACTGAAATATATTTTGTAGTGTGCGAATACATGCTACCAAACTATATTTTAATGAGTGGTACTTTTCGTTTAAAAAATTCAAATATAATTTTCTCTTCATAGCATTGTCTCCGTTATAACCTATAGGATGAGCTATATACTCTAAGAAATGACTGTACCTGCCTCACGACGCCACTGGCGACTAGTCTTCATTCAAAAAGACTTAAAATGTTTATTCAAAATAACAAGGCTTTTATTTCCACTTTTAATTTTTACAGAACAAAAGTATAAACCAGTTCCAAGGGCTGCTGTTGCAGCTTTGAATCCAGTAGAGATATTCTGAACTTAAACATTTTCAATATCCCGAATATGTAAATGTCTTGTTAAAAGTGGCTCGATTGAATATTGTTGTTACATAATAATACCAGTGTGTACATTCCAAGATAAGCAAGTTGCTTAACATAAAGACAACTAATTTGAGAGTAATTTCTAGCGCAGAACGAGCAAAAAAAAAAAAAAAAAGCAATGATCTATTATACAGTTTTGAATGCGGTTCCCTATATAGCAACCCTCGTTACAATTGTAACATGTTATAATGTGTTGCTTTATAAACGACTATAGTTGAGAACTGGCAGATATTACCTTTCGTTCTTTATTTGCATTTTACAAGTCAACAAAATATGTAATTCGGTGAATGGCTGTTCAGTCCTTAGCCTGGTATGAGTTTGGTAAAAAAGTGTCTATGTGAATTTAGAAGTTCATATGGGTGAGTTTTATTAACTTGCAAGATGAAGTGCCAGGCTACTTAGGCATATTCAAAAGATCAGTGTTTCAAAAGCTTTAGACACTGGCCAATTTAGGTATTTATTGTCTCATTACTTTTTAACGCGTATTATAAGCTGAGATTGTAAAAAAAAAACTACTTCGTATATCTGTTCTTACAGATGTCGTTGGGATCAACCCTGATCGAGGAACGGGACCCGAATAAAAAACTAGAAACATACATAAACAAAAAGGTTCTTGAGTTAATTGACATGTCGGAATATAAATGGAAATGCAAATAGATACATCTTTTTACTTTTCTTTGACAGCACGGTCACGAATATTAATGCATCGGGTGCTGCAAGAGCAGCCGACCTCGCCGCAGACAAAATTTTCTGCGCATAACTGCTTATTCACTTTAAATATGCGCGATTAAAGACAGTTGAACAGTGCAACACAACAGCCCCAAAATACTCGGCCGACCTTTTTTTTTACGTTGTATGTTTTACTTTGTTCAAATGACTATAATGGTGTGGTCCAGTACCATAGTTTTCAACACTTTACGGTCGCATAAAAATGGACTGTAAAATTTACGGTCAAATACCAGGCAGCTGATGCTGCCAAAATTGTGCAGTAAAAATAACGGTGCACTGTAAATCTGGTTTACGATAAATTTAAACGGTGACCGTAGAAATCTACGGTCGCCGTTTAAATTGCACCGTAAAAATAACGGCGCGCTGTAAATCTTTTTACCGTAAATCTGAAGGCCGACCGTAGATTTCTACGGTCCCCGTTTAAATTTATCGTAAACCAGATTTACAACGCACCGTTATTTTTACTGTACAAGTTTGGCAGCATCAGCTGCCTGGTATTTGACCGTAAATTTTACAGTCCATTTTTACAGTGTATGGTTCGGGCTTGTGCTGAAGCTTCAAGGTCTGGCCATTTAGGTTAGTTTAGTGAACCAAAACGATGCGCTCGGGACCAGGAAACAGGAGAAAACGGCTGCTTATAATCCACATTATGTGTATGACCTCTTCTCGGCGTGTCGATTGAAACCGAAACAATGCCGCTCTCCTCCAGGGCCAGCTAGTTCCCAGAGTGGAACGCGCGCAGTGTCGCTCGCAGGGATTTATGGAAGTAGTCTATTTTTCTGCATCAAAAAGAGAGTGATTTTATTGTCAAGGGGTGATGAGTGACGTCACTGGGTGATTCTGTGTATTTTTTTTATCGGAAGTTGTTTGCTTTAGCTGTTTTCAAATAAATGTTCAGTTGAGAGTAATTAAGCGCTGGTCCTGTTCGCATTCCTTTTTTTTTTGTTTGTCCTTATTTTTGTCAGCGCATTTAATTTTATATGTCATAAACCAACTCGCCCGCTTCGCCACATCAGCCGATCAAGATAAGCGCTCGCGAACGTGTTCATATTTGTGTGCAAACTCGGATTTGCCGCCGGCGACTTTTGAGCCTATCAGGATGTGGTTGCGATAAACCTACCTTGTTTGGTTCATGTAAAACACCAAGCCTGCGCTGAGAACGTATGACAACGTATGATTTTTGTTAGAAAACAAGTTACCACGTACGGTCGAGGCATTGTTTTATTTCTCGGTAATAGGAATCTAGTAAACGGAAAGAAAAACCCCAAATAGACGGGAAACAACACCCGAGGAAACGAGCTCCGCGAGTGTTGCTTCTCCGCAGTGCACCATGTGCTCAGAAAGAAGCGCGTTCAACGGGGCCGCGTGAAATAAATGTAAGGACATACACGAGCTGGTGTACACTAAACATGATTCTAAAACCCCGAGAATGCAGTCTCAAAAAGAGCTGAAATTTTATTTCCCGAAACCTAATTAAATAGGAAAAAAAGAAACAATGAAAAGGGGGAAGAGGAAAACCGCCAAAAAACCTCTTTCCACAAATGTACATTTTAAACAGTTAGCTGGACAATGACGTCTTTCGCGACATCTTCCTCGCCTCTTGTCTTTGAACCCTGTCACCCCGACCCAAAATGAACGAAACAGCTTTTCTTCCTGGAAACTTCAGGAAAACGCCGTTTAAATTAAAGGGCCTCTGACACGCCAATTTTTTTTTTCATGCTAGGCGTTGAAATGGCTTATCAGGGCATTAGAAAAAAATTGTTTCACTATAGAGTTGCGTAGTTCTCTTTTTATAAAAAATAGAAATACGAGGCCCAATTCAAAGTTAGCGCCAGTACACCATGACGTAACAGTGTACCGCAAGGTGTCGGGGCGGTCAGAAGGGAGGCATCGACCTACGTCACTAAAAGTATGGTGCCTGGATCGCGTCTTTGACTGGTGTGTTTACCGCGGCCAAAAAAGTGGTCCCTCGATTTCCGCCTGATGACGTCATAGAAGTGTCATGCTGTCGCCGGTCGCGACCCTGGTGGCGTCTCAACAGTTATGGTGTATGTAGCAGATGCCTGTTCTGCTGCAGGTCGCTTTCCACTGTGACAGTTCACGGAATCTAGTGCAGCCGGAAGTTGGGACGCCTAAAGGGACGCCGTGACGACAGCGACACTCGCGTTCGCTCGTGCTTTTTGTCAGCATTTCTACGGCCAACCGCCAGGATCGCGACAGGCAACAGCATGACACTCGCGTTCGCTCGTGCTTTTTGTCAGCATTTCTACGGCCAACCGCCAGGATCGCGACAGGCAACAGCATGACACTCGCGTCATTTGTTGCCGCATCGGGACCACTTTTGATGTATGGGCGGGATAGGACGCTAAACACACCAGTCGAAGACGCGCTCCAGGCTCCATGCTAAAAGTGGGTTCGCCGGAAGTCTCGTGAGTTTCACTCCTCGTGCTCTCCGCGACCGTACCTAAGACTTTTTTTTTTATTCTGCTCTTCGTACGAGCGATCGTAGAAAACGAAGTTTAATTTCCATTAGCTCTTTATTGCTGCACCGTTGATTAGTTTGCGTGCTGTAAAAGTTTAGGACGAAGAGTCAGTGGATCGACGTGATGGAGGTCAATGATGAAAGCGTTGCGAGTACAAGCCAGTGTACGAGTGTATGCGGTCAGCCCAAAACAAGCTATCAAGTTTTGAGGGAAAAAAATTTAGAACTTTTGCAGAAATTAGGATTGCTAGCATACGACACGCCCGATCGCATTGCTGAAGGTTCAGACACCGAGGTCGTTGAATCATCGGATACTCTCCAGGCTGAAGATGCCTGCCGTTTAAAGAATACGAACTGGTGAGTGTACCAAGTACAAGTAAACGTCAAGCATAAAGTACGTGTTTTGCCTAGAACATGAGTAGAACTTGTTTGCTAGGTGCACATGCAGCCGATGCGTCGTGATGCCTGAATTCAAGCCTCTTGAGTGCCGCTGCTGCAAGGAGATGAGCAGGAAACTTACAGACCTGCAGTTGAGGTCTCACATCGAGACCTGTGAGTTTCAGTAAACTTCGCCTAGGGTTGTAATCTTCATCACTAAAGTGCATCGAGCATATCGATCGCCTACCCACGGATTCTTATAGCTGTCCTGCGGGAATCGCAGTCAGCCACCGGTCCATCTCTTGTATGTCTCTCGGAAATGTATGCAGTGTAATCTCTTGTTCAGTTTCTGAACTACCGGGACAGTACCTCACGCAGCACCTTCTAGGCATTGTAGTTGATCACGTCAATTCACTGACTCCTCTTCTACCTTTACAGAAACATTAAAGGGGCCCTGCAATGACTTTTTGACTGGTTTTTAATTTGCACTGAACATGAGCGTACTGAACGTAGTAATTTAATCCAACTTTTCTTTTCTCAAATTTCGCTTTATTTTAAAAGTTATAGGCAAATTAGAATTACAAAAACAAGCAAAAAATAACCTCCTTCATGACGTCGTAGGTCCTGCCTTGAGTAGCCTTGAACTAGAGGAGGAGTAGTGAGCTCATCGAGCGCACACGGCTGCCGCACTCCGTGTCGACGGCTCGAGAGGGCGCCACTAAAGCACGTGTTGGATAGGCTGTATGAAGCGGACGGCCAGGGCAGCTCGTATTGCATTTGCAGCGCGACTAAACACTAGTTCGGCCTAACATTTCATTGGCCACAAACGACAGCAAACACGGGGTAAAGATCAGTTCAGAACAAGAGCCACTTCGCGCTGACGGACCGCCAAATGGCCGAATCGCCAGCAGGGCCCGCGCCGAAGGCCTTCGGAACGCTCGGAACCGGTCGGATTCTTGAGCCGGTATACGACCACAGCGCCGCCGCGTACATCCGGGACCTTTCTACGCTCCTCGTTTGTCGTAGCCTCATCCCACTAGCCTTTTCTAGTATGCGCCGTTTTTTTCCGCTGCTTGGTGGCGGGTATGTCGACGGGTCATTTCTCGTTTCCGTACTTTCTAAACTGGATTTGTTTCTTTTCTGACCTAAAATAGTGAACAAAAACTACTTTCATACATAATTGAAACGGTTCACGACACTTATATTTTGTATCTCGACTAAAAAAAAGCTCTTAGCGGCTTTGACCAGTGGCAAGCCCAGGACCAAAGACGTCACATTTTGCGCGCTTTCGGTACCGCGGGTCGCCCTCGTCGGTGGAGGAGGTTTCCGCGTCGTCCGGTTAAAATATGACGCACTGATATTTAGTTACTCTGTCCGTGCCCGCTGGCTTGCCCCAACCCCAAGAGACGTGGAAACCGCAAAAAAGGTAGACGCTTAAATATGATTGCAGGGCCCCTTTAAGCGATGAAAAGCAAATAAAAGAAACCTTGTCTGGTTGGATCGCTCGTGGACGTGCGGAGAATAACAAAAATATTAAAAAAATATTACACACGCTCGCGGTAAGCACGAGGAGGGATACAACTCACGTGACTTCCGGCGATGCCTCCCTTCTGACCGCCCCGACACCTTGCGGTACACTGTTACATCACAGTGCTCTGGCGGGAATTTTGAAATGGGCCTCGTATTTCTATTTTTTATAAAAGAAACTACGCAACTCTATAGTGAAATAATTTTTTTGTAATGTCCTAATATGCCATTTCACCACCTAGCATGAAAAAAAAAAAAAATTGGCGTGTCAGAAGCCCTTTAAGCAACTTTTTTTTTAATACATAGCGGGACAACCAAATTTTTTTTAAATGTGTTTGAACATGAATAATTCAAAGTAAGAAATATTTCAGTTTGAATTGTCGCGAGCCTACTGTACATACTAATTATTCTACTAACTTTTGCCAACTGTGTTGATTCTATTTTATTTGGGCAGAAAAAAACATCGCAGCCATCTTGAACAAGGCGTTAGTTAACCATAGTTTTGTTTAACCCGAGACTGGGGTATTTCGGAAAAGGGACGAGAAGAAAAGAGGCCACAAGGAGGCGACGTCTCAAACACAGCTAAGGATTTTATTCCATCGTATGCACTTTTATACACACCACGTCCACACACCACCAACCAAGTCGACCAATGACAACATAACACCCGGAATACACTAAGCCAAACATAGGCCCAAAACATTACAAAAAGAAAAATCTTTCAGCCAGACAAAAGGACAAGATAAGCCTCCGACTACACAAAGTCAACAAAGAACCGTTAAAAGGTTTTTTCAAACCCGCAAACACACGGAACCAAAGGGACACCGGTACTTAATCACCATAAAGCAAAAAAAAAAAAAAAAGGAAAAAACGGCAACCGATCATTCTAACCCGCACTACACATTGAAGGAAAGCGGAAGAGGGTAACCATGAACCAAAATACACAAAGGGGAGAATGCAAAAGTTCCAACCTCAACTACACACTTGAAAGAAGTAACAAGGAATACCAGAACAAACAATATGTCCTGCACCTGTACTGCATCTTTGTAGGCAGCGCACAAAGTGCTAAATAGCTTACAAAAAAAAAAAAAAAAAAAGGAACCGGGGGGTTTACATCTTGAGGAATTTTCTTGACCTTTCTCCTAGATGCATTGATGGCTGGCTAATACAATTTCCCATCGACTTAATTCGGACTGTTTCTTTCACTACCCTTTTTATCTCATTTTCCTCTCGATGTATTACCTCCGTTTCCGACCAAAACACCTTACAATTGTTGCACTCAGACACGTGCTTGGCGATCTCCGAGTTCGGTGCCCCGTTTTTTACATTTCTTTTATGCTCGGTCAGTCTGTCATTCACGCACCGCGAAGTTTGCCCCACATATCTAAAACCACATGCTAAGGGTATCTCATAGACTACACCTCCTTTGCAAGCCACTGACCTGTCCTGATGTTGCCTTCTGCATTCCTTTGGAGGTGCAAAGAACGGAGTCATCCTGTTTAATTTGTAATCTGATGAAAACACTACGTCAACTCCAAATCTGTGAGCACTCGCTTTAAGGTTATGCGAAACACTGTGGTAGTACGGGACTACGGCAATCTTTTTACTTCTTTCTCTCGTTGTTCCATTTCTCTCGCCGAAACTTGGGGAGAGCTGCCTCGTGATGAAAACTTTATCATAACCCGCATCCTCTAACCTCACCCACTGCCTTTTGAGGGCTTGGCCTACATGATGAAGACATGACTTCTTTAGAGCGTTTCCGATTATTGATTTGACCACCCAAGGCTTCACAGTCTTTGAATGGCAGCGTCTTCTACTTAAAACTGGCTTTGCCGATTCTTTTCCGTACTCCCAGCACACTCCTTCTTGCACGTGAATACGTAAATCTAAAAACTGTAAAACTCCTCTGTCTGGCCCTTCAACAGTAAAGGTAAGTTCCGGTGCTGAGGCTCTCACCAGACTCTCTATTGCTCCCGTATCCTTCCCATGAAAGCTCATGACCACAATGTCATCAACATACCTTCTCACTAAAACTTCACCCGACCCCCAAACTGCCAGCCTTTCCGAGATCGCGTTATCCAAAGAGTTTAAATAAATTTCTGCCAAAATAGGTGCCACCGCAGACCCAATACACACACCCTTCTTTTGAATCCACATGCGTTCCTTGAACTCCACTACCGTGGCTTTAAGATAAAGATCCAGGATCGCTAAAAAACTATCTACCGGAATCCCCGTACCTGATTGAAATTTTACCAAATTACGCTCCAAAGCCTCTCTAACCCTACTCATCAACAGCTGTTTTTCAAGAGAATAGTACAGATCTTTAATGTCCATCGAGATCAACGAGCATTGCCTCCCATGGTGAGCATCTAAAATCTGAACAAAATCGTCTGAGTTCCTTAACGAAAGACTGTTTTCCAATTTAGCGAAGTCTAAACCTTTTTGAAGAAACTTCGAAACCATGCTTTGCCACGTTCCGTTCTCATTAATAACCGTGCGGAACGGCATTTCCGGCTTGTGGTCCTTTAAGGAGAATTTTAAACTTAAAGTGCTTCTCGGCTGATTCAGGACTTTCCTGGCTAAGGTCTCTAAACCCTCGTCTTTAAGTGTAGCTGAGATGTCCTTCCTTAATTTTCCCAACTTGCCTTGCCATGCCATGAATACCGAGTCCAATGCCTCTGTTGACTTTTTTTCAAAAACCGCCAATGGAAGGGCGGCAAACATACCGCTCTTATCGGTCTGTAACAATTCCAGTGATCTAGATTTAAAGTCCTTTCTTACTTCCGTGATAGCCTGAAAATTCCTCCTGTCTTTTTTATACGAATCATCCAGAACTCTTTCCATTCTACTGACCGCGTAGTCCACAAAAGCAACCCTTTCGTCTAACCCTACCTTTCTAGCAATTGTCTGGATCGCGGAAAAAACATCTACTCTCGACGGTTTTACATTTACACAAAACTTCGGTCCTCCTCTCAACAATTCCTCCGTCCTCTCTGTAAATGCGACTTTACAAGGATTCACAATACCGCACCTCCGAGCCCCAGCGGATTGGTCACCATTCACAAAACTACAACTATTTCCAAACCCAACATTCGACCTTTTTACAGCGTCCAACACTAATCTTCGTCGCACATACCAGTTTCGTTCAAAATGCTGTCTTCTTCCTGTGTCCCACAGTCGAAACCTCTGGTGGTTCCTGTAGCCCTCTCCGAGTAGAATCGTCCAAAGCCGAACCGATGCCCTGTTCAGCTCAAGCACCCTGGCACTTGTGGCATCCCTGTACGCCTTGATGATCTTCTTTTTGCAGCTCCAGCGAATCCGGGTCGCCGAAAGATGCCCGAAGAGCCCAGGGTCCACGTGACGCTTTCTCAGAGAGATCCCAAAGAACGCCATGTCTGCCTGTAGGACGGCAAGGCGGCGTCCCAAAATGTCCAAAATCGTGTACGCTTGTACCAGTAGCGTAGTCGGTGGTGGGGAAAACGTGGGTCCATACGAAAACCCCAGTCTCGGGTTAAACAAAACTATGGTTAACTTCCACCACCTCGCCTGCACCCTTACAATTTTTTCGTTAGTTAAACCAATAGATGGCGACACGCGCCCATGGGATGGCTGAAATATGGGTTCACGGTGGGATGCAAGGAGGTTATAATGGGCAGGAGGTGGCGTCCCTATCTCCAATGCATGGAGCGAAGTGTAACGGAAGTAGGCGTGGCCACGAGCCGCAACGAGCATTTCTTGACCAATGGGAAGCCTAGTGAGTGGGCGCCGCCATTAATTTCGGTGCAAACAACCGCGTTGCCATGACATTTCCGTGGCAACGCGACTGTGTGCACCAAAATTAATGGCGGCACCCACTGTTATTTGAAACAGCGCTTAACGGGAGACTTTTAAACCGGTAGAGATTATTATAAACGAACGCCTGGTTGCCCAGCAGAAAGTAAGTGACTAGAATTGAGACGCTCTAGACGACGCACCGTGAAGGACTTGGCGGTGCGCAACGCATTTTTTAATCAACAGCAGCAGCAGTTCGCACGAGCGCGCATGCAAGCCAGGAGCGCACAGAACGGGCTCGCGCTTCCAGTTCTGACTTCGCTCGCACATAATGTGGAACTAAGTATAAACACTCACGCTGCAAAGCATTTGCATCGTGGACGCCCACGGCGGGCGCCGACCGCATCGAAAGCTAGCCTCGTGAAGCACACGCCGGAACAGATTAGAAAGCAGACGAACCGCCGGTCCCAGCCCAGGCGAAAATTTCTAACTGGGACCAGTTGGCACCTCAACTGGTTTCAACTGGGACTAACTGGTCCCAACTGGGAATCAACTGGGACTAACTGGTCCCAACTGGAAATCAACTGGGACCAATAGGAGCCCAACTAGGGCCAGCTGAGGGGTCAACTGGTTTGAACCATTCCCAGTTGGGAGTCGACTGGTTTGAACCATTCCCAGTTGGGAGTCAACTGGTTTGACTCCCAGTTGGGAATGGAGTGCACTGGAACCAGTTAGGAAAGTAACTGGTTGGAGCGATTCCCAGTCGGACTCCAAATGCCTTTCCCGTTCCCAGTTCACACTGGGCAACAATTTGGACAAATTGGGGGTGTATTGACCTATGCTAATGAAGAAAACTAAAAACACTTAAATTTTTAGATTTATACAAATAGGGAATTTTAATTACTGGGGTACATTTATATATTTATAAAAATAATATAAAAATTTTAATTAACTAAATAATTTTTTAATTGGAAAATATAATTAGTGACAAAATGTGTTCACCTAAATGAACATTTAGTGCATTATTAAAATATATTAAAACATTTATTTAAATACCTACAGTATTTTTTTTTCTTTTAATAAATAAATTTATCTTTTGACTAATCTGAGCTAGCCGGCCGCCGTGGCACGCGGGTGCGGATTAGTGGTACGCGCTGTCGACAGATGGCGCTGCCTATGCTGACGCCGGAGTCGGACGGACGCGGTCGAGAAGGGTCGCCATCGCCCAAGTTGGCGTCGTTATGAAAATGTCAAAACTACAGCTGCGCTTCTTTGGACCTAACTGTACACACCACGGTGGCGGCGGTGAACTTTGAGGATGGAAAGATGCAGTTCAGCGATCGGAGGGCACCCAGGAAAGACCGGACGCACATAGACCGGACGGAAGAGAACACGCCGCGGAGAGCACAATGGCGAAAATGGCGGGAGGTCTACCTCGAAAATGTTCGACTGTTGTGACAGAGATTGCAAGGTGGGAGCGCTACCGCATCTTATCTGGATTTCACCTGCGCAACGCAGGATCACGGGTGAGCACCTTTCTTCACGCGATGGGAAGAGAAGCTGAGGACGTCTTCACTAACAGACGCCAGCGGCCGATCTTCCTTCATCTCATGAATACCACCTCTGAAAAAGCGATTCAACCGTCGCAAGCAAGTGGCTAAACCCGGAGCGTGTACGTCACCAAACCTATTTAGTTTCATTCTCCAGTATTGTCAACCTTCCATTTTGTGCCGTGTTTCATTGTTGCTGGAGTTGGTACCAACTCCAACTGGGACCAGTTGTAACTGGGACCAATTCCAGCTGGGACCAACTCCAACTGGGAATTGTTCCATAAACCAGTTGCGACTGGGACCAACTGGTCCCAGTTGAACGACTCCAACTGGGACCAGTTGCAACTGGGAATTGTTCCATAAACCAGTTGCAACTGGTCCCAGTTGCAACTGGTTTATGGAACAATTCCCAGTTGCAACTGGTCCCAGTTGGAGTCGTCCATCTGGGACCAGTTAATCCCAGTTGCAACTGGTTTATGGTACAATTCCCAGTTGCAACTGGTCCCAGTTGGAGTTGGTCCCAGCTGGAATTGGTCCCAGTTACAACTGGTCCCAGTTGCAGTTGGTACCAACTCCAGCAACAATGAAACACGGCACAAAATGGAAGGTTGACAGTACTTTATTGTCAAAAACTTGGAGAATGAAACTAAATAGGTTCGGTGACGTATACGCTCCGGGTTTAGTCACTTGCTTCCGACGGTTGAATCGCTTTTTCAGAGGTGGTATTCATGAGATGAAGGAAGATCAGCCGCTGGCGTCTGTTAGTGAAGACGTCCTCAGCTTCTCTTCCCATCTCGTGAAGAAAGGTGCTCACCCGTGATCCTGCGTTGCGCAGGTGAAGTCCTGATTAGATGCGGTAGCGCTCCCACCTTGCAATCTCTGTCACAACAGTCGAACATTTTCGAGGTAGACCTCCCGCCATTTTCGCCATTGCGCTCTCCGCGGCGTGTTCTCTTCCGTCCGGTCTATGTGCGTCCGGTCTTTCCTGGGTGCCCTCCGATCGCTGAACTGCATCTTTCCATCCTCGAAGTTCACCGCCGCCACCGTGGTGTGTGTACAGTTAGGTCCAAAGAAGCGCAGCTGTAGTTTTGACATTTTCATAACGACGCCAACTTGGGCGATGGCAACCCTTCTCTACCGCGTCCGTCCGACTCCGGCGTCAGCATAGGCAGCGCCATCTGTCGACAGCACGTACCACTAATCCGCACCCGCGTGCCACGGCGGCCGGCTAGCTCTGATTAGTCAAAAGATAAATTTATTTATTAAAAGAAAAAAAAAATACTGTAGGTATTTAAATAAATGTTTTAATAATTTTAATAATGCACTAAAAGTGTAAATGTAGGTGAACACATTTTGTCATTAATTATATTTTCCAATTAAAAATTATTTAGTTAATTAAAATTTTTATATTATTTTTATAAATATATAAATGTACCCCAGTAATTAAAATTCCCTATTTGTATAAATCTAAAAATGTTAGTGTTTTTAGTTTTCTTCATTAGCAAAGGTCAATACACCCCCAACTTGTCCAAATTGTTGCCCAGTGTGAACTGGGAACGGGAAAGGCATTTGAAGTCCGACTGGGAATCGCTCCAACCAGTTACTTTCCTAACTGGTTCCAGTGCACTCCATTCCCAACTGGGAGTCAAACCAGTTGACTCCCAACTGGGAATGGTTCAAACCAGTCGACTCCCAACTGGGAATGGTTCAAACCAGTTGACCCCTCAGCTGGCCCCAGTTGGACTCCTATTGGTCCCAGTTGATTCCCAGTTGGGACCAGTTAGTCCCAGTTGATTCCCAGTTGGGACCAGTTAGTCCCAGTTGAAACCAGTTGAGGTGCCAACTGGTCCCAGTTAGAAATTTTCGCCTGGGGTGCGCTACCCCACGGCCTCGGAACGGGTGCGCAAGGCAGTCTGGGATTAAACGCATCTTCCGGCTTCACTCAGGCTGACGTCATGCCGGGTCCTGTCTGTTTAAACGTCCTTGGTGGGATGGCTCGAGCGCCATCACGTACCCATCGTGGCCTTGCTCGCGCCGCTGCCAGCTGGCTCTAGAGCCGCTAAATAAGCTGCGCTTAGAGTATCGGCACTCCGTTCCCCGACATTGTTGTGGGCGCCGCCATTTTGGCTCGTATGCAGAACGGACGCAACGGCCGATCGTCATGATTCAAAAGTGCGACTTCCTCAGCATTAGATTCGGCGTTAGGAAGGTAATGTAATATTGCTTTGCCCTGTCGCGAACGGTTTGAACATTTGTGGAGGGCGGAAAAGCATTTCCTGTGATTTCAGATAAAGCTTCAGATAACTGGCAACCATGATTTTAAGCCACAATATGGCCAAGTGTCGTTACTCTGAAGCGTAGCTTATTTAGTGGCACTAGCTGGCTCAATAGACCTTTCCAGAAAAGGGCTGCTGGCCGGTTTCATTTTCAGTGTTCGTGCGTATCGCGCGTGATTTGCTCGCTTTCCGAAGCGACGCACACGCGCGTGCTGAGCTGTGGAGATCGCACGCTGAGCTGTGGATTTGTAAACATTGGAAAGGTCTATAGCGTGGCCCAGCAAACTCATGTATGCGAGACATACCTCGGCAAACCTCACTCATGAGGGCCCTCACTCACCCTCACTCCCCTCATCTTCACAGGTGAGGTGAGGGTGAGTGAGTTTCTGAACCAGGAAAATTCATGAGTGTGAGGGTGAGTGAGGGCCGTGAGGGCTGTGAGGGCGGTGAGGGCCGTGAGGGCCGTGAGGGCCATGAGGGCGGTGAGGGGTATGAGGGCCGTGAGGGGCGTGAGGGCGGTGAGTGGCGTGATGGCCATGAGTGCGTGAGTGGTGTGAGGGCGGTGAGTGCGTGATGGGGTGTGAGGGCCATGAGTGCGTGAGGGCAGTGAGTGGCATGAGAGGCGTGAGGGCCGTGAGGGCCGTGAGGGCGGTGAGTACATGAGGTGGTGTGAGGGCCATGAGTGCGTGAGGGCGGTGAGTGCGTGAGGCCCCCTTCAGATCGAGCATCTTTCTCAGCAATTTTGGTGGTAATGGCGGGTTGTTTTCTAGCTTTCCCTAGATCGACACGAATTGCTGAGATCGGGTCCGGCTCGAAATAAGCAAGCAACTCGGAGCAATCCAAATGCGTTTGAAGCGGCTGCATTGAATCAGGGACGCAAAATTTTCACGTGATACCTCGTGCCGGGGATGATGACACCGAAAGACCTGGTTCTGGTTTGAAATCGATCGTTTTTTTGGAAATAAACTGTTTCAGAAATGTGCATTAGTATTCTTAACGAGATTTAAATGCACAAAAACACGTTTATAACGCGTAATTGTGTCTAAATAGAGCAGGAAAAATAAAACTTTATGATGACGATGGCAAATTGCAGCAATGGGTTGCTGCGTGTGATCGCGGGCGGCCCGTGTTGCTGGTGTTGCGACGTAAAGTTTCTGGGCGAAATTACCCCATCTGAAGCTGGCCTGAGTGGCGTGAGGGCCATCAGTGCGTGCGGGGCGTGAGGGGTGTGAGGGCCGCAAGGGTGGTGAGTGGCGTGAGGGCGGTGAGTGGCGTGAAGGCGGTGAGTGGCGTGAGGGCCGTGAGGGCCGTGAGGGCGGTGAGGGCCGTGAGGGCGGTGAGGGCGGTGAGTGGCGTGAGGGCCGTGAGGGCGGTGAGGGCGGTGAGGGCGGTGAGGGCCGTGAGGGCGGTGAGGGCCGCAAGGGCGGGGAGTGGCGTGAGGGCCATGAGTGAGTGAGGGGCGTGAGGGCCGTGAGGGCGGTGAGGGCCGTGAGGGCCGTGAGGGGCGTGAGGGCCGTGAGGGCGGTGAGTGCGTGAAAGCCGTGAGGTTCAGTGAGGGTGAGTGAAGGGCTGTAGGTGAGTGTGACTGTGAGGGTGAGGGTGAGTGAGGGGCTGAAGGTGAGTGTAGCTGTGAGGGTGAGGGTGAGTGAGGGGCTTAGGTGAGTGTGACTGTGAGGGTGAGGGTGAGTGAGGGCGACCTAAAATGCCGACCTCTGATGCGAGAATGTCAGGCTGGGTAATAATTGTTCTCCGATATAGGGACATGCGGTTCGGCGGTTGCCACGGGCTTTCGCAATAAATCTTACCAAGAAGGAATCAATTGTTAATTGACTTGTCAATATTCTGTCAATGAAAAATTATTCTGCAGGAATGCACGCTCAGTAGACTCCATCTTCCAAGACAAGTAAGTAAGTAAGTGGGTGAGTAAGTGATTTATTTGCACTTAAATTGGTGCGCACACGGCGGCGTGCCAGGCAAAGCAGATAGGCAAAAACCCTTACGCGTGTGCGTCTGCCAGCCTGCCGCCGCGTGCGTTGGGAGTTATAGTACTACCCAGCTTTAGAAGCGTTAAAATTATGATGGAAGTGATGATGGAGGTGGTGGTGATGACGATGATGTTGCTGATGACGATGGCGATGATGATGATTATGATTCAAGAGGAAGAGGGAGTGAGCGAGTGAAGATCATGATGGCAGCAGACGCGAAGGCATTCGTCGAGCAAATACCTTGCAAAGTTCCCGGGATTCATCGTGTGATGTGGGCAGAGGGCTACGAGAAGCTAATGGTATGGTCAAAAAGTCTCTAATGGCGGCAGGCAGCAGGGATTCGCTGTGACGAACAGTCCTGCCTCGAAGAAGTTCGGGCTGACCTGATCTTCTACCGAGACGTACGGCTGCCGATAGGCGAGTCCCCGAAAGAGATCCGTCGAGCAATCGGCACAGCACGCGAACTCGAGAAATCCGCCGTCTCTGATCGAGGGGCCGCCAGCCAAGGGTTCCGAGCCGTGTGTGGTGCGGCATGTCGGTCGTGCCAGGGGACGAGGCGCAGATTTTGCGGGTTGCGCGGCGCTGCACACTCTCCAGTCTCTCGATTATGTGTCGTTGAGGGGGAGACCAAACTGCAGAGCAGTATTCTAATGAAGGCAGGAATAAGGATGTATATAGTGCCTGCAGGACCGCCGGCCCACCTGGATTTGCGACGCGGGTGATGAAGCCAAGCGTCGTGCGGGACTTCGCGATAACGCCCGCAATATGTGCGGAAAAATCGAAGTTTTGGGAAAACGTGACACCCAAGATGGACAGGTGGTCTGATGCGGGTAATGGAGCGCCTTCTACAGTATATACAGGGCTTGTCGTTTTTTGCAGTTTGAGAAACGTATCACGGAACTCTTTGATGCGCTCAGGCTTAGGCGTTGTCTCGAGATCAATCTCTCTATATCTTCTAGATAGCTTTGCAAGTGACGTGCGTCAGACTGGGACGAAATTGTCGTCGTGATCGATGTATCGTCTGCGTATTCCACTAGAATACACTTGTCGTTGCGTGGCATGTCGTTCACGTACATGAGAAAGAGCGTCGGAGCGAGGACAGAGCCCTGTGGCACTCCTGATGAGATGACCCTTTCTGTAGAGCGTGCCCCACAGTACACAACTTGTTGCCTGCGATTCCGCAGAAACCTTGATATCCAGGTGAATAGGAAACCGTGTATGGCCTGCGTGTGTGAGCTTCTCAAGCAGGAGATTAATGTCGAGCGTATCAAACGCATTGCTTAGGTCAAGTTGGGTTAGATCTGTCATGGTTCGATTATCCATGTGATCACTGATAAAATGGGTAATAGTTGCCAGTGCTGATTCGCAGCTGCGACTTCTTCGAAAGCCGTGCTGACTGTCAGAGGGATAGCCGGATTCTTCAAAATGGTTGAGAAGCTGGCCGCTA
The DNA here is from genome assembly GCF_016920785.2 of Ixodes scapularis. Classification (NCBI taxonomy): domain Eukaryota; kingdom Metazoa; phylum Arthropoda; class Arachnida; order Ixodida; family Ixodidae; genus Ixodes; species Ixodes scapularis. The sequence continues at coordinate 163,096,489 of NW_024609857.1, forward strand.
ACTATCCTTTCAAATGTTCGACAGACAATCGATGTGATTGAGACAGGACGGTAATGTTTTGGTTCATTCGTCGGCTTCCCTTTTCCCTTGTGTAGCGGAGTGACCAAAGCTCGTTGCCACGTTCCTAGCACAGTACCGCTGTCAAACAGCCCTTGCAGAATCTGGCAGGTGGTCGGCAGCATTAGCGGACAGAGCCTTTGGAACCACGTCGGCGCTATACCGTCTGGACCGCAGCTGTGAAAGGGCTTGATTTTGGAGAGCTCCTCCTGTAATGACTCGGTGGTGAAGGACACAGTGTCAAGTTTCGACTGGGCGAGGCTTCCCGCCCTTGTTGTCGAGGGTCGCGCTTCGGGGATGTCGGGGGCATCAGCGTAATGTTCGTTGAGCAAAATCAGTCCAGGGCAATTCGGGGGTGGGCCATTGTTGTTTATAGAGGAAAAGTGGTCGGCGAAAAGATTAGCGATCTCTTGTGGGGAGTCAGCCATCTTGCCGTGGACGACGAAACATGGTCGCTGGGATGAATGGCGTAGGGATCTAGTGTAGATCCAGAAGACTTTCGGATCTTTCTTAGCCCTTTCAGCAATATCGCTAACGTAGTTTTGGTGGGAGATGTAGATCGTAGCCTTAAGTGTCCGTTGGTGATGTTTTGCCAGTTGTAGAGTGGCAGGACACTGGGATCGGCGTGCCCGCCGAAACAGTGATCGCTTGATTCGCGCGGCCTTGATGATGTCGGCTGTGATCCACGGCGAGTGTTTTCGCTTTGATGAGCGGACGGAGCAAGGAACACATTCCTTCTGAATGGCGACCATGAAGTCACACCACAGGTCATAGTTGGATAACCAGTCTGATCCTGCAGAGGTCATACACTACGGTGCCAGGTGGGCCTATTGTACCATGTGATCAAAGTCAAGTTGCCGGAACCCCCACAACATACGAGCGTAATGCCGTGTGAGTGGCAGGGAGACTGCGTAGCGAAGTTCCACGGCTTTGTGGTCACTGCCGTGGAGGCCTTACGATACGTCAACAGCTTCGATGCTCGTCTGGTTGGAAACGAGCACCAAGTCAAGAAAGTTTGGTGTACTGTCGTGGGTCGTATACGTTGGCTGTTGGCATGCTTGGGCCAGGCCAGTGGCGCTCATAGTCTCAAGAAGGACGTCGTCGGAACGGTCGCGAGGGACTGGGTCCCCGTAAGAAAGCCAGTCAATGTGCGCGTTGAAGTCGCCGAAAAGAAGTATGTTTGCATAAGGTTTAGAGGCGGCAGATTCCAGGGGTGCTTCTAGTAGTCTATAGGCTTCCTCTCGTGAAGCGGGCGGGCAGTAAATGCAGCCCACAAGGATGGTTCCACGAGGAAAAAAAAGAAACTCAACGAAAAGCGCTTCGAGCTCCTTGTTTTCGAGGTCACAGCGGCGATTAACATGGATTTTTGATGGAATCGCCATCAGCACACCTCCACCTCTGCCACCTCTGTCCTTGCGAAACACGGTGTATGAGTCGAGAGGAAGTAACTCACTGTCAGCGACACTTGCGTCAAGCCACGTCTCGGTTAGCAAGATGGTCGAATACGGTGGGAGGGAGGAAGCAAGTGACTGAAGGTCTAAAATCTTGTTTTTTACACTGCGGCAGTTATTATACCAGAAAGTGGAAGATCTGTTAATGCCCGTTGGCTTTGAGTGCACAGATGCATCGGGCACACCGGTTGTGGCACTCGTGTCGATGCTAGAGGGGCTCGTGCATTCTGATAGCTCAAAAAACGAGTCGTGAAAAGGGGGCAGTTGGCACGAACCACAAAACCAGGACTCTGTTGAGGCTGACAGTCGTCGGTACACAGGAAGGGGCATGAGCTCGCATTTCCGGTGTGCCCATCGTCCACAGCCGTCACATTGAAGAGCCGCCACGTTGGCAGATACCATTCTTTCACATCGGCAGCAGGTGCGCCTGGGACCAGGGTTGGACGCGATATCACCAGAGAGGACAAGACACCAGATGGCAAGATTCCGGGTACTGCGGCAGGAGAGTAATGAGATAGTCGGGAGACGGCGTTCATGATGTATCTGGGCACAGAGCTTCGCCGGCACACCAGTCGACATTGGTCCAGTGGAGGTCCGGCACAGAAGAGCGCAGATCCAAATAATATCTTCGTTGAAATGTGCAAGGGAGCCGGCGCGTGTGCTCGCACTTTGCTTACGTGAAGCGACAGCACCGAGGAAACGGGAGTGAATAGCTGAAATTACTGCGAGCCCCACTACGAAGCGTTGGAATGGCGACATCTTGTTAGTTGGCGAGGCTAAAAATACCACCTGGGTTGGGGTTATTCGTCAATGGTCTCGCTCGTCGGGCGTCGCGAGATGTTTAGCTCACCACAAAGAATGTAGAAAGGAAGGAATGGGGAACCCTATCCGGGAACCGAGGCTATTGAAGACGGTGCACAGTGGTCCCGTCTTGATCGAGGACCGATTTTGTGATTTGAACTTACGCTTCGGACTGCTTGCTGGGTGTATTTGGGCTTTAACTAGGGTGAATTCTAGTGACAAATGGGAGAGCAATCAGAAAGACGATTACTCTCGGTGATCTCTTCTTCTTGTGGAAGCGGACGTCTAGTAAAATGCTTCGCGATTTACGGTACTTACCTCACCATTATAATGACGACTGCAAAGTGACGTCACGAAATGTTGTGTTTTACGGGATCCGGAAGATGTTGTAAAGGTTGTTACGTTATAGGTTCCCAGAAAACGAATGGACGTCGCAATATTTTCGGAAGTACCGACAGATATAATGTTGTAAGTACAGCTTAGAAGGAATATGATGAAAAGCATCAGAATAAATAGGAAGACGTTTATTTGCAATAAAGACGCTATGAATGGGCGGCGTTTAGCGACGGCAAGCGATGAGTGTTCGGGCAAGCGACGGCAAGCGATGAGCGTTCACATGATTGCTAACTGTGGACATGCGGACAATGAAGGCCTGTTTTGTCGGGAGATGGAGGTGCGGTGATGACCTGATATCGGACGACTCGTGGCAGACGAACAAGCAAGTTTCTATTCAGCGAATGGTAAGCGTCCAGTGTCAAGCACAGCACATCGCTACCGACGTTGTCGACGTTTCGAACACTTACCGCTTTCGACAAAAGTGTTGGCACCTCGGCTAACTTTGCGGAAAGACTCAAAGTCTTCCTCGAGTCCAGCGCCATCATGAATAGTAGCTGAAAACAGTGCTGAAAACGATCCACTATTCAGCCGGTAGGTGGCGCGAAACGTATCCGCATCTGCGGAGTCAAGGTCGATGCGTACTCTAAGTGGTTGGAAGTTTACAAGATGCATGCCACGACGTCCAAACATGTCAATGAAGTTCTACGCTCTGTTTTCGTTACTTCGGCCTTACCGAAAATACTTTTCTCTGAGAACGCGCTGAATCTTGTTTCAAGCAAAATAAAAAAAGTCTTTTGAAAAAAAAACAAAAAAAACAGCATCAGGCACCACATGAGTGCGCCATACTATCCTGCATCTAACGGGCAAGCAGAACAGATGGTGTGCGAAATGAAGAAAGCCCTCTTGAAGATTACGGAAGAAGCAGTTCCGTGAAGGATCGCCAGGTTCTTGTTCCGGCAGCATGCGACGGTCTCATCTTCCACGCGGAGAACACCCGCCGAAGCAATGTTTGGCGGACGAAAGGTCACACCCCTCGATCTTATGACACTATGGCCTACGAACGACGATCGGGAGATTCAAAGATGCGGAGTAATGGCAGTTTATTCGATCGGACAACTCGTCTACGGGAGGAATTTCAGCGGAAGTCCGGCCTTCCAAGTAAAACTCGAGTAGAAAAGGCTCCATGTTGGTTGACCAGAAGGTGTCATCCCTTTGAATGCGTTGGATATCAATGCCCTTCAGTGTAAGTAAACAGAAATCACAAAACTCTTTTTGCGTATTGTGTAAATGTCCTTGTATTTGGTAGTAAAAGCTATGGTGGTGACTTAGACCATTCACACCAGGCTCCTTTTTCTTAGCTTTACCTCATACTTTTTTGCGGTTTCAGTCGACACTTTACCTCAACGAGGCCATTTGTTCCAAGCAATCCATCAGGGGATGCTGCTAGAAATCCGTGCATCATATTAACGAATAAACTGCACTTTTGCACAGCGCAGTTTTGCTGTTCTACGTACAGTTGTAAAGCAGCATCCTTATTGATTTTACCATATTCTGTTGCGGGTGAAGTATTTGGGTACACGATACTTGAAACAAGTCCGGCACTGTAAGTTGTGGATCGACGCCCACTCATGTCGTCGTCCTTATATAGAGCCTTATCATCTAATCATCACCTCGTCATCTCATATTGCTCTTCATCAACTTTAAGTACAATAGGCTACCGCCATGTTACAATCCAAAAATTGCAAAATTGAGTCGTTCAGTCCTCCATTATGGTTATTATTTATACGTTATTACGTTACATTACCTCAAGACGATCGACATCCATCGTCGATCTTCAAATATACAATTCTCTGGCGGGCGGCGGCGTCAGCGGTGCGCGCGCGCAGAGTTGGACGCGTCGGCAGCCGGCCTAGCGCCGGTGGCACGCTGCGCAAGTCTCTCAACCTGTGGTACACGAACTGTCGTAGCATGAAGAATAAGGTCCAGGATTTTCAGACTATTGTAAGCTCACTACCAGCAACACGATCTTCATGCTCACGGAGACCTGGCTCGACGCCAGTGTGCACGGCGGCGAGCTTTTGGGCACTTCACACGCCATATACCGCCGAGACAGAGGTGGCAGATGGGGAGGAGTACTCGTTGCCGTCCCTAACGGCATCACAGCCGACCGGAGGCACGACCTTGAGCACCCCGACCTGGAGGCGATCTTCCTCGATCTTTACACGCCACAAGGTATTGTCCTCCTCGGGTGCGTGTACTGCCCCCCCCCCCCCCCCCCCCCTGCACGCGGGACGCCGCCTATAAGCTACTCGACGCCTCCCTCACCTGTGCATTGCTGAAACCGTACCGTGACGTCCTGATCATTGGTGATTTTAACTCGCATATCGACTGGTGGAGTCACGACGAACCGTTTCCTGGTGATGCTCTTGACGATTTTCTCCTGGACTCAACTTCTTCAGCTGGGCTTCTGCAAGTCTGCCACAGCCCCACTTACCTGCCTCGGAGCAGTTTCCTCAACTTGGTCTTCACTACGGACATCACAAAGGTCCTCTCCTGCGATGTTTATCCCGGCCTCAGTGGTAGCGACCATATGGCCGTGGAGGTGTCTTTTGCAACCTCCTTGCCCAGAAAGGGCCACTTTGCTCGTACTACTTGGAGATTTTATGAAACCGACCACTCTCACCTCGCTAATCTAGCTCATCTTGCGCCTTGGTGCATGACTACCGCAGGAAGGGACTGTCTCTCAAACTTTGACTTAGGGTGCGATTTTGCGAGTGCCATCCAGCGCGAGTCCATTCCTCATTCACTTCGTTCTACCCGGCGGAAGAGGGCCCCCTGGATTACGTGCGAGATTATAAAAGCGGCCAATCAGAAAAGAGCGCATTTCAAGAAGACAGCGCGGCTGCAGTGTGCGGAGACTCTCCGGGCAGCAAAGGACCTTCAGAGAACGTTGAAAGCTGCCATCCACACTTCTCACATCAGCTATGCCCGTAACGTTGCACTCAAGGCCAGGGAGGATCCGAAGCTGTTCTGGTCGTACATGAGCAAGCTACAGACCAGTAGCAACAAGCTAACCTTCGTGAACAACAACGTCCCTCTCACATCCCCACGCGATATTGCACAGTCTTTAACCCCGCACTTCGCCAGTGTTTTCAACGTTGGTACGCTTACACCAGACATTGACCACCTCGTGCAAAACATTGAGGAGAACACGCCCTGCCCTAGCCTCCTGATGCCTGACATAACTCCGTCACTCGAGCACCTCCACGAAGTTTTTCGACAAATTAAGCCCTCGCTCTCACCAGGCCCTGACAACTTCCCACCGGCATTCCTCAGGCTGCTCTGTCCGCAGGTATCCCCATCTTTATTATCAATATTCCAGTCTTTCCTGGACACTGCTGCTGTTCCAGACCTCTGGAAACGGGCCCTGGTGACGCCCATCCACAAGGGGAAAGGCAAGCCTGTGAATGACGTCTCATCGTATCGGCCAGTCTCAGTCACGTCGATCCTGTGCCGAACTTTCGAGCGGATGCTAAATCGGACCCTTCTAGATTACCTGTCCGTCAACAACATACTCTCCTCGTCGCAGCACGGGTTTAGGCCAGGAAGAAGTTGTGAAACTGCCCTGGCCACCATCACGCACTACATAAGCGATGCGCTGGACGACCACACTTCCACGGACCTCATCCAACTAGACTACAGCAATGCGTTTGATACGCTGGACCATCACCTTCTTCTCCAGAAGCTCGTAGGTGTTGGTGTACACGGCTCCCTGCTACGTTGGATAGCTCGCTTCCTTATTGGTCGCTCTCATAAGGTGGTGTTCCATGGGTCTTCGTCTGAGGACTTCACCATTTCCTCGGGTGTGCCGCAAGGCTCCGTGCTGGGACCCACTCTCTTTTCAGTGTATTTTAATGACATGCCGAAGACAGAGAACACCCTGCTTATCCAATACGCTGACGACACAACCATTTTGACCCGTTTGAACCAGCATTCTTCTGGCTCCCGCCTTCAAGACCACCTCTCCCTGATTGCAGACTGGTCTGCTGCCAAACACCAACGACTAATTCCTCACCAAAAGTGCTGCTATGCGCTTCGGTAAGCAAAAGAGTGTGGACCCCCCTTGCTATTCTTTTTCTGGCACTCCCGTGTCGGTCGCCACACACCTTCAGATTCTGGAGGTGACCTTTGCACCTACCTTGGATTTTGCCCTACATATTTCCAGCATCGTGGCAAAGGCACGTCGAACCCTCGGGTTTGTTACTAGGGTGTTGCGTTCCTGCGGTCCGGAGGCCTTTCGCGGCCTGTACACCGCTCTGGTGCTCCCGCGCTTAGAATACTGCGCTTCCATCTGGAGCCCCCACCAAGCCCACCTCTCTCAGCGTCTGGAGGGGACCCAGCGTCGCGCAACACGAACTCTCCTGTCGCGGACGGACTGTACACTGGTCACCTCCCAGATCTATGAGGATCGACTGAGGCGCCTCAGCTGGCAGACATTAGACCATCGACGGGCCGTTGCACGTGTAAGACTGTTGTGCCGCCTCCTGGGCGGTTCGCTAGAGAACACTTATCTCAACTCGGTCCTCCGTATCAGTAAGCGGTCCGGACAACCCGAGCGGCTACGGGCTCGCACAGTTTGCATTGCCGCACGTTTCTCCCAGCTGCGATCGAGGCCTTCCCCTCAGCGCCCCTGGACGTGCGCTTCCCCATCCCAGAAGACCGGGCGGGATCCGCGCTTCTGTGCCGGGCGTTTTCGCGAGCGCGGAATTAATTGTGTGGGGGAGTTGCGTTCGGGTCGGGATTGCGGTGCGCGCGTGGCCCTCGACTTTTGCGGTGATGGGGGGCTCTGTCGCGGGGGAGGGATCGGGTTCGGGACCTGACTTGTAAAGCACCTGACTCGCCCTCCCAGGATGCTGGGCATTCCTCGGTCTCTCCCTGCTGGCGGAGCCTCCCGTCGCGGCGGTGGGATTCGCGCGCGCTTCGTGATTTCGGTTTGGACGCCCTTTGGGGACACTCGGGCCGTGCTAGGGCCTCGCGAACGCCACAGATTGCGTAGCCTTTTTTGTAAATTACGTGCTTCTTGTTTTGTAACGTTTAGCTTTGTTTTCGTTTCCTGGGGGTTGGGCCAACAGGCGCACCAGCGTACGGGCTTCCGCCTTCTGTTTCGCCTCGCACGCCCCCAGGAAAACACCTGCTTGTGCAAATAAAGATTATTATTATTATTATTATATAAATCAGACACAAAATCACAAAGAACACGACGTGCCGCCTCTTTTCTTTAGATTGTCTTTTTGAAACCAGCTCAAGCTCGGGCGTTCTCTCTTCTGAGACGGTTAGGTTAGAACGGTCGCGCATAAAACCCGCGTTTCTCCTACCCGGCCGCTTCCTCCTCTCATTATGTGTAGTTGGTTATAATTAATTAAGCTATAATAATGGTGTAATATTTATAGTTATTTTCAGTCAGGGGAAAGGAGCTTCGCGGGAACTAGAGCCACTAAATGAGCTGCGCTTAGAGTATCGGCACTCCGTTCCCCGACATTGTTGTGGGCGCCGCCATGTTGGTGCCCGTACAGAGCAGACGCAACGGCCGATTGCTATGATTCAAAAGTGTGACTTCCTCAGGGTTAGATTTAGTGTTAGGAAGCTCATGTAATTTTACTTCGCTTTGTCGCGAACTGTTTAAACATTTGTGGAGGACGGAAAGGCGTTTCCTGTGATTTCAGATAAAGCTTCAGATAACTGGCAACCATGCTTTTAAGCCGCAATATGGCCAAGCGTCGTTACTCTGAAGCGCAGCTAATTTAGTGGCACTAGCGAGAACAATGAGGAAGAGGCAGGCGTCAAAAGGCAGTGGCTTGTGGAACGCACGGGGCTTACGTCATGGCCCCTCCAGGTATTACAAGCTCCTTAAGCAAGGGCATGAGTAGTGTCATTAAATAAGCTACGCTTCAGAGTAACGACACTTGGCCATATTGGGGCCTAAAATCATGGTTGCCACTTATCTGAAGCTTTATCTGAAATCACAGGAAACGCTTTTCCGTCCTCCACAAATGTTTAAACAGTCCGCTAGAGAGCAAAGCAATATTGCATCAGCTTCCTAACACCGGATCTAATGCTGAGGAAGTCGCACTTTTGAATCATGACGATCGGCAGTTGCGTGTGCTCTGCACAAGACCCAAAATAGTGGCGCCCACACAATGTCAGGAAACGGAATGCCGAAACTCTAAGCGCAGCTCATTTAGAGGCTGCATGAAGTGAACTCGTGTGTATTTTTTTCATTTTAGTCTTTATTGTTTATTGATTTCAATCATATCGCATAACGAACACATTATATCACACTACGCTTGTGTACTTATTGATCTTAGATTTGTTAACCTGTCCCAGTATTTAAACCATTCATTTATCGATAGTAAATCGTGCAATATATTTTCCAAATGTGCAGGTAAAAAGACACGGACATTGATGATGATACAGACGCCAACGCCCCCCTCGACGATTTTCTGAACATTATAAATCAGGAGTTTTGTCTGCCATCCGGCAGGTAGTGCAACAAAACACCCAAAAAGTTTTTATTGTTCTTAAAATTAGCTAAGCTCTACACCTATCAAGAAACCAAAGCAAAATCATTTTGAAAATCTAATACATCGCAATGTATATCGATTCCATACAATAAATATTATCAGATGCCAATAAATCTGTTTGATGTCCATAAAAGAAATGCGTCAAAAACTGGTACGTTTGGAGGGTTTCTGGAGCGTTATGACTTCGAAAATAAAAAAAAAAAAAGCCATCGTGTCCACTTCTTGGTCAACCATTGTAATTCTAAATGTTATAAAATATTTTATCATAGCTTAACTATTTCCTCAGCGGCATTTGAAGCACCGTGACTCGAGGCACAAAAAAAAAATTGCTGTTTGATATAAAATATCTAAACGAAAAAAAATTACACAGCGTTAGATCTTTCTCTTCATATTACCATGCAATTATAAGTACTCTCGTAGCTAATTTCATTGCCCTAGCGCATTTCATTAAAAACATACTTGTGCTGAAAAATTACAATTTTAGGGCAATATTGGGAGAGATGAACAGAACAAAGTAGTGCAAACAAGAAAGTATATAGTTACATTCTGCTCCGACATCATCTTAACAAAACTGCTCTATTGGAACCGTGTTATCTTTAACAGATCGTTCATGAAATATGAACCAGCGGAGGATGTGAGAATCCGCGCCATCATATTCGTAACGCTGCGAATGTGCATGAACAATATAAACCAATACATACATAATATCAAACGAAAGAAGATGGCATTGCCTTTCGAACTACATCAATCCCACAAAACAGTACTCAAAAGAAGATGAGTGGTGACCTGCCAAAAAGTACCTAAACTGTCACATTCAGTGGGACCGTGGCCTTAAACGTTTCTGTTTTCCCAGTTAAAAAATATAATAAATAAAAGAAGCACCCGCTTTCAGGAATCGAACCTGGGGTCTCTGCGCGGAAGTCAAGCGCGGCAACCATTTGGCCACGAACGCGTTTTGCTCGGTCACGCGCGCGGCAATATTCGCATACGTTTTTGTGATTCTCGTTCTCCACAAACATACAAGAGCAGCGAGGCCTCGCACTCAGCACACACAAAGAGAACGCTCATATTTTCCTCATGAGCTCTACAGTTCACACAGTATGGATCACAGAGCGGTTTGGGTTGGTACAGTGCAGACCGTAAAGTGCTCAGTTGGCACCCAGGCACCTCAGAAGGGGTGCGTCGCTCCTGGAAGGTCTGACGCGTGAGTGCCGCTTTTGAAAAAAAACTTTCCGATGAAGCGTTGTATATCCTTAACAAACGAAGCGAGATTGTCGTCACTTTGAGTTTAGGGGCCTTAGTTGCTTTGTCTTTCGGAAAGCATATTTTGCTGTGTTTTCTTAACTATATATTCCGCAACTCTTTTTTTTTAAACGTTTAATTAGGCGACGCCGAAGACTTTATTATTGCTATACAATCAGTTTCTTCAGTTCCGCTGGTGACACTTGAGTCTGAAAAAGCAAGACGAAAAGCACACACATACACACACAAGTTAAGGCGAAAAAAACAACGTATCGGCATTTACAGGCATGGACGTAAACACTCCGGCATTTAGAAATACACGCACATGCACCACCTGGAATGTTCTGCGCATTGCTGCGAAGGCTCTTTCTAAAGCTGTGGTTTCAGAAAGAACCCCTCCCCCCCTCCTCTCTCTCTCTCCCCCGTAGGGCTGGTTTCAATTAGGGTGCCACAATGTTATTCTGTGTAGGGTGATACCATCGTTTGTAGTACCCGATGTCGACCGTACTCGGTCACAGGGAAAATACAAAGGAACCGCGGAAAACAAAATGTCGCTGTGCACAGTCAGCGCCACGAGCACGCGCATGGTCAAGCTTTTTCACGCGCTCCAGAACAAAAAAAAAAAAGAAAAAAATCATCAGGAACAAAAATTAGGCAGAGGCACTTAAGACTGATTACGTGTATAAATGCGAAAGCATTCTTGCATGCAGCGCATTCCTACAAGCAGTGCGCCACGTCCACCTTTCGCACACGGCGCTCCGGCGCTGACATCAGGCTCTCCCACTGCGCAGGTGCGGGAAACCCTGCCAGCTTCACGACGGCTTCCGCGACGATGCATTGCGTTGCTGTGCTTTTCTTTGTGTTTTATTTCTGAAGCGCGTCCGCTCTGACCTTGCGCGCACCCACCGGCTTCCTTGACGAGGCATTTGCGTGGCTGTGCTTTTCTTTGTGTTTTATTGGAAATGGGAATTTAGGTGCCATGTTTCTGCCACAGATGGTTGCAGGCTTCGCTCCATGGGACAGTTAATGCTTTCACATTAAACTTACCAGATGACACCACTTTAAGCAAATCACACATCATGGCACCCTAGTCACAATAACCGTTTCGCACATTCAGGCTCTCACGCCCCCATCTGTAGCCTTTGATATTACTTCACACAAATGGGGACATGGAGCATGGAACGTTTTCCTACTCTCCTGGTTCTATGGGTTTTATATTTTCAATTCCTGTATGGTGTAAGTAGTAGCAAACGCTCGGCTCTCGTTTCTCCTTCCCTTAGTAACGATTTTTACAGAAAGTTACATTGATTCAAAAGAAGTGAGCGTTACAGTTAAGGCCTGTTCACACATACAGCGGAGCGCTATGTTAGCGCTACGTGAGCGCTCCAAGGAGCGCTCATGTGGCGCTTCCTGGCGCGTGACTTAGTTCTAATATAGCGCGCGATTAGCGCTTTTGTAGCGCTCCTTGTGCCGCGGTTACTGCTGCGGATTAGCGCGTGCACTGCGGTTCCGGTTCCTGTGGTTGGGTGCATCAGCAGCCCTATGGCGGACATGTGGGACGCTGAAATAGAAACGGGACAAATGCCGTTACATACGCAATTCGCGCACCCAGAAGAGCCTTCTGGGTGCGCGAAATCTTTCGCCACCGAGATACCGACGCGTATCCGGCGAACCTTGTTCCCAGGCTGAAGGACGAGAGTTCTTTCGAAGGTAATTATTTTTTTAACTGCGTGTCTTTGAAACCAGGGTCACGCATGTCGAATAGAAATCGATGAGGTCGTACTCAATCAATTAGTCGCTCAGAGTCCATGACTCTGGATCATCTGCCCGACCGTTTGCTTGGAGAGCGGCCCTTTTACTTTCTCTTCTTTCGCCAACAAAGGAAAAACAACAACGGAATCGCCGTGCACGCGCTGTTCCGCAGCAGCAAGCACGGCACAAGAAGCGTGAGAGCGCTAACACAGCCCTTCTGAAGCGCTAACAGAGCGCTTCTGCAGCGCTAACAGAGCGCTTCTGTGGCGCAAACAGTGCGCTGCTGAAGCGCTATCCGAGCGCTACGTCACGCGCTAGGAAGCGCCACATGAGCGCTTACGTAACGCTAACTTAGCGCTCCACTGTATCTGTGAACCGGCCTTTACAGTTTGAAAAGAAAGTTAAATATTGCTACGTTCACGCTAGTTTCGTCAATTCTGAATGAACTAATAGGTAACCGGACAAAAACTCACTTGACAGCAACTCACCGGACAGAAGCTCAACCGTTTTTTTTTTTTGTACTTTTTACAAACCCGGAGAAAAGCACACCTCTTTTTTTTTTGCATTATTTCTAGTAGAACTGGAACCCTATATATTATGCAACGGAGTCGACAGATAAGCCGTAACAGGCACAGAAGCAACGATTTGGGACCAACATTTAGGCCACCGAAGCTGAGTGGAGTTGGTAAGATCAAGGTATACGTTAACTCAAAGTACGCCGGAATCGTTTGAAAAATATTTGTGAGAGGTTCCAAGTGCACCGAGATCTACCAGGGCTGCTGGAAGCAGTGTAGGAGTACATTCGCTTTTAACCAATTGATAAATATCTTTGTTCACATTTACCAAATCATGTGCATATCAAATTTAATTTATCGCTGAATTTCTGTGTCCGACGCATGCACCTAAGTTGTCCGCGCTTGTGTTGAGCCGAACATGAAATCTTTTTCTGGTTAGCTTTTGTCTGGGTTTGTGAAAAAGGGGTGAGCTTTTGTCCGGTAAGATTTTCACCGGTGAGCTTTTGTCCGGGATTCGAAACATTATTACAACAGCTTAGGTGTTAAAATAAAAGGCGGATCAAACAGAACAATCTATACCTTGCGTTCCAAAAAAGTCTGCCACATTAAAAATTGATGGCGAACAAATTATATTCACATGAAAGGCGCTGATTAAATAATCAGCGCCTTACATGTCGACATGTCGTTCAAAATATAGCACATCTCTATTCCAGCTGCGGAGACAAGCTTGACGAAAGTAATCCCTGGAGAAGGGGAACAAGAGGGACAAAGGACAAACAGAAATCTCCAAACACAGCTAGGTGACTGGTGAGCGACCGAAAAAATCCGCCTGGTCCGGGTATCGAACCCGGGACCTCTCCATTACAAGTGGAGCGCTCTACCAACTGAGCTAACCAGGGGTTAGACGTCAGTAGAGCAAACGGGTTTTATCAGCTGCTACCAGTCGAACACCAACAAGGGTGAAGCTTGCAATTTAAAGTTATTATTATAATGCAATTAAATGCAAAGGTGCAAGCGAGCTGGACAAGAATGACGAAAGTAATCCCCGGAGAAGGGGAACAAGAGGGACAAAGGACAAACAGAAACCTCCAAACACAGCTAGGTGACTGGTGAGCGACCGAAAAAATCCGCCTGGTAAATTGCAAGCTTCACCCTTGTTGGTGTTCGACTGGTAGCAGCTGATAAAACCCGTTTGCTCCACTGACGTCTAACCCCTGGTTAGCTCAGTTGGTAGAGCGCTCCACTTCTAATGGAGAGGTCCCGGGTTCGATACCCGGACCAGGCGGATTTTTTCGGTCGCTCACCAGTCACCTAGCTGTGTTTGGAGATTTCTGTTTGTCCTTTGTCCCTCTTGTTCCCCTTCTCCAGGGATTACTTTCGTCATTCTTGTCCAGCTCGCTTGCACCTTTGCATTTAATTGCATTATAATAATAACTTTAAATTGCAAGCTTCACCCTTGTTGGTGTTCGACTGGTAGCAGCTGATAAAACCCGTTTGCTCTACTGACGTCTAACCTCTGGTTAGCTCAGTTGGTAGAGCGCTCCACTTGTAATGGAGAGGTCCCGGGGTCGATACCCGGACCAGGCGGATTTTTTCGGTCGCTCACCAGTCACCTAGCTGTGTTTGGAGATTTCTGTTTGTCCTTTGTCCCTCTTGTTCCCCTTCTCCAGGGATTACTTTCGTCATTCTTGTCCAGCTCGCTTGCACCTTTGCATTTCATTGCATTATAATAAAAGGAGACAAGCTGTAGCGTTGATGTTGCTTTCTTTTCTTTGGTGAAAGAACAGCTGCAAGTGCACCACTGCTACGGTGTATGTAGGTGTTGTGAGGCCAAGTGGATGTGGGCTAAATCTATTTCATGTCTAGTCATTTCGTGGTTTAGTGTAAGAATACTGTCTTGTTATTCCTTTTAACCTTCACAAAGTTCCAAAACTTATATTCCTATAGTCATCGTTGACTTCCAAGCGGTTCACCAGTTTTCTGAGATGCCTCACTCATTTGACTTTTGGGACAAAAAGAAAAGTTCAAGGAAACTTTTTTTTTTCTATTGCATCAGAAATATTTAATAAAATACGCCATTCAGAAATTAAATCAAGCGTGCCGTAACATCCCGAGAGATGCGCCACCGCCGAATTGTGACCTCCCCCCCCCCCCCCCCCCCTACGTTTGCACGAGTTGTTATTTTTTTTAAAAATCACCGAAAGGTTCTCGTAATTGCAGAGACTTGACCATTGGTGACCCGGGCAGAAATGGTGTTACTTAGCCACGGCGGGAGATAAGCGAACATTTCCGACTGGGAGGGACATTCATCATTGGTTCATCACCCCTCTCTGGAATTACAAGTTTCGCAGGTTACGGAATATAAAACTACAATTTGTCTCCTCTTTTTGATAACACACCGAAAGTTAGCCCGCTATTTAATTTTACCCGATATGCCTTCGACTCTAGGTGGGCCATCTCTCGGTATATTACGGTAGTAAAATGCACGTCACGATACCTTGAGATTTAATTTATCTGGCTTGGACCCGTTCTTCATGAACTTCCGTGAAAATGAACACACGTATCTGGGATCCACAGACTGTTCGTCGTTTCGCTCTGAAATGAGGGTCAAACAAGATGTGCATACCATTAAAAAAAAAGAAAGCAAAACAGCAGAGAATAATAGTCTCCGGGATTCACATGGGTATAGAGGAGAAACTCTGCGCCCTCCTGTCACTTAATTAACATCCTACCCGGCCGCTGTTCGCAAGAACTGGGTATTTTGATCCAACAGGTCAATCGAAGCCACGCAGCCGCACCGATCTCCGTAACTTTTTTTCAGGTCTGCGTCAGTGATTTCCCGTACCGTTTTATCCTCGTGTCTACCGATGATCGTGCACAACCTGAACTCAGGTTTGCACCCATTTTCATGACAGTGCATTGACAAATCGTCATACCGTTGCCCACTCACTTTTTGGTTGTGTTCGCGTAATGTATTGTTGACACATCTTCCCGTCTGCCCCACGTATTTCCTGCCGCACGTCAGCGGGATCTGATAAACTTCGCCTTCCACGCATGCTATTAACGGGCTACGTCGCTTTTTTTCCGGCAGCCTACCTGGCGTTTGTGGACGAGGTCCGTCAGTTTCTAGATGTTGGCGAGTTTTTGTTTTGGTGCAGAAAAAGACACCTTAAGGTTAACGTCATTTTTTCTTCTCTACTAAGAATGATTACTAAAACTAAACAGCACAAGCTAAACACCCAATAGAAAGAACAATAAATTTGTACAGAATTAGTTTAATAAACATATCAAGATCTACATAAATTATATAATACGTATAAAAGTTATTATAGGGTTTCGTATGTTCTCGTGTATGTTTATGGGACACATTTAAAACAATATTGTCTCGAGATGGTTAAGATCTTTTATGGCGTTCGCAGTATATGGAAACGTTACGGAACCTTGAATGCCCTTCGTCAGCCAGCTAAAAAAAACTCTGTAGCTTCAAAGCTATCAAGTTCTTAGTTACCGCGAGTTCTTCTTCTGGACTGCCGACGGAACTGCCAGATTCTGATATGTTTCCCCATTCTGCGATTACCAGAGATCCTAATCATCTAAAGTCAATATTTTTCTTATCCTAATATTCTCAAGCTCTCGTTCTTTTTCTTACCCAGGCTAGTTGAATCACATTGGAAGCATTTATAGGCAGGGAGCAAGCCGTTTGCTTCTTGCGCAGGAGTTGCGGTGATGTCGGAGAGACGCCGAGCTCTCATCGGCTCCGATTGAAAGGACAGTGGGTAGAAATCAATACTAGATGCCTTGAGGTCTACCCACTAGTTTCTCGAACAGCCAATAAGAGCTCGGCTTTCTGACATCATCGCAACCCCTGAGCAAGACGCAGACGAACTTGCGCTCCGTATACACTAACGCCCGACTATGACGTCACGGCGCTGCGGTGGCCCTGCTTGGGACACGGCGCATGCGCAAAAGCTTCATTTCACGAGAATCTGGTTTCTACGCACGCGCATTGCCCACACCTGGTGTGGCCAAACGCAGACTCGTTTGTAAACAATGCCTTGGTCTATATTCTTTCTACTAGGGGAGGGAGAACAGCCAGTTGAGAGAAAGGAATATCAGCAAATATTTACTTAATCCTTAGTCTTCGATGGACAGTTTTGGTAATCAGCTTAGATAATAAACATCTACGCAATCCGGGAACACGTACAGACACAAGACAAAATCGGCTCAGACACTGTAATCTGTACGAAGATGCGTTAGAAACCAACTCTATTTCATTGCTTGCCTGATAAACACATGCGTCGCTCTCACCCTGAAAATCGATCCTGACTAGTATTCAGAAATGTCATACTGTCACTGGAGCGTAAAACTTGCACATACCGAAAATAAGGCTGACGAGCAGTGCCACGGGAAGTGTTGCCACGAATCCAATAACACTTGTCCACACGAACGAGATGTGGTAGAACATCAGGATGCCGCTGGTCAAAAGAGAGACAAAGCCGTTGTGCGAACAAATCAGCCACTTTTCAACTTGGTCAATCTCAATCTGAAGAAATCTAACGATTGCTCTGACTTAATTCAGCGAGGGGCGAACTGTTCCTCGTAACAATGTGCTATTTAAAACGAATATTGAAAAGGTTAATTCGTGTGCTTGAGGAGATTATTGGATTACGTCGTACACTTATCCCAACGTACCACGAGGTTGCTAAAGTTGAAGCCTGGGCGAGTTGGTATGACATTCTTAAAAGGTTAAAACAGCGCAAAAAACGAGGGACAAGGTAAAGAAAGACACGGACAGAGCGAGGCCAGGGAGGTTATCCTTCATTCTAAAAACCGACTTGTACACATGTCCCATAGAATATGATTTTATAATCGGTCTGAAATAATTTACAATGATTGAGGTCGGCTGTTCTACTCGGGGAAGTAGCAGAGGTCGCCCTTTTTGGTTAAACTCACTCACTCACAGCTAGCTCAAGATAAAAAGGTAAAAACACACTCACCCTCAACCTCACGACCGCACTCACCTTCAAGTCCTCACTCACAAACTCATGTACTCACCAAACTCATGAGCACATGCCCCTCAACAAACTCACGCCCATATCCGAACTCACCGAAATCACAAACTCACGCCCCTCATCGAACTCACTCACTCACTCACTCACTCACTTACTCACTCAGCGACATCAATAATTCAGAAGTATACTCCTCGCGCTCACCGTAGTCGCGCCACTGGCGCTCGTGTTGCGCGCGCGTTGCGCGGCTTTTACAGCTTCGCCACGGTCGTTGCCGTCGTGCGCCGCTCCGGCGCCAGTCGTCACGTCGCCATGTGATGAAATGTTTCGCCTTTTTGTTTGTTTCGCTTCGACTCCTTCCGCGCGCCGGTCCCGCGTCGGCCGAGCGCTTGAAGAAGGCGCGCTTTGTTGGGATACAAGGGCGTATCATCGCGAGTCTCGTGAAGAAGTAATCTTCACGGTGTGCACTGTGTGATTCAAGCATTCGCGGCAACTTCGTTCAAGTACTCAGTTAGCGTCTGCATCGCTGTTTATTCAGGGGTGAATTATGATTATTCCAACACGCACCACCGTTTGTTTGTATTTTGTTTCTGCAGAGCATGTTGCGAACTTCTCCTTGATCGTAGGACGGTTTGCAAGGCAATTCGTTTTCAAGTAGAACTATTTCGAAACTCTCTGTCTTTATATTTATCGTTGTTCACACAGTTTATTTCCCTATAAAATAACTGTCTGGTACATTTTTTTTTCTCTGGAAGAAGGAACGATTTACAAGCTTGGTATCATATTATTGTATATTAAATTTTCTTATCTTATCTCTCGTTTTTTATTGCACCGCACATTGCAAATAAATCTGTAACGTTCTAGTCTACCGACTTTGCACTTCGTAAAATAATGTACTTTAAAGATCCTGCCATAAAATCGTGATTGAAGGCAGATACCTTCGGTATTCTTGTTGCTCAAACAATGTGTGCTCGTGTTGAAACCTGTCAATATGTTGAATACGAATATCTGCAAACTATACGTACAAAGTTGTGTTTTCTATTAAAATTTTGAATAGTTTTTGATGATTGGGTAATGTTTAATTTGTCTTCGTTCATTTGAAGGAAGAAACGGCTTACTAGTGGAGGCGCGGGTTCTTATACTTTCGATTATTAAATATCTTCACTTGGAACTATTGGTAGACTAATTCGGATATCCACGCTATAGACCGTTTTATAGTGGATACCGCCATTTTGACTGCACGAGAGAAGAAGGAAAAGGGCCACCGGCGTTTTCCCTCTTGCTGGAGCGGTAAAAAGAGTGAAAGTCCCGGATGAGAGGCTTCGCCGATTTTGGGTGTCTGCAGAGCCCGAACTTTGTTGGCTCTTTCATTTCTGTTTTAAACTCGCAAACCCAATTAGAGCCACAGGCTTGGATGGCGACAATCCTTCGGTCATCGGGACACCATTGCTCGGTCATAGGGTGCACAAATAAAGACAAAAAGCGTCGAATACTGTCCGAGGACCTATGTAGCTTACACGGAATCCGGCAAGTGCGGCTGCAATGTCTTCAAGCTCCATCGCTTCCCAAATGACACCGATCTTCGGTGGCCATGGGCAGTGCCGTACCAACTCGTTTTTGAGTGGGGGGGGGGGGGGGGGGGGGGGGGGGGGCAGACCCCAGACCGCCCCTTCCCCGGGGCGCACGTTTTTACTAGTGATGGGCCGAACTTTTGCCGATTCGAAAATTCGGCGGAGCCGAACTTTTGCCAAACTTTCTAAAGATTCGGCAAAGGTACAGCAAAAAATACACTGTTACCAGACTTAACGTTATTATTTAGTTTTTTAACAAAAAAAAAAAGGTTTTGTTTTTTGTCTTAACTTAAATACAACATGTAGTGCCTATTGACACAATTATTACTAATAATAAGGTGAGTGTATTAAGGTGGCGATGCAAGCGAGTTGGTTCATGACTTCTGAAATTGGGAGACAGCGCGCAAAAGAACGAAGACGACGAGAGAAGAGCACAGGACAAGCGCTGACTATCAACTGAAGTTTTATTAAAAACGGCTCAAGCAAGAAAACACCACACAGTCAACCAACGCCAAACAACCAATGGCGTGTCGCTCACCAGTCATCTATAAAATCTATCTCTTTTTTGTGAAGATAAACAGAAGGTTGGCTGACGCAGTGCCCCGCGCCAGCTTTTTCTTGCAGTTTTTGGATTTACGGCTGCAATTCACTGGGCAACATGTGTGTTGGCGCTACAACCCGCGAACCAAGAAGGAAATTCTGCCATACGATTCCGCCCACTCCAAACTTGTGAAACGAAATATTGCCACGTCATGCCTCCAAGCTTCACTGTACAGGTCCTGTCACCATGCCATGCTTGACAGCTATGAAGCCCAGGTCAAGCGACTTTTAGGAGCAGGATTTCCTCTTTCTGTTTTGCTTGGTGTCTCTCAGACACTCTTGAAAAAAGTCAAGAGCGGTTCTCAGGAACCAAAAGTAAAGTCTAAACAAAGGCCTCAGGTTGTCCCATATTTACATAAGGTTTCACATAATTTAAAAAAAAGTGGCTAACCGGTTCAATGTGCCAATGGTTTTTTCAGCGCCTCAAAAATTAGCACAACTTTTCCCGCGCGTAAACCAGGCAAGCAGTAACAAGATGACATGTACTGTTAAGCATGTCAACAAGTTCGTGGATTGCGTTGTGGGTGTCATCTACAAAATTCCATTGTCATGCGGACGGGTTTACATTGGAC